>NW_024732075.1:0-25165 GCF_018991925.1 Homarus americanus | reverse complement strand
AGCCCAATAGAGCACGCACATTTCTACATATAATCACCACCTCACCCCACCAGGATTCGAACCAACGATCTTATAATTGTGACCGGGGAACGCTACCTCTGGGCCACCAGGACACTAAAAGCAGTCCTGAACTCTGTTATATTTCACAAAAAGCCTGTTCAATGAGCTTATGGCGCCGTGAACCTTTAATTGGGACCACCCGTGCCGCTTAGGTGATCAGAGCAACGTTATACCAAATCCGGCTTCGAAACACGAGGATCCATATCTATTTCATTAGCCCAATAAAGCATGCGGACTTCTACATATAATCAACACCTCACCCCACCAGGATTTGAACCCACGATCTTATAATTGTGACCGGGGAACGCTACCTCTGGGCAACCAGGACAATACATGCAGTCCTAGACTCTACTATATTTCACACAAAGCCTGTTCAACGACATTATGGTGCCATGAACCTCTAATGGGGACCACCCGTTCCGCGTAGGTGATAAGAACAACGTTTTACCAAATCCGGCTTGGAAACACGAGGATCCATATATATTTCATTAGCCCAATAAAGCACGCGGACTTCTACATATAATCAACACCTCACCCCACCAGGATTTGATCCCACGATCTTATATTTGTGACCGGGGAACGCTACCTCTGGGCAACAAGGACAATAAAAGCAGTCCTAGACACTACCATATTTCACACAAAGCCTGTTCAACGACCTTATGGCGCCATGAACCTCTAATGGGGACCACCCGTGCCGCTTAGGGGATAAGAGCAACGTTTTACCAAATCCGGCTTGGAAACACGAGGATCCAAATATATTTCATTAGCCCAATAAGGCACGCGGACTTCTACATATAATCAACACCTCACCCCACCAGGATTTAAACCCACGATCTTATAATTGTGACCGGGGAACGCTACCTCTGGCCCACCAGGAAAATTAAAGCAATCCTAGACTCTACTAATTTCACACAAAGCCTGTTCAACGACCTTATGGCGCAATGAACCTCTAATGCGGACCACCCGTGCCGCTTAGGTGATCAGAGCAACATTTTACCAAATCCGGCTTGGAAACACGAGGATCCATATATATTTCATTAGCCCAATAGAGCACGCGGACTTCTACATATAATCAACACCTAAACTCACCAGGATTCAAACTCACGATCTTATAATTGTGACCGGGGTATGCTACCTCTGGGCCACCAGGACAATAAAAGCAGTCCTATACACTGCTATATTTCACACAAAGCCTATTCAACGACCTTATGGCGCTATGAACCTCTAATGGGGACCACCCGTGCCGCTTAGGTGATCAGAGCAACGTTTTACCAAATGCGGCTTCGAAACACGAGGATCCATGTATATTTCATTTGTCCAATAAAGCACGCGGACTTCTTCATATAATCAACACCTCACCCCACCAGGATTTGAACCCACGATCTTATAATTGTGACCGGGGAATGCTACCTCTGGGCCACCAGGACAATAAAAGCAGTCCTAGACTCTGCTATATTTCACACAAAGCCTGTTAAACGAGCATATGGCGCCGAGAACCTCTAATGGGGACCACCCGTGCCGCTTAGGTGATCAGAGCATCGTTTTACCAAATGCGGTTTCGAAACACGAGGATCCATATATATTTCATTAGCCCAATAAACACGCGGACTTCTACATATAATCAACACCTCACCCCACCAGGATTTGAACCCACGATCTTCAAATTGTGACAGGGGAACGATTACCTTTGGGCCACCAGGACAATAAAAGCAGTCCTAGACTCTGATATATTTCACACAAAGCCTGTTCAACGAGATTATGGCACCGTGAACCTCTAATGGGGACCACCCGTGCTGCTTAGGTGATCAGAGCAATGTTTTATCAAATGCGGCTTCGAAACACGTGGATCCATATATATTTCATTATCCCAATAAAGCACGCGGACTTCTACATATAATCAACACCTCACCCCACCAGATTTGGAACCCACGATTCATAATTGTGACCGGGGACGCTACCGGGCCACCAGGACACTAAAAGCAGTCCTAGACTTGTTATATTTCACACAAAGCCCGTTCAACGACCTTATGGCGCTAAGGAACCTCTAATGGGGACCACCGTACACTCTAGGGTGATCAGAGTAACGCTAACGAAATGCCACTAAACACGAGGATCCAAACATATTTCTTTAGCCCAATAAAGCACGCGACTTCTACATAAAATCAACACCTCACCCCACCAGGATTCAAACCCAAAATCTTATAATTGTGACCAGGGAATGCTACCTGTGGACCACCAGGACACTAAAAGCACTCCTAGACTCTGTTATATTTCACGCAAAGCCTGTTCAACGGGCTTATGGCACCGTGAACCTCTACTGGGGACCACCAGTGCTGCTTAGGTGATAAGAGCAACGTTTTACCAAATCCCGCTTGGAAACACGAGTATCCATATATATTTCATTAGCCCAATAAAGCACGCGGACTTCTACATAAAATCAACACCTCACCCCACCAGGATTCAAACCCAAAATCATATGATTGTGATTAGGGAATGCTACCTGTGGACCACCAGGACACTAAAAGCAGTCCTAGACTCTGTTATATTTCACACAAAGCCTGTTCAACGAGCTTATGGCGCCGTGAACCTCTAATGGAGACCACACGTGCCGCTTGGTGACCAGAGCAACGTTTTACCAAATCCGGCTACGAAGCACGAGGATCCAAATATATTTCTTTAGCCTAATAAAGCACGCGGACTTCTACATAAAATCACCACCTCACCCCACCAGGATTCAAACCCAAAATCTTATAATTGTGACCAGGGAATGCTACCTGTGGACCACCAGGACAGTAAAAGCAGTCATAGACTCTGTTATATTTCACACAAAGCCTGTTCAACGAGCTTATGGCGCCGTGAACCTCTAATGAGGACCACCAGTGCCGCTTAGGTGTTCAGAGTAACGTTTTACTAAATCAAGCTTCGAAACACGAGGATCCATATCTATTTCATTAGCCCAATAGAGTACGCACATTTCTACATATAATCAACACCTCACCCCACCAGGATTCGAACCAACGATCTTATAATTGTGACCGGGGAACGCTACCTCTGGGCCACCAGGACATAAAAAGCAGTCCTGAACTCTGTTATATTTCACAAAAAGCCTGTTCAATGAGCTTATGGCGCCGTGAACCTTTAATGGGGACCACCCGTGCCGCTTAGGTGATCAGAGCAACGTTTTACCAAATCCGGCTTCGAAACACGAGGATCCATATATATTTCATTAGCCCAATAAAGCACGCGGACTTCTACATATAATCAACACCTCACCCCACCAGGATTTGAACCCACGATCTTATATTTGTGACCGGGGAACGCTACCTCTGGGCAACAAGGACAAAAAAAGCAGTCCTAGACTCTACCATATTTCACACAAAGCCTGTTCAACGACCTTATGGCGCCATGAACCTCTAATGGGGACCACCCGTGCCGCTTAGGTGATAAGAGCAACGTTTTACCAAATCCGGCTTCGATACACGAGGATCCATATATATTTCATTAGCCCAATAACGCACGCGGACTTCTACATATAATCAACACCTCACCCCACCAGGATTCGAACCCACGATCTTATAATTGTGACCGAGGAACGCTACCTATGGGCCACCAGGACACTATAAGCAGTCCTAGACTCTGTTATATTTCACATAACGCCTGTTCAACGAGCTTATGGCACCGTGAACCACTATAGGGGACCACCCGTGCCGCTTAGGTGATAAGAGCAACGTTTTACCAAATCCGGCTTGGAAACACGAGGATCCATATATATTTCATTAGCCCAATAATGCATGCGGACTTCTACATATAATCAACACCTCACCCCACCAGGATTTAAACCCACGATCATATAATTGTGACCGGGGAACGCTATCTCTGGGCCTCCAGGAAAATAAAAGCAGTCCTAGACTCTGCTATATTTCACACAAAGCCAGTTCAACGAGCTTATGGCGCTGTGAACCTCTAATGGGGACCACCCGTGCCGCATAGGTGATCAGAGCAACGTTTTACTAAATCCGGCTTCGATACACGAGGATCCATATATATTTCATTAGCCCAATAACGCACGCGGACTTCTACATATAATCAACACCTCACCCCACCAGGATTCGAACCCACGATCTTATAATTGTGACCGAGGAACGCTACCTATGGGCCACCAGGACACTATAAGCAGTCCTAGACTCTGTTAAATTTCACATAAAGCCTGTTCAACGAGCTTATGGCACCGTGAACCACTATAGGGGACCACCCGTGCCGCTTAGGTGATAAGAGCAACGTTTTACCAAATCCGGCTTGGAAACACGAGGATCCATATATATTTCATTAGCCCAATAATGCATGCGGACTTCTACATATAATCAACACCTCACCCCACCAGGATTTGAACACACGATCTTATAATTGTGACCGGGGAACGCTACCTCTGGGCAACCAGGACAATAAATGCAGTCCTAGACTCTACTATATTTCACACAAAGGCTGTTCAACGACCTTATGGTGCCATGAACCTCTAATGGGGACCACCCGTGCCACTTAGGTGATAAGAGCAACGTTTTACCAAATCCGGCTTGGAAACACGAGGATCCATATATATTTCATTAGCCCAATAGAGTAGCGGACTTCTACATATAATCAGCACCTCACCCCACCAGGATTTGAACCCACGATCATATAAATGTGACCGGGGAACGCTACCTCTGGGCAACCAGGACAATAAAAGCAGTCCTAGACTCTACCATATTTCACACAAAGCCTGTTCAACGAGCTTATGGCGGTGTGAACCTCTAATGGGGACCACATGTGCCGCTTAGGAGATCAGAGCAACGTTTTACCAAATCCGGCTTGGAAACGCGAGGATCCATATATATTTCATTAGCCCAATAAAGCACGCGGACTTCTACATAAAATCAACACCTCACCCCACCAGGAATTAAACCCACGATCATATAATTGTGACCGGGGAACGCTATCTCTGGGCCTCCAGGAAAATAAAAGCAGTCCTAGACTCTGCTATATTTCACACAAAGCCTGTTCAGCGAGCTTATGTCGCCGTGAACCTCTAATGGGGACCACTCGTGCCGCTTAGGTGATCAGAGCAACGTTTTACCAAATGCGGTTTCAAAACACGAGGGTCCATATATATTTCATTAGCCCAATAAAGCACGCGGACTTCTACATATAATCAACACCTAAACCCACCAGGATTCAAACCCACGATCTTATAATTGTGAAAAAGGAACGATACCTATGGGCCACCAGGACACTATAAGCAGTTCTAGACTCATCTATATTTCACACAAAGCCTGTTCAACGACCTTATGGCGCCATGAACCTCTAATGGAGACCACCCGTGCCGCTTAGGTGATTAGAGTAACGTTTAACCAAATGCGGCTTCGAAACCCGAGGATCCATATACATTTCATTAGCCCAATAAAGCACGCAGACTTCTGCATATAATCAACGCCTCACCCCACCACGATTTAAACCCACGATCTTATAATTGTGAAAGGGGAACGCTACCTCTGGGCCACCAGGAAAATAAAAGCAGTCCTAGACTCTGCTATATTTCACACAAAGCCTGTTCAACGAGCTTATGGCTCAGTGAACCTCTAATGGGGACCACGCATGCCGCTTAGGTGATCAGAGCAACGTTTTACCAAATGCGGCATCAAAACACGAGGGTCCATATATATTTCATTAGCCCAATAAAGTACGCGGACTTCTACGTATAATCAACACCTCACCCCACCAGGATTCAAACTCACGATCTTATAAGTGTGACCGGGGTATGCTACCTCTGGGCCACCAGGACAATAAAAGCAGTCCTAGACTCTACTATATTTCACACAAAGCCTGTTCAACGACCTTATGGCGCCATGAACCTCTAATGGGGACAACCCGTGCCGCTTAGGTGATCAGAGTAACGTTTTTCCAAATCCGGCTTCGAAACACGTGGATCCATATATATTTCATTAGCCCAATAAAGCACGCGGACTGCTACATATAATCAACATCTCACCCCACCAGGATTTGAACCCACGATCTTATAATTGTGACCGTGGAACGCTACCTCTGGGACACTAGGACAATAAAAGCAGTCCTAGACTCTGCTATATTTCACACAAAGCCTGTTCAACGAGCTTATGGCGACGTGAACCACTAATGGGGACGACCCATGCCTCTTAGGTGATCAGAGCAACGTTTTACTAAATGCGGCTTCGAAACTCGAGGATCCATATATATTTCATTAGCCCAATAAAGCACTCGGACTTCTACATATAATCAACACCTCACCCCACCAGGATTCAAACCCAGGATCATATAATTGTGACCGGGGAACGCTACCTCTGGGCCACCAGGACAATAAAAGCAGTCCTAGACGCTGCTATATTTTACACAAAGTCTGTTCAACGAGCTTATGGCGCTGTGAACCACTATAGGGGACCACCCGTGCCAGTTAGGTGATCAGAGCAACGTTTTACCAAATGCGGCTTCGAAACACGAGGATCCATATATATTTCATTAGAACAATAAAGCACGCGGACTTCTACATATATTCAACGGCTCACCCCACCAGGATTTGAAGCCAATCTTCTAATTGTGACCGGGGAATGCTACCTCTGGGCCACCAGGAAAATAAAAGCAGTCCTAGACTCTGCTATATTTCACACAAAGCCTGTTCAACGAGCTTATGGCTCCGTGAACCTCTAATGGGGACCACGCGTGCCGCTTAGGTGATGAGAGCAACGTTTTACCGAATGCGGCTTCAAAACACGAGGGTCCATATATATTTCATTAGCCCAATAAAGCACGCGGACTTCTACAAATAATCAACACCTCACCCCACCAGGATTCAGAACCACGATCGTATAATTGTGACCGGGGTATGCTACCTCTGGGCCACCAGGACAATAAAAGCAGTCCTAGACTCTACTATATTTCACACAAAGCCTGTTCAACGACCTTATGGCGCCATGTACCTGTAATGGGGACCACCCGTGCCGCTTAGTTGATCAGAGTAACGTTTAACCAAATGCGGCTTTGAAACCCGAGGACCCATATATATTTCATTAGCCCAATAAAGCACTCGGACTTCAACATATAATCAACACCTCACCCCACCAGGATTCAAACCCACATACTTATAATTGTGACCGGGGAACACTACCTTTGGGCCACCAGGACAATAAAAGCAGTCCTAGACTCTGCTATATTTCACACAAAGCCTGTTCAACGAGCTTATGGCGCTGTGAAACCACTATAGACTCCACTCAAAAGCGCCAGTGATCAGAGAAACGCTTTACCAAACCGCTTCATATAATTTAGAGATCCATATATTTCATTAGCCCAATAAAGCACGCGGATTCTCTATATATAATCAATAATTTCACCCCAACAGGATTCAACTCACGCATCTTATAATTGCAATCGAGAACGCCACTAAGGGGCCACCAGGACACTATAAGCAGTCCCAGACTCTGTTATATTTTACATAAAAGCCTGTTCGACCCAGCCGGTACCGTGAACCACTATAGGAGACCACCCGTGCCGCTTAGGTGATCAGAGCAACGTTTTACCAAATCCGGCTTCGAAACACGAGGATCAATATATATTTCATTAGCCCAATAAAGCACTCGGAATTCTACATATAATCAACACCTCACCCCACCAGGATTCAAACCCACGATCTTATATTGTGACCGGGGAACGCCACCTCTGGGCCACCAGGACAATAAAAGCAGTCCTAGACTCTGCTATATTTCACACAAAGCCCGTTCAACGACCTTATGGTGCCATGAACCTCTAATGGGGACCACCCGTGCCGCTTAGGTGATAAGAGCAACGTTTTACCAAATCCGGCTTGGAAACACGAGGATCCATATATATTTCATTAGCCCAATAGAGTAGGCGGACTTCTACATATAATCAGCACCTCACCCCACCAGGATTTGAACCCACGATCTTATAAATGTGACCGGGGAACGCTACCTCTGGGCAACCAGGACAATAAAAGCAGTCCTAGACTCTACCATATTTCACACAAAGCCTGTTCAACGACCTTATGGCGCCATGAACCTCTAATGGCGACCATCCGTGCCGCTTAGGTGATAAGAGCAACGTTTTACCAAATCCGGCTTGGAAAAACGAGGATCCATATATATTTCAATAGCCCAATAAAGCACGCGGACTTCTACATATAATCAACACCTCACCCCACCAGGATTCAGAACCTCGATCTTATAATTGTGAACAGGGAACGCTACCTGTGGACCACCAGAACACTAAAAGCAGTCCTACACTCTGTTATATTTCACGCAAAGCCTGTTCAACGAGCTTATGGAGGTGTGAACCTCTAATGGGGACCACATGTGCCGCTTAGGTGATCAGAGCAACGTTTTACCAAATCCGGCTTCGAAACACGTGGATCCATATATATTTCATTAGCCCAATAAAGCACTCGGAATTCTACATATAATCAACACCTCACCCCACCAGGATTCAGACCCACGATCTTATAATTGTGACCGGGGTATGCTACCGCTGGGCCACCAAAACAATAAAAGCAGTCCTAGACTCTACTATATATCACACAAAGCCTGTTCAACGACCTTATGGCGCCATGAACCTCTAATGGGGACCATCCGTGGCGCTTAGTTGATTAGAGTAACGTTTAACCAAATGCGGCTTCGAAACCCGAGGATCCATATATATTTCATTAGCCCAATAAAGTACGCAGACTTCTGCATATAATCAACGCCTCACCCCACCAGGATTTAAAACCCACGATCTTATAATTGTGAAAGGGGAATGCTACCTCTGGGCCACCAGGAAATTAAAAGCAGTCCTAGACTCTGCTATATTTCACACAAAGCCTGTTCAACGAGCTTATGGCTCCGTGAACCTCTAATGGGGACCACGCGTGCCGCTTAGGTGATGAGAGCAACGTTTTACCAAATGCGGCTTCAAAACACGAGGGTCCATATATATTTCATTAGCCCAATAAAGCATGCGGACTTCTACATATAATCAACACCTCACCCCACCAGGATTCAAAACTATGATCTTATAAGTGTGACCGGGGTATGCTACCTCTGAGCCACCAGGACAATAAAAGCAGTCCTAGACTCTACTATATTTCACACAAAGCCTGTTCAACGACCTTATGGCGCCATGAACATCTAATGGGGACAACCCGTGCCGCTTAGGTGATCAGAGTAACGTTTTTCCAAATCCGGCTTCGAAACTCGAGGATCCATATATATTTTATTAGCCCAATAAAGCACACGGACTTCTACATATAATCAACACCTCACCCCACCAGGATTTGAACCCACTATCTCATATTTGTGACTGGGGGACGCTACCTCTGGGCCACCAGGACAATAAAAGCATTCCTAGACTCTGCTATATTTCACACAAAGCCTGTTCAACGGGCTTATGGCACCGTGAACCTCTAATGGGGACCACCCGTGACGCTTAGGTGATCAGAGCAACGTTTTAACAAATGAGGCGTCGAAACAAGGAGGATCCATATATATTTCATTAGCCCAATAAAGCACGCGGACTTCTACATATAATCAACACCTCACCCCACCAGAATTTGAACCCACAATATTATAATTGTGACCGGGGGACGCTACCTCTGGGCCACCAGGTCAATAAAAGCAGTCCTAGACTCTGCTATATTTCACACAAAGACTGTTCAACGAGCTTATGGCGCTGTGAACCACTATAGGAGACCACCCGTGCCGCTTAGGTGATCAGAGCAACGTTTTACCAAATCCGGCTTCGAAACACGAGGATCAATATATATTTCATTAGCCCAATAAAGCACTCGGAATTCTACATATAATCAACACCTCACCCAACCAGGATTCAAACCCACGATCTTATATTGTGACCGGGGAACGCTACCTCTGGGCCACCAGGACAATAAAAGCAGTCCTAGACTCTGCTATATTTCACACAAAGCCTGTTCAACGAGCTTATGGCGCTGTGACCCACTATAGGAGACCACCCGTGCCGCTCAGGTGATCAGAGCAACTTTTTACCAGATGCGGCTTCGAAACACGAGGATCCATATATATTTCATTAGCCCAATAAAGCACACGGACTTCTATATATAATCAACACCTCACCCCACCAGGATTTGAACCCACGATCTTATAATTGTGACCGGGGAACGCTACCTCTGGGCAACCAGGACAATAAAAGCAGTCCTAGACTCTACCATATTTCACACAAAGCCTGTTCAACGACCTTATGGCGCCATGAACCTCTAATGGGGACCACGCGTGCCGCTTAGGTGATGAGAGCAACGTTTTACCAAATGCGGCTTCAAAACACGAGGATAAATATATATTTCATAAGCCCAATAAAGCACTCGGACTTCTACATATAATCAACACCTCACCCAACCAGGATTCAAACCCACGATCTTATAATTGTGACCGGGGAACGCTACCTCTGGGCCACCAGGACAATAAAAGCAGTCCTAAACTCTGCTATATTTCACAAAAAGCCTGTTCAATGAGCTTATGGCGCTGTGAACCACTATAGGAGACCACCCGTGCCGCGTAGGTGATCAGAGCAACGTTTTACCAAATGCGGCTTCGAAACACGAGGATCCATATATATTTCATTAGCCCAATAAAGCACACGGACTTCTACACATATTCAACACCTCACCCCCCCAGGATTTGAACCCACGATCTTATAATTGTGACCGGGGAAAGCTACCTCTGGGCCACCAGGACAATAAAAGCAGTCCTAGACTCTGGTATATTTCACACAAAGCCTGTTCAACGAGCTTATGGCGTCGTGAACCTCTAATGCGGATCACCCGTGCCGCTTAGGTGATCAGAGCAACGTTTTACCAAATCCGGCTTCGAAACACGAGGATCAATATATATTTCATAAGCCCAATAAAGCACTCGGACTTCTACATATAATCAACACCTCACCCAACCAGGATTCAAACCCACGATCTTATAATTGTGACCGGGGAACGCTACCTCTGGGCCACCAGGACAATAAAAGCAGTCCTAAACTCTGCTATATTTCACACAAAGCCTGTTCAACGAGCTTATGGCGCTGTGAACCACTATAGGAGACCACCCGTGCCGCGTAGGTGATCAGAGCAACGTTTTACCAAATGCGGCTTCGAAACACGAGGATCCATATATATTTCATTAGCCCAATAAAGCACACGGACTTCTACATATATTCAACACGTCACCCCCCCAGGATTTGAACCCACGATCTTATAATTGTGACCGGGGAAAGCTACCTCTGAGCCACCAGGACAATAAAAGCAGTCCTAGACTCTGGTATATTTCACACAAAGCCTGTTCAACGAGCTTATGGCGCCGTGAACCTCTAATGCGGACCACCCGTGCCGCTTAGGTGATCAGAGCAACGTTTTACCAAATCCGGCTTCGAAACACGAGGATCAATATATAATTCATAAGCCCAATAAAGCACTCGGACTTCTACATATAATCAACACCTCACCCCACCAGGATTCAAACCCACGATCTTATTATTGTGACCGGGGAACGCTACCTCTGGGCCACCAGGACAATAAAAGCAGTCCTAAACTCTGCTATATTTCACACAAAGCCTGTTCAACGAGCTTATGGCGCTGTGAACCACTATAGGAGACCACCCGTGCCGCGTAGGTGATCAGAGCAACGTTTTACCAAATGCGGCTTCGAAACACGAGGATCCATATATATTTCATTAGCCCAATAAAGTACCCGGACTTCTACATATAATCAACACCTCACCCCACCAGGATTCAGACCCACGATCTTATAATTGTGACCGAGGTATGCTACCTCTGGGCCAACCAGGACAATAAAAGCAGTCCTAGACTCTGCTATATTTCACACAAAGCCTGTTCAACGAGCTTATGGCGCCGTGAACCTCTAATGGGGACCACCCGTGCCGCTTAGGTGATCAGAGCAACGTTTTACCAAATGCGGCTTCAAAACACGAGGGTCCATATATATTTCATTAGCCCAATAAAGCACGCGGACTTCTATATTTAATCTACACCTCACCCCACCAGGATTCAAACCCACGATCTTATAATTGTTTCCGGGATATGCTACCTCTGGGCCACCAGGACAATAAAAGCAGTCCTAGACTCTACTATATTTCACACAAACCCTGTTCAACGACCTTATGGCGCCATGAAACTCTAATGGGGACCACCCGTGCCGCTTAGGTGATCAGAGCAACGTTTTACCAATTCCGGCTCGAAACACGTGGATCCATATATATTTCATTAGCCCAATACAGCACGCGGACTTCTACATATAATCAACACCTCACCCCACCAGGATTTGAACCCACGATCTTATAATTGTGACAGGGGAACGCTACCTCTGGGACACTAGGACAATAAAAGCAGTCCTAGACTCTACTATATTTCACACAAAGCCTGTTCAACGACCTTATGGCGCCATGAACCTCTAATGGGGACCACCCGTGCCGCTTAGGTGATCAGAGTAACGTTTTTCCAAATCCGGCTTCGACACACGTGGATCCATATATATTTCATTAGCCCAATAAAGCACGCGGACTTCTACATATAATCAACATCTCACCCCACCAGGATTTGAACCCACGATTTTATAATTGTGACCGTGGAACGCTACCTCTGGGACACTAGGACAATAAAAGCAGTCCTAGACTCTGCTATATTTCACACAAAGCCTGTTCAACGACCTTATGGCGCCATTAACCTCTAATGGGGACCACCCGTGCCGCTTAAGTGATCAGAGTAACGTTTAACCAAATGCGGCTTTGAAACCCGAGGATCCATATATATTTCATTAGCCCAATAAAGCACGCAGACTTCTGCATATAAACAACGCCTCACCCCACCAGGATTTGAACCCACGATTTTATAATTGTGACCGTGGAACGCTACCTCTGGGACACTAGGACAATAAAAGCAGTCCTAGACTCTGCTATATTTCACACAAAGCCTGTTCAACGAGCTTATGGCGACGTGAACCTCTAATGGGGATGACCCATGCCTCTTAGGTGATCAGAGCAACGTTTTACTAAATGCGGCTTCGAAACTCGAGGATCCATATATGTTTTATTAGCCCAATAAAGCACACGGACTTCTACATATAATCAACACCTCACCCCACCAGGATTTGAACCCACTATCTTATATTTGTGACCGGGGGACGCGACCTCTGGGCCACCAGGACAATAAAAGCATTCCTAGACTCTGCTATATTTCACACAAAGCCTGTTCAACGGGCTTATGGCACCGTGAACCTCTAATGGGGACACCCGTGCCGCTTAGGTGATCAGAGCAACGTTTTAACAAATGAGGCGTCGAAACAAGGAGGATCCATATATATTTCATTAGCCCAATAAAGCACGCGGACTTCTACATATAATCAACACCTCACCCCACCAGGATTTGAACCCACGATCTTATAATTGTGACCGGGGAAAGCTACCTCTGGGCCACCAGGACAATAAAAGCAGTCCTAGACTATGGTATATTTCACACAAAGCCTGTTCAACGAGCTTATGGCGCCGTGAACCACTAATGCGGACCACCCGTGCCGCTTAGGTGATCAGAGCAACGTTTTACCAAATCCGGCTTCGAAACACGAGGATCAAAATATATTTCATTAGCCCAATAAAGCACTCGGAATTCTACATATAATCAACACCTCACCCCACCAGGATTCAAACCCACGATCTTATATTGTGACCGGGGAACGCTACCTCTGGGCCACCAGGACGATAAAAGCAGTCCTAAATTCTGCTATATTTCACACAAAGCCTGTTCAACGAGCTTATGGCGCTGTGAACCACTATAGGAGACCACCCGTGCCGCTTAGGTGATCAGAGCAACTTTTACCAAATGCGGCTTCGAAACACGAGGATCCATATATATTTCATTAGCCCAATAAAGCACACGGACTTCTACATATAATCAACACCTCACCCCACCAGGATTTGAACCCACGATCTTATAATTGTGACCGGGGAACGCTACCTCTGGGCAACCAGGACAATAAAAGCAGTCCTAGACTCTACCATATTTCACACAAAGCCTGTTCAACGACCTTATGGCGCCGTGAACCTCTAATGGGACCACGCGTGCCGCTTAGGTGATGAGAGCAACGTTTTACCAAATGCGGCTTCAAAACACGAGGATCAATATATATTTCATAAGCCCAATAAAGCACTCGGACTTCTACATATAATCAACACCTCACCCAACCAGGATTCAAACCCACGATCTTATAATTGTGACCGGGGAACGCTACCTCTGGGCCACCAGGACAATAAAAGCAGTCCTAAACTCTGCTATATTTCACACAAAGCCTGTTCAACGAGCTTATGACGCTGTGAACCACTATAGGGACCACCCGTGCCGCGTAGGTGATCAGAGCAACGTTTTACCAAATGCGGCTTCGAAACACGAGGATCCATCTATATTTCATTAGCCCAATAAAGCACACGGACTTCTACATATATCAACACCTCACCCCACCAGGATTTGAACCCACGATCTTATAATTGTGACCGGGGAAAGCTACCTCTGGGCCACCAGGACAATAAAAGCAGTCCTAGACTCTGGTATATTTCACACAAAGCCTGTTCAACGAGCTTATGGCGCCGTGAACCTCTAATGCGGACCACCCGTGCCGCTTAGGTGATCAGAGCAACGTTTTACCAAATCCGGCTTCGAAACACGAGGATCAATATATATTTCATAAGCCCAATAAAGCACTCGGACTTCTACATATAATCAACACCTCACCCAACCAGGATTCAAACCCACGATCTTATAATTGTGACCGGGGAACGCTACCTCTGGGCCACCAGGACAATAAAAGCAGTCCTAAACTCTGCTATATTTCACACAAAGCCTGTTCAACGAGCTTATGGCGCTGTGAACCACTATAGGAGACCACCCGTGCCGCGTAGGTGATCAGAGCAACGTTTTACCAAATGCGGCTTCGAAACACGAGGATCCATATATATTTCATTAGCCCAATAAAGCACACGGACTTCTACATATAACAACACCTCACCCCACCAGTATTTGAACCCACGATCTTATAATTGTGACCGGGGAACGCTACCTCTTGGCAACCAGGACAATAAAAGCAGTCCTAGACTCTACTATATTTCACACAAAGCCTGTTCAACGATCTTATAGCGCCATGAACCTCTGATGGGGACCACCCGTGCCGCTTAGGTGATAAGAGCAACGTTTTCCAAAATCCGGTTTGGAAACACGAGGATCCATATATATTTCATTAGCCCAATAAAGTACCCGGACTTCTACATATAATCAACACCTCACCCCACCAGGATTTGAAACCACGATCTTATAATTGTGACCGGGGAACGCTAACTCTTGGCAACCAGGACAATAAAAGCAGTCCTAGACACTACTAAATTTCACACAAAGCCTGTTCAACAATCTTATAGCGCCATGAACCTCTGATGGTGACCACCCGTGCCGCTTAGGTGATAAGAGCAACGTTTTCCAAAATCCAGTTTGGAAACACGAGGATCCATATATATTTCATTAGCCCAATAAAGTACCCGGACTTCTACATATAATCAACACCTCACCCCACCAGGATTCAGACCCACGATCTTATAATTGTGATCGAGGTATGCTACCTCTGGGCCACCAGGACAATAAAAGCAGTCCTAGACTCTACTATATTTCACACAAACCCTGTTCAACGACCTTATGGCGCCATGAAACTCTAATGGGGACCACCCGTGCCGCTTAGGTGATCAGAGCAACGTTTTACCAATTCCGGCTCGAAACACGTGGATCCATATATATTTCATTAGCCCAATACAGCACGCGGACTTCTACATATAATCAACACCTCACCCCACCAGGATTTGAACCCACGATCTTATAATTGTGACAGGGGAACGCTACCTCTGGGACACTAGGACAATAAAAGCAGTCCTAGACTCTGCTATATTTCACACAAAGACTGTTCAACGAGCTTATGGCGACGTGAACCTCTAATGGGGACCACCCGTGCCGCTTAGGTGATCAGAGCAACGTTTTACCAAATCCGGCTTCGAAACACGAGGATCAAAATATATTTCATTAGCCCAATAAAGCACTCGGAATTCTACATATAATCAACACCTCACCCCACCAGGATTCAAACCCACGATCTTATATTGTGACCGGGGAACGCTACCTCTGGGCCACCATGACAATAAAAGCAGTCCTAAACTCTGCTATATTTCACACAAAGCCTGTTCAACGAGCTTATGGCGCTGTGAACCACTATAGGAGACCACCCGTGCCGCTTAGGTGATAAGAGCAACTTTTTACCAAATGCGGCTTCGAAACACGAGGATCCATATATATTTCATTAGCCCAATAAAGCACACGGACTTCTACATATAATCAACACCTCACCCCACCAGGATTTGAACCCACGATCTTATAATTGTGACCGGGGAACGCTACCTCTGGGCAACCAGGACAATAAAAGCAGTCCTAGACTCTACCATATTTCACACAAAGCCTGTTCAACGACCTTATGGCGCCATGAAACTCTAATGGGGACCACGCGTGCCGCTTAGGTGATGAGAGCAACGTTTTACCAAATGCGGCTTCAAAACACGAGGATAAATATATATTTCATAAGCCCAATAAAGCACTCGGACTTCTACATATAATCAACACCTCACCCAACCAGGATTCAAACCCACGATCTTATAATTGTGACCGGGGAACGCTACCTCTGGGCCACCAGGACAATAAAAGCAGTCCTAAACTCTGCTATATTTCACACAAAGCCTGTTCAACGAGCTTATGGCGCTGTGAACCACTATAGGAGACCACCCGTGCCGCGTAGGTGATCAGAGCAACGTTTTACCAAATGCGGCTTCGAAACACGAGGATCCATATATATTTCATTAGCCCAATAAAGCACACGGACTTCTACATATAATCAACACCTCACCCCACCAGGATTTGAACCCACGATCTTATAATTGTGACCGGGGAACGCTACCTCTGGCACCAGGACAATAAAAGCAGTCCTAGACTCTGCTATATTTCACACAAAGCCTGTTCAACGAGCTTATGGCGCCGTGAACCTCTAATGCGGACCACCCGTGCCGCTTAGGTGATCAGAGCAACGTTTTACCAAATCCGGCTTCGAAACACGAGGATCAATATATATTTCATAAGCCCAATAAAGCACTCGGACTTCTACATATAATCAACACCTCACCCCACCAGGATTCAAACCCACGATCTTATTATTGTGACCGGGGAACGCTACCTCTGGGCCACCAGGACAATAAAAGCAGTCCTAAACTCTGCTATATTTCACACAAAGCCTGTTCAACGAGCTTATGGCGCTGTGAACCACTATAGGAGACCACCCGTGCCGCGTAGGTGATCAGAGCAACGTTTTACCAAATGCGGCTTCGAAGCACGAGGATCCATATATATTTCATTAGCCCAATAAAGCACACGGACTTCTACATATAATCAACACCTCACCCCACCAGGATTTGAACCCACGATCTTATAATTGTGACCGGGGAACGCTACCTCTTGGCAACCAGGACAATAAAAGCAGTCCTAGACTCTACTATATTTCACACAAAGCCTGTTCAACGATCTTATAGCGCCATGAACCTCTGATGGGGACCACCCGTGCCGCTTAGGTGATAAGAGCAAAGTTTTCCAAAATCCGGTTTGGAAACACGAGGATCCATATATATTTCATTAGCCCAATAAAGTACCCGGACTTCTACATATAATCAACACCTCACCCCACCAGGATTTGAACCCACGATCTTATAATTGTGACAGGGGAACGCTACCTCTGGGACACTAGGACAATAAAAGCAGTCCTAGACTCTGCTATATTTCACACAAAGACTGTTCAACGAGCTTAAGGCGACGTGAACCTCTAATGGGGACCACCCGTGCCGCTTAGGTGATCAGAGCAACGTTTTACCAAATGCGGCTTCAAAACACGAGGGTCCATATATATTTCATTAGCCCAATAAAGTACGCGGACTTCTACATATAATCAACACCTCACCCGACCAGGATTTGAAACCACGATCTTATAATTGTCACCGGGGAACGCTACCTCTTGGCAACCAGGACAATAAAAGCAGTCCTAGACTCTACTATATTTCACACAAAGCCTGTTCAACGACCTTATGGCGCCATGAACCTCTAATAGGGACCACCCGTCCCGCTTAGGTGATCAGAGCAACGTTTTACCAAATCCGGCTCGAAACACGAGGATCCATATATATTTCATTAGCCCAATAAAGTACCCAGACTTACATATAATCAACACCTCACCCAACCAAGATTCAAACCCACGATCTTATAATTGGTGACCGGGGAACGCTACCTCTGGGCCACCAGGACAATAAAAGCAGTCCTAGACTCTGCTATATTTCACACAAAGCCTGTTCAACGAGCTTATGGCTCAGTGAACCTCTAATGGGGACCACGCATGCCGCATAGGTGATCAGAGCAACGTTTTACCAAATGCGGCTTCAAAACACGAGGGTCCATATATATTTCATTAGCCCAATAAAGTACGCGGACTTCTACATATAATCAACACCTCACCCCACCAGGATTTGAACCCACGATCGTATAATTGTGACCGGGGAAAGCTACCTCTGGGCCACCAGGACAATAAAAGCAGTCCTAGACTCTGGTATATTTCACACAAAGCCTGTTCAACGAGCTTATGGCGCCGTGAACCTCTAATGCGGACCACCCGTGCCGCTTAGGTGATCAGAGCAACGTTTTACCAAATCCGGTTTCAAAACACGAGGATCAATATATATTTCATAAGCCCAATAAAGCACTCGGACTTCTACATATAATCAACACCTCACCCAACCAGGATTCAAACCCACGATCTTATAATTGTGACCGGGGAACGCTACCTCTGGGCCACCAGGACAATAAAAACAGTCCTAAACTCTGCTATATTTCACACAAAGCCTGTTCAACGAGCTTATGGCGCTGTGAACCACTATAGGAGACCACCCGTGCCGCGTAGGTGATCAGAGCAACGTTTAACCAAATGCGGCTTCGAAACACGAGGATCCATATATATTTCATTAGCCCAATAAAGCACACGGACTTCTACATATAATCAACACCTCACCCCACCAGGATTTGAACCCACGATCTTATAATTGTGACCGGGGAATGCTACCTCTTGGCAACCAGGACAATAAAAGCAGTCCTAGACTCTACTATATTTCACACAAAGCCTGTTCAACGATCTTATAGCGCCATGAACCTCTGATGGGGACCACCCGTGCCGCTTAGGTGATAAGAGCAACGTTTTCCAAAATCCGGTTTGGACACACGAGGATCCATATATATTTCATTAGCCCAATAAAGTACCCGGACTTCTACATATAATCAACACCTCACCCCACCAGGATTCAAACCCACGATCTTATAATTGTGACCGGGGAACGCTACCCCTGGGCAACAAGGACAATAAAAGCAGTCCTAGACTCTACCATATTTCACACAAAGCCTGTTCAACGATCTTATGGCGCCATGAACCTCTAATGGGGACCACCCGTGGCGCTTAGGTGATCAGAGCAACGTTTAACCAAATGTGGCTTTGAAACCCGATGATCCATATATATTTCATTAGCCCAATAAAGCACGCAGACTTCTGCATATAATCAACGCCTCACCCCACCAGGATTTAAACCCACGATCTTATAATTGTGAAAGGGGAACGCTCCCTCTGGGCCACCAGGACAATAAAAGAAGTCCTAGACTCTGCTATATTTCACACAGAGCCTGTTCAACGAGCTTATGGCTCAGTGAACCTCTAATGGGGTCCACGCATGCCGCTTAGGTGATCAGAGCAACGTTTTACCAAATGCGGCTTCAAAACACGAGGGTCCATATATATTTCATTAGCCCAATAAAGCACGCGGACTTCTACATATAATCAACACCTCACCCCACCAGGATTTGAAACCACGATCTTATAATTGTCACCGGGGAACGCTACCTCTTGGCAACCAGGACAATAAAAGCAGTCCTAGACTCTACTATATTTCACACAAAGCCTGTTCAACGACCTTATGGCGCCATGAACCTCTAATAGGGACCACCCGTCCCGCTTAGGTGATCAGAGCAACGTTTTACCAAATCCGGCTCGAAACACGAGGATCCATATATATTTCATTAGCCCAATAAAGTACCCAGACTTCTACATATAATCAACACCTCACCCCACCAGGATTTGAAACCACGATCTTATAATTGTCACCAGGGAACGCTACCTCTTGGCAACCAGGACAATAAAAGCAGTCCTAGACTCTACTATATTTCACACAAAGCCTGTTCAACGACCTTATGGCGCCATGAACCTCTAATGGGGACCACCCGTGCTGCTTATGTGATCAGAGCAACGTTTTACCAAATCCGGCTTGGAAACACGAGGATCCATATATATTTTATTAGCCCAATAAAGCACTCGGACTTCTACATATAATCAACACCTCACCCCACCAGGATTCAAACCCACGATCTTATAATTGTGACCGGGTTATGCTACCTCTGGGCCACTAGGACAATAAAAGCAGTCCTAGACTCTGCTATATTTCACACAAAGCCTGTTCAACGAGCTTATGGCGCCGTGAACCACTATAGAGGACCACCCGTGCCGCTTATTTGATCAGAGCAACGTTTTACCAAATCTGGCTTGGAAACTCGAGGATCCATATATATTTCATTAGCCCAATAAAGCACGCGGACTTCTACATAAAATCAACACCTCACCCCACCAGGATTCAAACCCAAAATCTTATAATTGTGACCAGGGAATGCTACATGTGGACCACCAGGACACTAAAAGCAGTCCGAGACTCTGTTATATTTCACAATGCCTGTTCAACGAGCTTATTGCGCCGTGAACCTCTAATGGGGACAACACGTGCCGCTTGGGGACCAGAGCAACGTTTTACCAAATCTGGCTACGAAACACGAGGATCCAAATATATTTCTTTAGCCCAATAAAGCATGCGGACTTCTACATAAAATCAACACCTCAACCCACCAGGATTCAAAACCAAAATCTTATAATTGTGACCAGGGAATGCTACCTGTGGACCACCAGGACACTAAAAGCCGTCCTAGACTGTTATATTTCACACAAAGCCTGTTCAACGAGCTTATGGGGCTGTGAACCACTATATGGGACCACCCGTGCCCCTTAGGTGATCAGACAAAGTTTTACCAAATGCGGCTTCAAAACACGAGGATCCATATATTTTTCATTAGCCCAATAAAGCACGCGGACTTCTACATATAATCACCACCTCACCCCACCAGGATTTGAACCCACGATCTTATAATTGTGACCGGGGAACGCTACCTCTGAGCAACCAGGACAATAAAAGCAGTCCTAGACGCTACTATATTTCACACAAAGCCTGTTCAACGACCTCATGGCGCCATGAACCTCTAATGGGGACCACCCGTGCCGCTTAGGTGATCAGAGCATCGTTTTACCAAATCCGGCTTGGAAACACGAGGATACATATATATTTCATTAGCCCAATAAAGCACGCGGACTTCTACATATAATCAACACCTCACCCCACCAGGATTCAGACTCACGATCTTATAATTGTGACCGGGGTATGCTACCTCTGGGCCACCAGGACAATAAAAGCAGTCCTAGACGATCTATATTTCACAAAAAGCCTGTTCAACGACCTTGTGGCGCTAGGAACCTCTAATGGGGACCACCCGTGCCGCTTAGGTGATCAGAGTAACGTTTAACCAAATGCGGCTACGAAACACGAGGATCCAAATATATTTCTTTAGCCCAATACCGTACGCAGACTTCTACATAAAATCAACACCTCACCCCACCAGGATTCAATCCCAAAATCTTATAATTGTGACTAGGGAATGCTACCTGTGGACCACCAGGACACTAAAAGCAGTCCTAGACTCTGTTATATTTCACACAAAGCCTGTTCAACGAGCTAATGGCGCCGTGAACCTCTAATGGGGACCACACGTGCCGCTTGGTGACCAGAGCAACGTTTTACCAAATCCGGCTACGAAACACTAGGATCCAAATACATTTATTTAGCCCAATAAAGCACGCGGACTTCTACATAAAATCACCACCTCACCCCACCAGGATTCAAACCAAAAATCTTATAATTGTGACCAGGGAATGCTACCTGTGGACCACCAGGACAGTAAAAGCAGTCATAGACTCTGTTATATTTCACACAAAGCCTGTTCAACGAGCTTATGGCGCCGTGAACCTCTAATGAGGACCACCAGTGCCGCTTAGGTGTTCAGAGTAACGTTTTACTAAATCCAGCTTCGAAACACGAGGATCCATATCTATTTCATTAGCCCAATAGAGCACGCACATTTCTACATATAATCAACACCTCACCCCACCAGGATTCGAACCAACGATCTTATAATTGTGACCGGGGAACGCTACCTCTGGGCCACCAGGACACTAAAAGCAGTCCTGAACTCTGTTATATTTCACAAAAAGCCTGTTCAATGAGCTTATGGCGCCGTGAACCTCTCATGGGGACCACCCGTGCCGCTTAGGTGATCAGAGCAACGTTTTACCAAATTCGGCTTCGAAAAACGAGTATCCATATATATTTCATTAGCCCAATAAAGCATGCAGATTTCTACATATAATCAACACCTCACCTCACCAGGAGTCAAACCCAAAATCTTATAATTGTGACCAGGGAATGCTACCTGTGGACCACCATGACACTAAAAGCAGTCGTAGACTCTGTTATATTTCACGCAAAGCCTGTTCAACTAGCTTATGGCGCCGTGAACCTCTACTGGGGACCACCAGTGCCGCTTAGATGATATGAGCAACGTTTTACCAAATCCGGCTTCGAAACACGAGGATCCATATATATTTCATTAGCCCAATAAAGCACGCGGACTTCTACATATAATCAACACCTCACCCCACCAGGATTCGAACCCACGATCTTATAATTGTGACCGGGGTATGCTACCTCTGGGCCACCAGGACAATAAAAGCAGTTCTAGACTCTGCTATATTTCACACAAAGCCTGTTCAACGAGCTTATGACGCTGTGAACCTCTAATGGGGACCATCTGTGCCGCTTAGGTGATTAGAGCAACGTTTTACCAAATCCGGCTTGGAAACACGAGGATCCATATATATTTCATTAGCCCAATAAAGCACTCGGGCTTCTACATATAATCAACACCTCACCCCACCAGGATTCAAACCCACGATCTTATAATTGTGACCGGGGTATGCTACCTCTGGTCCACCAGGACAATAAAAGCAGTCCTAGACTCTACTATATTTGACAAAGCATGTTCAACGACCTTATGGCGCCATGAACCTCTAATGGGGACCATCCGTGCCGCTTAGGTGATCGGAGCAACGTTTTCCCAAATCCGGCTTCGAAACACGAGGATCCATATATATTTCATTAGCCCAATAAATCACGCGGACTTCTACATATAATCAACACTTCACCCAGGATTCGAACCCACGATCTTCTAATTGTGACCGGGGAACGCAACCTCTGGGCCACCAGGACAATAAAAGCAGTCCTAGACTCTGCTATATTTCACACAAAGCCTGTTCAATGAGCTTATGACGCTGTGAACCTCTAATGGGGACCATCTGTGCCGCTTAGGTGATCAGAGCAACGTTTTACCAAATCCGGCTTCGAAACACGAGGATCCATATATATTTCATGAGCCCAATAAAGCATGTGTACATCTACATATAATCAACACCTCACCCCACCAGGATTCGAACCCACGATTTTATAATTGTGACCGAGGAACGCTACCTATGGGCTACCAGGACACTATAAGCAGTCCTAGACTCTGTTATAATTCACACAAAGCCTGTCCAATTAGCTTATGGCACCGTGAACCACTATAGGCAACCACCAGTGCCGCTTAGGTGATAAGAGCAACGTTTTACCAAATCCGGCTTGGAAACGCCAGGATCCATATATATTTCATTAGCCCAATAAAGCACGCGGACTTCTACATATAATCAACACCTCACCCCACCAGGATTTGAACCCACGACCTTATAATTGTGACCGGGGAACGCTACCTCTGGGCAACCAGGACAATAAAAGCAGTCCTAGACTCTACTATATTTCACACAAAGCCTGTTCAACGACCTTATGGCGCCATGAACCTTTAATGGGGACCACCCGTGCCACTTAGGTGATCAGAGCAACGTTTTACCAAATCCGGCTTGGAAACACGAGGATCCATATATATTTCATTAGCCCAATAAAGCACTCGGACTTCTACATATAATCAACACCTCACCCCTCCAGGATTCAGACTCACGATCTTATAACTGTGACCGGGGAACACTACCTCTGGGCAACCAGGACAATAAATGCAGTGCTAGACTCTACTATATTTCACACAAAGCCTGTTCAACGACCTTATGGTGCCATGAACCTCTTATGGGGACCAACCGTGCCGCTTAGGTGATAAGAGCAACGTTTTTGCCAAATCCGGCTTGGAAACACGAGGATCCATATATATTTCATTAGCCCAATAAAGCACGCGGACTTCTACATATAATCAACACCTCACCCCACCAGGATTTGAACCCACGATCTTATAATTGTGATCGGGGAACGCTACCTCTGGGCCACTAGGACAATAAAAGCAGTCCTATACTCTGCTATATTTCACACAAAGCCTGTTCAATTAGCTTATGGCGACGTGAACCTCTAATGGGGACCACCCGTACCACTTAGGTGATCAGAGCAACGTTTTACCAAATGCGGCTTCGAAACTCGAGGATCCATATATATTTCATTAGCCCAATAAAGCACGCGGACTTCTACATATAATCAACACCTCACCCCATCAGGATTTGAACCCACGATCTTATAATTGTGACCGGGGAACGCTACCTCTGGGCCACCAGGACAATAAAAGCAGTCATAGACTTTGGTATATTTCACACAAAGCCTGTTCAAAGAGCTAATGGCGCCGTGAACC
>NW_024732074.1:0-5660 GCF_018991925.1 Homarus americanus | reverse complement strand
TGGCCCATGGGCCTGGCCATTCTCATTACAGGAGGGGCAACCATTATAATAAAAAAAAAAACCGATCATCAACTTCAGGTACACCAATCATCCTTGTAAAAAAATCCTGATTGAATAATTTCCTCAGTAACATACAAGTGAACCAAACTTGGGTACTACACAACTACAGTATCACTCAATGACTTATTTTACACTATATCTACTACCACTTAACGTTTCTATATCAGTTCAACAACCATCACTCAACCTTGTTCCATTTTATTTAAAGTTCGTTAATCAATAAGAGGAATTATTATCACAACACAAGCATTCATTAATCAGTCTCCATTGTGAATCATTTTGCTGGGGTGTGTGGGAGGATTACGCTGGATATAACTTTAGTGTTTTGTATATCCAGAAGAATCTTAACTCCAGTTTACTCCAATTAATAACTAACCTAATCTAACACAACCTAACCTAATCTAATCTAACCTAACCTGAAAAATCTCCACTACAACTTACTCCAACTAATAACTAACCAAACATAAGCTAACATAATTACAGACAGACAGACACACACACACACACACACACACACACACACACATAAACCATAAATATGTTATATGGAACATAAATATAACTTCCAAAATCACTCTCATATACTTCCTAACCGCGGCCTGACGAAATAGTACACCTGTAACGTTCTGTCAGGGCTCAGGTCGAGGCTCCTCCTTACTGATCATCTATACGTGTGTGTGAGTGTGAGATGTTTCCTAGTATGTAATAAAAAGGCGGGGATCCGCTTTTGAATTTTGCCACATACAGCGGCTAGTTTATTGTGCACCCATATTCATCCCGTGAACGGTAGCGTAGGCAGATTATAGTTAAACAGTAGAAGTCAGAATATTATGGCACTGAATGTTAAAAAAATGTATTTCCAAAAAATTATTTGTTTAGTTCTGTAGAGTACATCGCCCTCTCCCTCAACCTGCCATTATTCAATAAATTATTTGTTCCCTCGTTCTAACAAGAGATACACGATAACATATCCTATTTGAAGATAAAAATACACTGTCCAGGAAGAGTCATAACAAACTTGGGGGTTATCTGAGAGAGAGAGAGAGAGAGAGAGAGAGAAACAATACCTTCTACAGTACAGTTATATAGTATGACCACCATGACCCACGGAGATCTGTACCTCTTGGCTCCTGACCTCTGTTGACCTTGTGTATACTCACCCAGTTGACCTTTCCTGCCCTATCTCGCCCATTCCTCCTACAGTCAAGGGCTGGGGGGCCGAGGGGGGGGAGGGGACGGAGGGGAATGGTTCTGTAAGCATAGTTGAGGTTAGGTTAGGTTAGGTTCAAATGAGTGATAGATCAGGTCCTATGGTTAGTTTATCTCTCTCTCTCTCTCTCTCTCTCTCTCTCTCTCTCTCTCTCTCTCTCTCTCTAACACATATATATCCCTTTTCTGTAAAATCGTGTGGTTATTTATATTTACTCACTGTTGATATTCTGGGAGAGAGAAAGAGAGAGAGAGAGAGAGATGTAGATTGAGAGAAAGATATTATTGAGAGAGTAGACGAGGGAAATAGACTGGAGAGAGAGAGAGAGAGAGAGAGAGATGTGAATTAGTGTTTACTCCCACTCATAAGTATAGTATTAGTCAACTTATATTATACAAGGTCTCCAGTCCACATTAAAATGAAAACAACTTTGTTAAACCTTATAAACTTTTGATTGAATGATAACAGATTAATATCCACACACACACATTATAGTCAGTCTCTTCGAGTATCATTTGGTGTGTGGGTATATATCGTTTGGGTATATGGTATAAGGCATCATTCGGGAGAGGTCAGGTCAGGTCAAAGTAAAGGTAAGGCCAGGGTAGGTGATCTCAGTGGCCAGGAAACGTGAATTTTTAGGTTGGGATGAATATTTTTTTTGGGGGGGGGGAAGCGAGTATGATTTTATATGATGGTGATGAAGGAAGTGAATAGAGGGAGAGATGGAGAGGAATTATGAAGGAGGGAAGGTTGAAGGAAAGATGAGAATAGGAAAAGGAAGGGAGGAAGGAGACAGGGAAAATTGAAAAACTGATAAAGATGATGGAAGGGTGAAAATATAGAGGATGGCGAGGAAAGAAAGAAGGATAGAGGGAAGGAAAGAAAGAAGGATAGAGGGAAGGAAAGAAATCACGAAAATTTTAAATGAAGAAATGAAGACGAAAATCAACAAAAAAATTAAATAAAAGAAGAAATAATCAAGAGAGAAGAAAGAAGAGAAATTGCTGGATTGACAAACATGACAGCCACACGGACACGACGACAAGAGATTATGTTAATTTGAGAAAAACTTGGTGGTTGTGATGTGTCTGTCTGTCTGTCTGTCTGTCTTTCGCTTCCTGTTGGTGTAGGATGATAATAAGCTGCTTAGATCTCTCTCTCTCTCTCTCTCTCTCTCTCTCTCTCTCTCTCTCTCTCTCTCATATCTACTTCAGGAGACGTGTGTGTGTGTGTGTGTGTGTGTGTGTGTGTGTGTGTGTGTGTGTGTGTGTGCGTGTGTGTGTGTGTGTGTGTGTGTGTGTGTGTGTGTGTGTGTGTGTGACTGTTGTGTGTGTGTGTGCGTGCGCGCGCGTTGCCGACACACGGTGTAATTGTCAGCTTGCTCGCCTCGCAAGCGAATGAACCCGGGTTCCATTTCCGGGCAGGGTGAGACCATGAGCAAGTTCCTTTGCGTCATTTACCTCTATCTACCCAACAGTAATTGGGGACCTGGATGTTAATCGATTCGCGCGTCGTGTTACGGGGTAATGGTTAGCCAGTGCAGTTGGCCACGGACGATTCCTTGACACTGGGTCACTCAGGTCATTAACTCAGGGTGTGGTTGTTGTGTTGGCGACAGCTTCAGCACCTTAAACAAATTCACGCCTAGGTGGCCCTTGGGCCTGGCCATTCTCATTACAGGAGGGGCAACCATTATAATAATAAAAAAAAAAACGCTCATCAACTTCAGGTACACCAATCATCCTTGTAAAAAAATCCTGATTGAATAATTTCCTCAGTAACATACAAGTGAACCAAACTTGGGTACTACACAACTACAGTATCACTCAATGACTTATTTTACACTATATCTACTACCACTTAACATTTCTATATCAGTTCAACAACCATCACTCAACCTTGTTCCATTTTATTTAAAGTTCGTTAATCAATAAGAGGAATTATTATCACAACACAAGCATTCATTAATCAGTCTCCATTGTGAATCATTTTGCTGGGGTGTGTGGGAGGATTACGCTGGATAATAACTTTAGTGTTTTGTATATCCAGAAGAATCTTAACTCCGGCTTACTCCAACTAATAACTAACCTAACCTAACACAACCTAACCTAATCTAATCTAACCTAACCTGAAAAATCTCCACGACAACTTACTCCAACTAATAACTAACCAAACATAAGCTAACATAATTACGACACACACACACACACACACACACACACACACACACACACACACACGAACCATAAATATGTTATATGGAACATAAATATAACTTCCAAAATCACTCTCATATACTTCCTAACCGCGGCCTGACGAAATAGTACACCTGTAACGTTCTGTCAGGGCTCAGGTCGAGGCTCCTCCTTACTCATCATCTATACGTGTGTGTGAGTGTGAGATGTTTCCTAGTATGTAATAAAAAAGGCGGGGATCCGCTTTTGAATTTTGCCACATACAGCGGCTAGTTTATTGTGCACCCATATTCATCCCGTGAACGGCAGCGTAGGCAGATTATAGTTAAACAGTAGAAGTCAGAATATTATGGCACTGAATGTTAAAAACAATGTATTTCCAAAAATTTTTTTGTTTAGTTCTGTAGAGTACATCGCCCTCTCCCTCAACCTGCCATTATTCAATAAATTATTTGTTCCCTCGTTCTAACAAGAGATACACGATAACATATCCTATTTGAAGATAAAAATACACTGTCCAGGAAGAGTCATAACAAACTTGGGGGTTATCTGAGAGAGAGAGAGAGAGAAACAATACCTTCTACAGTACAGTTATATACTATGACCACCATGACCCACGGAGATCTGTACTTCTTGGCTCCTGACCTCTGTTGACCTTGTGTATACTCACCCAATTGACCTTTCCTGCCCTATCTCGCCCATTCCTCCTACAGTCAAGGGCTGGGGGGCCGAGGGGGGGGGGAACGGAGGGGAATGGTTCTGTAAGCATAGTTGAGGTTAGGTTAGGTTAGGTTCAAATGAGTGATAGATCAGGTCCCATGGTTAGTTTATCTCTCTCTCTCTCTCTCTCTCTATCTCTCTCTCTCTCTTTCTCTCTCTCTCTCTCTCTCTAACACATATATATCCCTATTCTGTAAAATCGTGTGGTTATTTATATTTACTCACTGTTGATATTCTGGGAGAGAGAAAGAGAGAGAGAGAGAGAGATGTAGATTGAGAGAAAGATATTATTGAGAGAGTAGACGAGGGAAATAGACTGGAGAGAGAGAGAGAGAGAGAGAGAGATGTGAATTAGTGTTTACTCCCACTCATAAGTATAGTATTAGTCAACTTATATTATACAGGGTCTCCAGTCCACATTAAAATGAAAGCAACTTTGTAAAACCTTATAAACTTTTGATTGAATGATAACAGATTAATATCCACACACACACATTATAGTCAGTCTCTTCGAGTTTCATTTGGTGTATGGGTATATATCGTTTGGTATAAGGTATAAGGCATCATTCGGGAGAGGTCAGGTCAGGTCAAAGTAAAGGTAAGGTCAGGGTAGGTGATCTCAGTGGCCAGGAAACGTGAATTTTTAAGTTGGGATGAATATTTTTTTTTTTTTGGGGGGGGGGAGGGGAGGAAGCGAGTATGATTTTATATGATGGTGATGAAGGAAGGAATAGAGGGAGAGATGGAGAGGAATTATGAAGGAGGGAAAGTTGAAGGAAAGATGAGAATAGGAAAAGGAAGGGAGGAAGGAGACAGGGAAAATTGAAAAACTGATAAAGATGATGGAAGGGTGAAAATAAAGAGGATGGCGAGGAAAGAAAGAAGGATACAGGGAAGGAAAGAAATCGCGAAAATTTTAAATGAAGAAATGAAGACGAAAATCAACAAAAAAAATTAAATAAAAGAAGAAATAATCAAGAGAGAAGAAAGAAGAGAAATTGCTGGATTGACAAACACGACAGCCACACGGACACGACGACAAGAGATTATGTTAATTTGAGAAAAACTTGGTGGTTGTGATGTGTCTGTCTGTCTGTCTGTCGCTTCCTGTTGGTGTAGGATGATAATAAGCTGCTTAGATCTCTCTCTCTCTCTCTCTCATATCTACTTCAGGAGACGTACGTCTGTGTGTGTGTGTGTGTGTGTGTGTGTGTGTGTGGTGTGTTTGTGTGTTTGTGTGTCGCAAGCAGTGGAGCCGGTTCTTTGGGGGTGAGACCATGAGCAAGTTCGTGCGTATTTGACTATATCTACCCAACAGTGGTGGGGACATGGATGTTAATGGATTCGCGTCGTGTTGAGGGTTGTTGGAAGCTGGTTGGTTGGATATTCATTGGCACTGGGTCACTCAGCTCGTGCTCGGGTGGTTGTTGTTTTGGCGACAGCTTCGTTAAACAAATTCACGCCTAGGTGGC
>NW_024732073.1:0-1499 GCF_018991925.1 Homarus americanus | reverse complement strand
AACGTTGCCCTGATCACCTAAGCGGCACGGGTGGTCCCCATTAGAGTTCATGGCGCCAAGGTCGTTGAACAGGCTTTTGTGTGATATAGTAGAGTCTGGACTGCTTTTATTGTCCTGGTGGCCCAGAGGTAGCGTATCGGTCACAATTATAAGATCGTGGGTTTGAATCCTGGTGGGGTGAGGTGTTGATTATATGTAGAAGTCCGCGTCGGTAAAACGTTGCTCTGATCACCTAAGCAGCACGGGTGGTCCCCATTAGAGGTTCACGGCGCCATAAGCTCGATGAACAGGCTTTGTGTGAAATATAGCAGAGTCTAGGACTGTTTTTATTGAACTGGTGGCCCAGAGGTAGCGTTCCCCGGTCACATTTATAAGATCGTGGGTTCAAATCCTGGTGGGGTGAGGTGTTGATTATATGTAGAAGTCCTTGTGCTTTATTGGGCTAATTAAATATATATGGATTCTCGTATTTCCAAGCCGGATTTGGTAAAGCGTTGCTCTGATCACCTCAGTGGCACGAGTGGTCCTCATTAGAGGTTCACGGCGCCATAAGCTCGTTGAACAGGCTTTGTGTGAAATATAGCAGAGTCTAGGACTGCTTTTATTGTCTTTGTGGCCCAGAGGTAGCGTTTCCCGGTCACAATTATAAGATCGTGGGTTCAAATCCTGGTGGGGTGAGGTGTTGATTATATGTAGAAGTCCGCGTGCTTTATTGGGCTAATGAAATATATATGGATGCTCGTGTTTCGAAGCCGGATTTGGTAAAACGTTGCTCTGATCACCTAAGCGGCACGGGTGTTCCCCATTAGAGGTTCACGGCGCCATAAACTCGTTGAACAGGCTTTGTGAGAAATATAGCAGAGTCTAGGACTGCTTTTATTGTCCTGGTGGCCCAGAGGTAGCGTTCCCCGGTCACAATTATAAGATCGTGGTTTCAAATCCTGGTGGGGTGAGGTGTTGATTATATGTAGAAATGCGCGTACTTTATTGGGCTAATAAAATGTATATGGATCCTCGTGTTTCGAAGCCGGATTTGGTATAACGTTGCTCTGATCACCTAAGCGGCACGGGTGGTCCCCATTAGAGGTTCATGGCGCCATAAGGTCGTTGAACAGGCTTTGTGTGAAATATAGCAGAGTCTAGGACTGCTTTTATTGTCCTGGTGGCCCAGAGGTAGCATTCCCCGATCACAATTATAAGATCGTGGGTTCAAATCCTGGTGGGGTGAGGTGTTGATTATATGTAGACATCTGCGTGCTTTATTGGGCTAATGAAATATATATGGATCCTCGTGTTTCGAAGCCGGATTTGGTAAAACGTTGCTCTGATCACCTAAGCGTTACGGGTGGTCCCCATTAGAGGTTCATGGCGCCATAAGCTCGTTGAACAGGCTTTGTGAGAAATATAGCAGAGTCTAGGACTGCTTTTATTGTCCTGGTGGCCCAGAGGTAGCATTCCCCGGTCACAATTATAAGATCGTGGGTTCAAATCCTGGTGGG
>NW_024732072.1:5000-10599 GCF_018991925.1 Homarus americanus | reverse complement strand
CTGTGGGTTCAATTGACCGCGTAAATCGGGTACTACTTAACGCGGTCAATAAAACCCAGAGGGTACCGCGTTAAGTGAAAACCACGTTAAGTGAACAACAGAACATATGGGATTAATTCCAATAGAAACCGGCCCGACCCCCAAACTCCACTTTTTGACGACACATAACTATGCTGTAGTAAAAATAACATCTTAATTTTATGATGGTACATGCACACAATTAATACTTAAGAGAAATAGAGAAATACAGTCGCCAAGTTAATGTCCATTCAAATAATGGACTCAACTCCCTCCCCCTCTTCTCACACTACACTGCTGGCTCTTCCCTCTCTGAGAAATTTTTGGGGGAAAACCACTAAATTTTAGTAAATAATACCTCAAATTAAAGTTAGGATAATACAATTGACATTGCTGGATTCCTTGTAAGACCAGGAATATTTTGAATATAAATGTCATATATTTTGCACAAACGATAACATATTTACTCAGAGAAAACATTATATCTAAAATTTGTATGTCTAATGCAAAATATATGATGTTTATATTCAAAATGATCACCAAATTGTAAGAATTCCAGCAATGTAAATTATATTCTGGCCGGGTAATTTGTATGAATTTTATGAGCTAAAACAAATATCTTAAGTTAATAAAAAAAAAATATTCTTCACGACACTATCTGTTAATCAAAGTACCCCACCTTGCCTCCCCCCTCTTCCAACCGCGTGGTCAGTCCCAACCCTCCCCCCACCCCCCACCAATCCTCCCTTCAAGAGAAAGGTGGGGCGAAAAAAATAAATTTTAACATTTTGTATTAAATAATACCTCAGATTAAAGTTAGGATAATATAATTGACATTGCTGGATTCCTTGTAAGACCAGGAATATTTTGAATATAAACGTCATATATTTTGCACAAAAGAGAACATATCTACTCAGAGTAAACATTTTATCTAAAATTTGTATGTCTAATGCAAAATCTGTGATGTTTATATTCAAAATGATCATCAAATTATAAGAATTCCAGCAATGTAAATTATATTCTGACCGGGTAATTTGTATGAATTTTATGAGCTAAAACAAATATCTTCAGTTAATAAAAAAAAAAAAAATTCTTCACAGGGTAACAGATGGTCAGTCGGTCCCTCCCTCCCCCCCACCCCCCCACCAACCGTCCCAAGGAGATGTGTGGGAAAACCAGAATATTTAACTTTTTAGTAATAAATAATACCTCAAACTAAAGTTAGGATAATATAATTGACATTGCTGGATTCCTTGTAAGACCAGGAATATTTTGAATACAAATGTCATATATTTTGCACAAAAAATAACATATTTACTCAGAATAAACATTATATCTAAAATTTGTATGTCTAATGCAAAATCTATGATGTTTATATTCAAAATGATCATCATATTGTAAGAATTCCAGCAATGTAAATTATATTCTGGCTGGGTAATTTGTATGAATTTTATGAGCTAAAACAGGCAGTCAGGCAGGGTGGCGGGTGGGGCAAATCTAAAAATAGCGTCTCGAGCAGGACACTCACCGCGTATATGTGGAAAAAATCCGTGTTAAGTGAAAGTTCGCTTCTGGCGAGGCACCGCGTATATGACAAAACGCGTTAAGTGAAACCGCGTTAGGCGGGGTAATACTGTGTATATATATATATATATATATATATATATATATATATATATATATATATATATATATATATATATATATATATATATATATATATATATATATATATATATATATATATATGTGCAAGTAAATCACAGTACAGTAGTTGCGCGTGATCCAGGTATATGCTGATAACCACAAGGAAAGAAGAAAACACGAAGTTCCCAAGCGCTTTCGTGTAATTCACACTAGTCTGTACTCACCCCTGAAGATGTGAATTACACGAAAGCGCTTGGGAACTTCGTGTTTTCTTCCTTCCTTGTGGTTATCATATATATATATATATATATATATATATATATATATATATATATATATATATATATATATATATATATATATATATATATATATATATATATATATATATATATATATATATTGATAAAATCACACGGGAAAAGGGAAACAACGGAGCACCTTAGTTTTCGTCGTCTTTATTCAAGACATCTTCAGAGGCAACTGGATTACATGGACAGAGAGAGGCTTAAATATTCAGGGTGACCTTATTAAACATGAGGTCAGGTCATAATGATGTCATCCACTAATCCCCATACCAACACCAACACACACGTAGAGGAGCTTAAGAGAAGGGGGCGACGTGACTAGTCAGGCCTCACCATTTCCTCCAATATGTCCTGGAAATCACACATCCTTAGTATAACTATAGCTGCCTCCCGAAAGTTGGGAATGCTGTACCGATGCCGCAGCTACTTCACTCCTGAGCAGTTGCTCCAAGTATTCGTCCTAACTTGGAGTACTGCTCTCATATCTGGGGTGGCTCTTCTTCTGTCCAATTATTAGATAGGGTGGAATCAAAGGCATTTCGTCTTATTAACTCTCCTCCTTTAGTCGACAATCTCTCTTCCCTTTCTCTTCGCCGCAATGTTACTTCACTCTCTCTCTTTTACAGGTACTTTAACGGGCAATGTTCAGTGGATTTGGCATCCTGTGTACCGCCGGCAAGGCCGTGGGTTCGTAACACACGTCTTGCCCGCGGTGCCCACTGTTTCTCCGTGGATGTCGGTCACACGGGAATAACCCATTATAGTACCTCCTTCTTTCCTCACACAGCCAAACTGTGGAATGCTCTGCCTTCTTCTGTGTTTCCATGCTCTTACAATCTGTCTCACTTTAAAAAGCTGGTTTTCCGGCATCTTCGTGGTGTAGATTAATACAGTATAACCTTTTTTTCTATATTTACAATTTCTTTCCGTTCTTTTTTTTTTGCCCCCCAGGCTCCGTTGTGGGTCATTTGACCTGTGCCTGGGTGGGCTAATTCCCGTAAAAAAGAAAAAAAATAAAAAGATGATGGTTTGAGTGTGGAAAGACCTATTTTTTTCACAAAATATGTGCTATTGTATTTTATGATATGTTATGTATCAATTTTATTGTCTCACAGCAATTTTTTTTTAAATGCAGTAATAGACTCCAGTACAGGTGTCAATCATGCAAATAAATGACTTCAGTTGCCTTTGGATTGTTGGACTAATTTAGAGTTTTTACCAAATGGAACAAAGTTGGGATACCTGTGAGATAATCTTGGCTCAGTTTTACCATATATAAGGCATTTACTATCTTTATGACAGTTACATGGTGGTGTCGCCTGCGCCTCAGTTACTGGGATGGAGTCAGCACTACAGGAGGTATGCTTAGAGAGCTTCCCACTAGGTGATGGTTCCTGGCACACTATACGAGTTGGTCGTCATGGGCACAACCTCATCATATCAGTAGATGACGGTGATGGCTGGCGACGGAACGAAACTTTGTCTTCTTTGCTAACAACAGCCAGACTTACAGACATGCAGCCACTTGTCACTGCACCTCCTTTGCCTATCACTGTGGACAGACAAGGAGTGACTATAGGAGGCATACCAGAACTTGATGAACTTAGCCCAGTGAAAGTTCACGATGATCTCCAAGATGGTAAGCATTGGTACAGTATTTCCTATCAAGTTAGAGTACATAACAAAATGTCGATACTTCAATGTGTGCATTATAATATCAGAAATATTTTGATGAATTATAATAGCCTGTAGTCAAAACCACAAATATTCTACACTTTGTTAATGGTTTTGAAACTTCTCAAAAATTGGATAGGATTATATGATGTAAATGAATGCCATTAGATGTTGTAAAATAATAGGAAGAGATTAGAATGTCTTGGGCTATGATAGGATTAAGTGGATTTATCTGATGGTAAAATTGAGGTCACATCATAATGAGTTTGATCACAATGTTTTTCCTGATATCAATGAAGAAGTAATGAGGTGTTATCGGCTGAGGCTGCATGTTTTGGATGAGTATGGATATATTGTTGAAGACTACAGTGATAGTAGGTAATTCTTAACAGTTTTAGGCAATGATAAGGCATCGATGAAAGTTATATTGAATCCAAAAATTAAAATTGACTGAGACAAATTTTTATTATAGACAACCTGATATTACACACACACACACACACACACAGAGGAATAATAGTTAACAACAGTAATAGGCAGTATAGTAGATTGTGGAAGAAAGTAACAACAGTGTTGTAAATTGTGGGGAAGTCAGTGTTGAAGTATGAACACTATGGTTCACTGTTGTTAATCTAGGTGGTTGCTTAAGAAGTGAATGCTTTCTTTGGAAAAAGGATTCAATGAAAAAATTAAGAAAGAATAAGAGGAACCTAGAGGAAGTGTTTATCATAGAACAAGATTAGGAAATGGGGCAGTGTGACCATGTGAATAAAAACCAATGGAGTCAGTTGATTTAGTACTTTTCAAGATCACCGTCATAATGAAATGATATTGGAAAAATTAAAAAATCAAAGTAAATTATTTCCTATTTCCTTCACTGCATTACTTAAGGCTAAAATGCCCAACGAAATTGAAAATTTCATAGAAATTAAATGTCCAGAGAATGAATTTTCAGTCTTCACAAAGTGGCATGGCGACAAATATCTAAAATTGGATGTAGAGTAAATTACTGTACTTAAAAAAATATATATATGGAGTGAATTAACTTCCATTTACTGCAGACCAAAGAGTTTTTTTTAAAAATGTACTCTACAGTATTTTATAAGGTGTCACTGAAAATAGTGACATGTGTATTTTTCGGCTTGGAAGACGCTGCATCGTGGAAGACGCACCCTGATTTTGGAAATGAAATTCTAAAAAAAAAAAAAGAATAAGGGTTTTAGCCCACCTGGGCACAGGTCACTGACCCACATTGGGGCCTAGGGGGCGAAAATGTAATAATAATAGTCATGCGCCGGTTAACGTCCTAGATACGTTCTTGGAAACGTGACATTAACTGAAATGGACGTTGTCCGATCATCACAAACTTTTTATTTATACTTACGTGTATGTGGAATACTATATACGTACATATACGCTTTTACTCTTCAATCACTACTGTAATGTGATACAGGAGATTAATTTTTATCTCTTGTGCAAAATACATGACATTTATATTAAAATTATTCACTGTCTTACAAAGATTCCAGCAACGCCGAGCAGATGGGGGAGAGAGAGGGTGGGAGCAAGCGAGGGGGTGTGGGGGGAGGGGAGGTAGTACGTTTGACAGTTGGCACAGGCCCAGGTCTAACGCGTGTATATTTATCAGTTCTTAGGTGACTAAGCTTCTCTCTTATAAAAAGCCAGTGAAATGACCTGGGTGAATATAATTAACATTGCTGGGATTCTTGTAACATACTGATTAATTTGAATATAAACATGCTATAATTTGCACTAGACAAAACAATTTTAGTACCGTAATCAAATTAGTACATGTGCACTCCACCTTTGCACTAAGAAATCTATGTAAATCTACCCAAAAATACAGTTGAAAAACTTTTTTATAAAATGTACTACAGTACTGTACACTAATGTACAACAATTTCTATCTCCTGAGCAAAATATATGACGTT
>NW_024732071.1:5000-11195 GCF_018991925.1 Homarus americanus | reverse complement strand
CACCCCCCCAAAAAAAAATAAAAAAATACGTTCGTGATAATAATGAAAGGTTAATGACAGGATATAAGGGGCAATAAATTAGGTGAGGTAAGGTATATGACCCGTCTATAAGGGTGTTATGCTCTCTGGTGTCTATGCTGAATTTGTTCTTAAGGTACAGAGTGGTTGTTGTGTCCTTCTAGCATTGTTTTGTGTTAAGAGTGTTGTATATAGTGACTGATTCTGAGGTCCTTGCCGCCCTGCCACCCCGCCACCCTGCCGCCCCTACCCTAGCCGCTCCTGTCACCCTCCTACGCTACCACCCATGCCTCTTTGCCACCCCTGCCACTCTGCCTCTTTCTCTGCCACCCACCTCACCACCCTACCACCCACCTCACCACCCTACCACCCACCTTACTACCCTACCACCCACCTTACAACCCTACCACCCACCTTACAACCCTACCACCCACCTTACCACTCTACCACCCACCTTACCACCCTACCACCCACCTCACCACCCTACCACCCACCTCACCACCCTACCACCCACCTTACCACTCTACCACCCACCTTACCACCCACCATACCACTCTACCACCCACCTTACCACCCTATCACCCATCTTACCACCCACCTCACCACCCTGCCGCCCCCCAGGTGTCGTGAAAACCAACCAAAAGAGAGTCTACTCTTGTCGAAATACATAAGCAATCAATCACCAGCCCCTCACCTTCCTCACCTTACTAATTAAGTGCTACTGTAGGTGCAGGTAAGGAAGAGCCGCTGGGACGGTAACACCTGCCTGACGGGGAGGAAGCATGGGAAGCCCTGTAGGTTAATCTTTTTTATCTGAATTTGGCATTAGCTGATTACTTACACGACTAGTGGAGTGTATGTATGTATGTATGTATGTATGTATGTATGTATGTAGTCACCTTCTATAACACAGCGACTAACGCACCCTTCCCCTCCCTCCCCCCTTGCGTCACGCCACACCACCACTCGCGCACGCAACTCACCCACCAATCACAAGGCGCATTTTCCACCTCCACGCAACTACACAGCCAATCACCACCAGACTTGTACTTGAAGGAAAACTTATGTATATATCAAGTTAAATTACGATAGGTTAGGTTAGGTTAGTTTAGGTTAGGTTAGTTTAGGTTAGTTTAGGTTAGGTTAGTTTAGTTTAGGTTAGGTTAGGTTAGGTTACGTTACGTTTATACACTCTCTTTTGTTTCCCTGTCTGGCCAAACCATAATGAGGACACCTGCACTTGAGAGAGAGAGAGACTTACCTGTGAAGAAATAATTAATCTGACACATCCATTTGTACCTGAGGTCTTGTGTCGTCATCATAGGAACAAAACATTGACCGAGTGATGCTTATGCCTTTATTGCCTTTGTTAATACTATTCTATAATGGAAAGTAAATGCTGGCTCTTGATTGGTTTGGTAAGATTGGGGTGATGGCAATGGGTCGTGGGTCGTATGGATCGTGGGTTCGTTGATTTGGGCATTGGTGATACATTTGAGGTCTTGTAGTCAGCTGGGCATCTTGTGTGGCTGTAGGAAGCGTTGGTGATGGAGCAGATGTGTTTAGTTAGACACGAGGAGAACTTATTGGTAAGTCAATCTGGCTGGTGGAGAGCTGACTGTAGTGGCGAGCAGATGAGATCTGTTGGCGAGCAGGTCAGATCTGTGGCGAGGGAAGGAGGGAGACTGTATCATATTCGGTCTAGAAGGAGTAGGTTGGGTTAGGTTAGGTTAGGCTAGGTTATGGTCTTGATGGACTTTTGTACATAACGTCTTTGTATAAGACTCCGAGCATGGAATACGTTCAGCGAATTTAATAAGACAGTAACACCGTCGTTTAGATACCCAGGCGTCTTAGCTTGAAACTGAACACAAAACACCGTAGACCTGTAGACCACTTGTGACGGCTGGTAGCAACACTCAGCTCTACCGTAGACCCATAGACCACTTGTGACGGCTGGTAGCAACACTCGGCTCTACCGTAGACCTGTAGACCACTTGTGACGGCTGGTAGCAACACTCGGCTCTACCGTAGACCCGTAGACCACTTGTGACGGCTGGTAGCAACACTCGGCTCTACCGTAGACCCGTAGACCACTTGTGACGGCTGGTAGCGACACTCGGCTCTACCATAGACCCGTAGACCACTTGTGACGGCTGGTAGCGACACTCGGCTCTACCGTAGATCCGTAGACCACTTGTGACGGCTGGTAGCAACACTCGGCTCTACCATAGACCTGTAGACCACTTGAGACGGCTGGTAGCGACACTCGGCTCTACCGTAGACCACTTGTGACGGCTGGTAGCGACACTCGGTTCTACCGTAGACCTGTAGACCACTTGTGACAGCTGGTAGCGACACTCGGCTCTACCGTAGACCTGTAGACCACTTGAGACGGCTGGTAGCGACACTCGGCTCTACTGTAGACCACTTGTGACGGCTGGTAGCGACACTCGGCTCTACTGTAGACCACTTGTGACGGCTGGTAGCAACACTCGGCTCTACCGTAGACCTGTAGACCACTTGTGACAGCTGGTAGCAACACTCGGCTCTACCGTAGACCCGTAGACTTGGGTCACCACTGAGGATTGGTGTTCATATTCCCCTTTAACTTCTGTGATTACAACTCTTGATCATAGCTTGGTAACCTCCCGCCCCCCCCCGTGCCCTTATCTTTTGTGTACTGCTCATTAGAATTTTTGTTGATGTAGTCCTGGTGCAGTGACGTATGTGTGTGTGTGTGTGTGTTGTTCAATATATTTACTTTCACAGTAATTATTTTTTTCCTAATTACAAAATTATTTTTGTTGGTTTAACTTAATAATATTAGTTCGTGAGTTTTGTTTCTTTTGTGTACAGTAAAAGGGTGAGACAGACAGACAGACAGACAGAGACAATAGAAACAGGTGATTGTGTACTTAGTGTTTTCGTTTGCATGTTTCTTTACAACACAACACAACCATTCCCTTACATCTGGCAACTATCGTGAACTATGTTCTTTTCCTCGTTAATTCTATTTTAAGGATCATTAATCTTATTTCCTATTACCATTTTAAAAGATGATTTATATAACGGTAAACAATATAAGAGAACTATAACATTAAAAGGTTTAGAGTTATTATTAAAGCATATATCTCACACGTGTCATGAATTATCGTACATCGCATCATCATCGGACGCCAACAGCTGACGGGGCATAACACAAAGGACAAAACGTTCTCACATCAACACCCGGAAAACTACGGTCATTAATTTCTTCTCACACCGGATTTTGCCTCCCCTGTGTGGACGGTTCATTGCTGAGGCTAATGGCATAAACCTCTGGGATTAATGATATTTTCCAGCCGATACCTTAGTTGATATATATGGGATTAGTTTAGTTTCAAATGTCATAGTCGAGGTGTCGTCGCCATAACGTATATCTCGAGGTGTTCAAATGTTTATAACTCTCTCTCCTACGTGAGTAAACTTTACCATCTCGAACTTGTTTGTCAACTTATCCTCTTGTTTTCGCCTCTCTCTCTCTCTCCCACACCAAAACCAAGTAAGAGAGATAACTAAAGAAACATGAGACAAAGTAAAAAAAAATTGTCTGTAATTCCATGTAAAAGTTATAAACACAATGACACAAAAACAAGTGAGCATCAAGTTTCCATCCTTTATATCGTAAACAAAAGACGACGATGATATAAATAAAAGCTTCAATATAAAATTAAAGAGAATCAACAAATAATACGTCTTTTTTAACACAAACAACAACTAAATTACCTATTTATTCATACGTAAACAATAGCAATTTTGTTTTCAATAGATAAATAAATTCTTGAAAAGTGAGTAACATACAGACAAACATCAAGACGACAACACCCCACCTCACATTACCAGGTTGAGGAAGTATCTATCTATCTATCTATCTGGAGTCGATTTTAATACGTTATGTGAAATTTGGAGAAAAATAAGTCGAATCGGGTTAAGTTTCCTCCCTTGGGAGATTAACGGAACTCTCATACCGTCATTGTTAAAAGGTTTCGTAAAAAAAAGAAAAAGGAAAAACTCTGGTTGAATTTTAAGACCAAATGTTTTACATAAATATTGAGTTCTGACGAAGACAGACAGACAGATGGAGATGTTGTGATGTTTGTGCGTGTGTGTGTGTATGTATGTTTGTAGGAGTTCGTGTGTGTATTCTCTCACCTACCTTCATTATGTCAATTTATAATAAACCTAAACCATTTACAGACTACAGTAAATACATAACATACTGTATAAATCACCCCCTGCATTAAGTACTGTATACTGTATTATTAAAATAGTACATAATCATTAATTGTATTATTTAGCAACTACAGCAATTATTATGTAGTAATTATTGGTTACAGCAAGGTTAATGTACTTATTTTTAGTGATTACATGACAGAAACTGTATTAATAAGAGGGTACAGCAAGTATCTATGTATTATTTAGATATAACATGACAGAAACTGTATTAATAAGAGGGTACAGCAAGAATCTATGTATTATTTAGATATTACATGGCATAAACTGTATTATCAAGAGGGTACAGCAAGTACCTATGTATTATTTAGATATTACATGACAGAAACTGTATCAATAAGAGGGTACAGCAAGTATCTATGTATTATTTAGATATTACATGAAACAGACTGTATTATCAAGAGGGTACAGCAAGTATCTATGTATTATTTAGATATTACATGAAACAGACTGTATTATCAAGAGGGTACAGCAAGTATCTATGTATTATTTAGATATTACTTGACATAAACTGTATTATCAAGAGGGTACAGCAAGTATCTATGTATTATTTAGATATTACATGAAACAAACTGTATTCTCAAGAAGGTACAGCAAGTATCTATGTATTATTTACATATTGCATGACAGAAACTGTATTAATAATAGGGTACAGCAAGTATCTATGTATTTTTTAGATATTACAGGAAACAAACTTTTATTCTCAAGAAGGTACAGCAAGTATCTATGTATTATTTAGATATTACATGAAACAGACTGTATTATCAAGAGGGTACAGCAAGTATCTATGTATTATTTAGATATTACATGACAAACTGTATTATCAAGAGGGTACAGCAAGTATCTATGTATTATTTAGATATTACATGAAACAGACTGTATTATCAAGAAGGTACAGCAAGTATCTATGTATTATTTAGATATTACATGAAACAGACTGTATTATCAAGAGGGTACAGCAAGTATCTATGTATTATTTAGATATTACATGACATAAACTGTATTATCAAGAAGGTACAGTAAGTATCTATGTATTATTTAGATATTACATGAAACAGACTATATTCTCAAGAAGGTACAGCATAGTTTATATAACCTCGTGGATGGTTCTGTCACTCGTTCATCAGAGATATGGAGAGATGCTGAGAGATGCTGAGAGATAGTGAGAAATGTTAGGAGGTATTGAGAGAGGCTAAGAGACACTGAGAGATGCTAAGAGAGTTTTTGAAAGACATATAAAGACGCTAAGAGACATTGAGACACGAAGAGACGCTAAAACACGTATAGAGAGAGAGAGAGAGACTGATTAAAAATTCCCAATCATCCGTAACTTAATTTCTCCTCTTACCTGGAGACGTGAGAAGGTATTTAAGTGGTCCAATTAAGGGGGCGACACAGACAGATTATATCAGGTATTCAGTCCTTATTAACCGAGTTGGCTTATGGAAGGTGCTCAAGGTAACTTCGCCAGACGATCGTTCTCTTGTCCTCTGCCTGTGCTGCCGTTCATTTATTGTATGTGTGTTAGAGGAGGATGTATGTATGTATGTTTGTATGCATGTATGTATGTATGTATGCATGTATGTATGTATGTATGTATGTATGTAATTCATGCACCACAAACCTTTCCAACACAAAACCTGTCAAAATACAACAGTTTACAATAGATCAACTCAATAATAGACAATTTGTAAATAAAATCAAACAAATTCTATCCAAACAAAAGCTGTGGTTTTTTTTGTCTATATTATAATTTAGGTTAAGTGAACCTTATCGCCTGAATGTTTGGTGTTTATGGTTGAGTAAACGAGAGGATATCAACCAATTTAACGGTGATGTGGATCTTTACAACTACAGATTATATTGTAAACTTTATATACGGGTAAAAATTGTTTAAAATTT
>NW_024732070.1:0-14423 GCF_018991925.1 Homarus americanus | reverse complement strand
GTTATACTCGATCAGGGGACTTTGTTATTCTCGATTAGGAGACTTTGTTATACTCGATCTTGAGTCGTTGTTATAGTCCATTAGAGTCATTTATTATACTCGATCAGGGAACTTTGTTATACTCGATCCGGGGCTTTATTATACTCGATAAGGGGACTTTGTTATACTCGACCAGGAGACTTTGTTATACTCGATCAGGGGACTTTGTTATACTAGATCAGGGGACTTTGTTATACTCGATCCGGGGCTTTATTATACTCGGTAAGGGGACTTTGTTATACACGATCAGGTGACTTTGTTATACTCGATGAGGGGACTATGTTATACTCGATCTTGGGACTTTGTTAAACTGGATCAGGGGCCTTTGTTATACTCCATTAGGGGCCTTTGTTATACTGGATCAGGGGACTTTGTTGTAATCGATCAGGGGACTTTGTTATGCTCGAACAGGGGGCTTTGTTATACTCGATCAGGAGACTTTGTATATACTCAACTAGGGACTTTGTTATATTCGGTCAGGGGCCTTTCTTATACTCGATCAGGGGGCTTTGTTAAACTCGATCAGGGGACTTTGTTATACTCGATCAGGGGGCTTCGTTTTTCTCGATCAAGGGACTTTGTTACACTCGATCAGGGGACTTTGCTTTTTCCTCGATCAAGGGACTTTGTTACACCTTTGATCAGGACTTTTGTTATACTCGGATCAGGGATTCTTATTATACCTCAATCAGGGGGAATTTTTATTATGGGCAACGATTAGTAATTTTATATACTCTCGATCAGGGACCTTTTGTTATGCCCCCTGGATTAGGGACCCTCGGTTATACTCGATCAGGGACTTTGTTATACTCGATGAGGGGGGGCTTTTGGTTTTACTTCCGGATCAGGGGACTTGTTATACCCCGGATCAGGGGAATTTCGTTGTACTCGACCAGGACTTTGTTATACTCGACGAGGTGGCTGGTTATACTCTGGATCAGAGGATCCTTGTTACACCTGAACAGGGGACTTTGTTATACTCGATTAGGGGACTTTGTTATACTCGATGAGGGGGCTTTGTTTTACTCGATCAGGGGACTTTGTTATACTCGATCAGGGGACTTTGTTTTACTCGTCCAGGGGACTTTGTTATAGTCGATCAGGGGACTTTGTTATGGTCGATCAAGGGACTTTGTTATACTTGATTAGGGGTGTTTTTTTATACTCGATCAAGGACTTTGTTGTACTCGATCATGGGTGTTTGTTTTACTCGGTCATGTAACTTTGTTATACTCGATCAGGGAACTTTGTTATACTCGATGAGGGGACTTTGTTATACTCCATCTTGGGACTTTGTTTTACTCCATTAGGGTCCTTTGTTATAATCAATCAGGGGACTTAGTTATACTCGATTAGGGGACTTTGTTATACTCGATCAGGGGACTTTGTTATTATCGATCAGTGGACTTTGTTTTAATCGATCAGAGGACTCTGTTATACTCAATCTTGCGACTTTGTTATACTCCATTAGGGTCCTTTGTTATACTCAATCATGGGACTTAGTTATACTCGATAAGGGGACTTTTTTATACTCGATGAGGGGGCATTGTTATACTCGATCAGGGGACTTTGTTATACTCGATGAGGGGTGTTTGTTTTACTCGATCAGGGGACTTTGTTATACTCGATCAGGGGACATTGTTATACACGATCAGGGGCCTTTGTTATACTCGATCAGGGGACTTTGTTATTCTCGATGAGGGGACTTTGTTATACTCGATCTTGGGTCTTTGTTAAACTCGATCTTGGGACTTTGCTAAACTCGATCAGCGGACTTTGTTATACTCGATCAGGGGATTTTGTTTTACACGATCAGGGACTTTGTTATTTTCGACCAAGGTCCTTTGATATACTCGAGTCAGGGAATAGGTTATACTCGATTAGGGGACTTTGTTATACTCGATCAGGGGATTTTGTTGTACTCGATCAGGGGACTTTGTCATACTGGATTAGGGGACTTTGTTATACTCGATGTTGAGACTTTTTTATAGTCCAATAGGGTCCTTTATTATACTCGATCTTGAGACTTTGTTATAGTCCATTAGGGTCCTTTATTATACGTGATCAGGGGACTTTGTTATACTCGATCAGGGGACTTTGTTATACTCGATCAGGTGACTTTATTTTACTCGATCAGAGGACTTTGTTATACTCGATCTTGGGACTTTGTTATACTCCATTAGGGTCCTTTGTTATACTCAATCAGGGGACTTAGTTATACTCGATCAGGGGACTTTGTTATTCTCGATTAGAAGATTTTGTTATACTCGATCTTGGGACTTTGTTATACTCCATTAGGGTCCTTTGTTAAACTCAATCAGGGGACTTAGTTATACTCGATTATGGGACTTTGTTAGACTCGATCAGAGGACTTTGTTACACTAGATCACGGGACTTTGTTATACTCGATGAGGGGGCTTTGTTTAACTCGATCAGGGACTTAGTTATACTCGATCAGGGGACTTTGTTATACTCGATTAGGGGACTTTGTTATACTCGATCTTGAGACGTTGGTATAGTCCATTAGGGTCCTTTATTATACTCGATCAGGGGACTTTGTTATACTCGATCCGGGGCTTTATAATTCTAGATCAGGGGACTTTGTTATACTCGATCCGGGGCTTTATTATACTCGGTAAGGGGACTTTGTTATACTCGATCATGGGACTTTGTTATACTCGATGAGGGGACTATGTTATACTCGATCAAGAGACTTTGTATATACTCAACTAGGGACTTTGTTATATTCGTTCAAGGGCCTTTCTTATACTCGAACAGGGGACTTTGTTATGCTCGATGAGGGGACTTTGTTATTCTCGATCAGGGGACTTTGGTATACTGCATCAGGGGACTTAGTTATACTCGATCGGAAGACTTTGTTATACTCGATTTTGGGACTTTGTTATACTCCAATAGGGTCATTTGTATACTTGATCAGGGGACTTTGTTATACTCGACCAGGGGCCTTTGTTATACTCGATAAAAAGCCTTTGTTATACTCGATGAGGGGACTTTGTTATACTCGATCTTGGGACTTTGTTAAACTCGATCAGGGGCCTTTGTTATACTCCATTAGGGGCCTTTGTTATACTGGATCAGGGGACTTTGTTATAATCGATCAGGGGACTTTGTTATGCTCGATTAGGGGGCTTTGTTATACTCGATCAGGGGACTTTGTTATTCTCGGTGAGGGGACTTTGTTATACTCGATCTTGGGACTTTGTTAAACTCGATCTTGGGACTTTGTTAAACTCGATCAGCGGACTTTGTTATACTCGATCAGGGGGCTTTGATTTACTCGATCTTGGGACGTTGTTATACTCGATCAGGGGACTTTGTTTTACTCGATCAGAGACTTTGTTATTTTCGACCAAGGGCCTTTGATATACTCGAGTCGGGGAATAGGTTATACTCGATTAGGGGACTTTGTTATACTCGATCAGGGGATTTTGTTGTACTCGATCAGGGGACTTTGTTATACTTGATCAGGGGACTTTGTTATACTCGATCTTCAGACTTTGTTATAGTCCATTAGGGTCCTTTATTATACTCGATCTTGAGACTTTGTTATAGTCCATTAGGGTCCTTTATTATCCTCGATCAGGGAACTTTGTTATACTCGATCAGGGCACTTTGTTATACTCGATCAGGTGACTTTATTTTACTCGATCAGAGGACTTTGTTATACTCGATCTTGGGAGTTTGTTATACTCCATTAGGGTCCTTTGTTATATTCAATCAGGGGACTTAGTTATACTCGATTAGGGGACTTTGTTATACTCGATTAGGGGGCTTTGTTATACTCGATCAGGGGCCTTTGTTATTCTCGATCAGAAGATTTTGTTATACTCGATCTCGGGACTTTGTTATACTCCATTAGGGTCCTTTGTTAAACGCAATCAGAGAACTTACTTATACTCGATTATGGGACTTTGTTAGACTCGATCAGAGGACTTTGTTACACTAGATCAGGGGACTTTGTTATACTCGTTGAGGGGGCTTTGTTTAACTCGATCAGGGACTTAGTTATACTCGAGCAGGAGACTTTGTTATACTCGATTAGGGGACTTTGTTATACTCGATGAGGGGACTTTGTTTTACTCGATCAGGGGACTTTGTTATACTCGATATGGGGACTTTGTTACACTAGATAAGGGGACTTTATTATGCTCGATCAGGGGACTTAGTTATACTGGATCATGGGACTTTCTTATACTCGATCAGGGGACTTTGTTCTACTCGATCAGGGGACTTTGTTTTTCTCGATCAAGGGACTTTGTTATACTCGATCAGGGGACTTTGTTATACTCGAACAGGGACATTGTTATATTCGATCAGGGGACTTTGTTATGCCCGATCAGGGACTTTGTTATACTTCCGATCAGGGACTTTATACCTGTCGAGGGGCTTCTTCTTTGTTATACTCGATTAGGGACTTTTTTGTTATACTCTGTTCAGAGGACTCTTGTTACACCAGATCAGGGACTTTGTTATACTCGATCAGGGACTCTTGTTATACTCGGATCAGGGCTTTTTTACCTGATCAGGGGACTTTGTTATACTCGACCAGGGGCCTTTTGTTATACCGCTGATCAGGGCTTTGTTTACCTGGGATCAGGGACGGTTATGCTCGAGCGAGGGCTCCTTGTTATACTCCGATTAGGGGATTTTTCATACCGAGCAAGGACTTTGTTTTACCTCGATCAGGGAATCCTTTGTTATACTCGACTAGGAACTTTTGTTATACTCGATGAGGGGACTTGTTGCCCTGGACCAGGAGACTTGTTATACTCCATTAGGTCCTTTGTTATACACGATCAGGGGACTTTGTTATACTCGACCAGGGGACTTAGTTATACTCGATCTTGGGACTTTGTTATACTCCATTAGGGTCCTTTGTTATACTCGATCAGGGTTCTTTGTTATACTCGACCAGGAGATTTTGTTTTTCTCGACCAGGGGACTTTGTTATACTCGATGAGGGGGCTTTGTTATACACGAAGAGGGTGCTTTGTTATACTCGATCAGGGGACATTGTTATACTCGACCAGGGGACTTTGTTATACCCGATCAGGGGACTTTGTTATACTACATCAAGGGATTTTGTTATACTCGATCCGGGGCTTTATTATACTCGAAAAGGGGACTTTGTTATACTCAATCAGGGACTTTGTTATACTCGATCAGGGGACTTTGTTATACTCGATCAGGGGACTTTGTTATACTCGATGAGGGGACTTTGTTTTACTCGATCAGGTGACTTTGTTATACTCGATATGGGGACTTTGTTACACTAGATCAGGGGACTTAGTTATACTGGATCATGGGACTTTGTTATACTCGATCAGGGGACTTTGTTATGCTCGATGAGGGGGCTTTGTTTTACTTGATTAGAGGACTTTGTTATACTCGATTAGGGGGCTTTGTTAAACTCGATTAGGGGACATTGGTATACTCGATCAGGGGACTTTGTTACACAAGATTAGGGGACTTTATTATGCTCGATCAGGGGACTTAGTTATACTGGATCATGGGACTTTGTTATACTCGATCAGGGACTGGTTCTACCTGATCAGGACTTTTGTTTTTCTCGATCAGGGGACTTTTGGTTATGCTCTCGATCAGGAGTTAGTTATACCGGATCAAGGGACTTTGTTATACCCGACTGCGGACTTTTATATACTCGATCAGGGACTTTGTTCTACCTGATCAGGACTTTGTTATGCCCGGGATCAGGGACTTAGTTATACCGACTGCGGACTTTGTTATACTCGCTGATCATGGGACTTTGTTATACTCAATCAGGGGACTTTGTTCTACTCGATCAGGGGACTTTGTTTTTCTCGATGAAGGGACTTTGTTATACTCGATCAGGGGACATTGTTATACTGGATCATGGGACTTTGTTATACTCGATCAGGGACTTTGTTATACTGGACCATGGGACTTTGTTATGCTCGATCAGGGGACTTTGTTATGCTCGATGAGGGGGCTTTGTTTTACTCGATTAGAGGACTTTGTTATACACGATTAGGGGACTTTGTTATACTCGATGAGGGGGCTTTGTTAAACTCGATTAGGGGACATTGTTATACTCGATCAGGGGACTTTGTTACACTAGATCAGGGGACTTTATTATGCTCGATCAGGGGACTTAGTTATACTGGATCATGGGACTTTGTTATACTCGATCGACTTGCCCTACCTGGATCAGGGATTGTTTTTCTTGATCAAGGACTTTGTTATACTCCGATCAGGGGACTTTGTTTTTCTCGACTGCAAGGACTTGTTATACCTCGATCAGGGGACGGAGCATACCCCGAACAGGGACTTTATACTCTGATCAGGGACTTAGTTATACTCGGTCAGGGGACTTTGTTATACTCGATCAGGGGACTTTGTTATACTCGATCTTGGGACTTTGTTATACTCCATTAGGGTCCTTTGTTATACTCGATCAGGGTTCTTTGTTATACTCGACCAGGAGATTTTGTTTTTCGCGACCAGGGGACTTTGTTATACTCGATGAGGGGGCTTTGTTATACTCGAAGAGGGTGCTTTGTTATACTCCATCAGGGGACATTGTTATACTCGGCCAGGGGACTTTGTTATACTCGATCAGGGGACTTTGTTATACTACATCAAGGGTTTTTGTTAAACTCGATCCGGGGCTTTATTATACTCGAAAAGGGGACTTTGTTATACTCAATCAGGGACTTTGTTATACTCGATCAGGGGACTTTGTTATACTCGATGAGGGGACTTTGTTATACTCGATGAGGGGACTTTGTTTTACTCGATCAGGGGACTTTGTTATACTCGATATGGGGACTTTCTTATACTCGATCAGGGGACTTTAGTTATGCTCATCAGGGGACTCAGTTGCCCCGGATCATGGGGACTTTCGTTATACCTGATCAGGGACTTTTGTTCTACCTGGATCAGGGGACTTTTTGTTTTCTCTCACTGGCGGGACTCTCGTTATACTCGATCAGGGACTTTGTTATACTCGAACAGGGACTCTTGTTATACTCGATCAGGGGACTTTTGTTATACTCGATCAGACCAGAAAGTTATACTCGATCAGTGACTTTGTTATACTTTCGATCAGGACCTTATACCTGTCGAGGGGCTTTGTTATACTCGATTTAGGGGGACTTTTGTTATACTGCCCCAGAGGACTTTGTTGGCATCTTTGGTGGGGATCAGGGGACTTTGTTATACTCGATTAGGGGACTTTGTTATACTCGTTCAGAGGACTTTGTTACACTAGATGAGGGGTCTTTGTTATATTCGACCAGGGGCATTTGTTATACTCGATCAGGGGGCTTTGTTATACTCGATCAGGGGACTTTGTTATGCTCGATGAGGGGTCTTTGTTATACTCGATTAGGGGGATTTTTCATACTCGAGCAAGGACTTTGTTATACTCGATCAGGGGTGTTTGTTTTACTCGATCAGGGAACTTTGTTATACTCGATCAGGGAACTTTGTTATACTCGATGAGGGGACTTTGTTATTCCCGATCAGGAGACTTTGTTATACTCCATTAGGGTCCTTTGTTATACACGATCAGGGGACTTTGTTATACTCGACCAGGGGACTTAGTTATACTCGATCTTGGGACTTTGTTATACTCCATTAGGGTCCTTTGTTATACTCGATCAGGGTTCTTTGTTATACTCGACCAGGAGATTTTGTTTTTCTCGACCAGGGGACTTTGTTATACTCGATGAGGGGCTTTGTTATACACGAAGAGGGTGCTTTGTTATACTCGATCAGGGGACATTGTTATACTCGACCAGGGGACTTTGTTATACCCGATAAGGGGACTTTGTTATACTACATCAAGGGATTTTGTTATACTCGATCCGGGGCTTTATTATACTCGAAAAGGGGACTTTGTTATACTCAATCAGGGACTTTGTTATACTCGATCAGGGGACTTTGTTTTACTCGATCAGGGGACTTTGTTATACTCGATATGGGGACTTTCTTATACTCGATCAGGGGACTTTGTTGTACTCGATCCGGATCTTTATTATACTCGATAAGGGGACTTTGTTATACTCGACCAGGGGTCTTTGTTATACTCGATGAGGGGGCTTTGTTATACTCGATCAAGAGACTTTGTATATACTCAACTAGGGACTTTGTAATATTCCTTTAGGGGACTTTGTTATACTCCATCAAGGGACTTAGTTATACTCGATCGGAAGATTTTGTTATACTCGATCTTGGGATTTTGTTATACTCCAATAGGGGCCTTTGTTATACTTGATCAGGGGACTTTGTTATACTCGACCAGGGGACTTTGTTATACTCGTTAAAGGGCCTTTGTTATACTCGATGAGGGGACTTTGTTATACTCGATCTTGGGACTTTGTTAAACTCAATCAGGGGCCTTTATTACACTCCATTAGGGGCCTTTGTTATACTGGATCAGGGGACTTTGTTATAAGCGATCAGGGGACTTTGTTATGCTCAATCAGGGGGCTTTGTTATACTCGATCATGAGACTTTGTATATACTCAACTAGGGACTTTGTTATATTCGGTCAGAGGCCTTTCTTTTACTCGATCATGGGACTTTGTTATATTCGATCAGGGGTTTTGTTATACTCGAACAGGGGACTTTGTTATACTCGATCAGGGGACTTTATTATACTCGATTAGGGGACTTTATTATATTCAATCAGGGGACTTTATTATAATCGATTAGGGGACTTTGTTATACTCGATCAGGGGACTTTGTTATACACGACGAGGTGGCTTTCTTATACTCGATTAGAGGACTTTTGTTAATTCCGAACAGGGGACTTTGTTTATACCGATCAGACTTTTGTTATACTCGATGAGGGGGCCGGTTTTACTCAGATCAGGGGACTTCGTTATACTCGGGATCAGGGACTTTTGTTATACCTGGATCAGGGACCTTTGTTGTACCTGGATGAGGGGACTTCGTTATACCTTTTGATCAGGGACTTGTTATACCTCGATCAGGACTTTTGTTATACTCGATGAGAAGATTCTTGTTATACCCCGATCTTGGACTTTGTTATACTCCATTAGGGTCTTTTGTTAAACTCAATGAGGGGACTTAGTTATACTCGATTAGTGGACTTTGTTAGACTCGATCAGAGGACTTTGTTACACTAGATTAGGGGACTTTGTTATACTCGATGAGGGGGCTTTGTTTAACTCGATCAGGGACTTAGTTATACTCGATCAGGGGACTTTGTTATACTCGAATAGGGGACTTTGTTATACTCGATCTTGAGACGTTGTTATAGTCCATTAGGGTCCTTTATTATACTCGATCAGGGGACTTTGTTATACTCGATCCGGTGCCTTATTATACTTGATATGGGGACTTTGTTATCCTCGACAAGGGGACTTTGTTATACTCGATCAGGGGACTTTGTTATACTAGATTAGGGGACTTTGTTATACTCGATCCGGGGCTTTATTATACTCGGTAAGGGGACTTTGTTATACTCGATCAGGAGACTTTGTTATACTCCGATGAGGACTCCGCGTTATACCTTCGATCTTGGGACTCTTTTGTTAAACTCTGATCAGCGAACTTTTGTTATACCTTATCAGGGGGCTTTTGATTTACTCGATCAGGGGACCTTTTGTTATACTCGATCAGGTGACTTTGTTATACTGGATCAGGGGACTTTCTGTTATACTCTGACATTAGGGTCCTTGTTAAACCTTTTCAATCAGGGGACCTAGTTATACCCATTAGGGGACTTTGTTATACTCGATCAGAGGATTCTAGTTATACTCGATCAGGAACTTGTTATACTCTGATCAGGGGACTTTGAGATACTCGATGAGGAGACTTTGTTACACTAGATCAGGGGACTTTGTTATACTCGATGAGGGGGCTTTGTTTAACTCGATGAGGGACTTAGCTATACTCGATCAGGGGTCTTTGTTATACTCGATTAGGGGACTTTGTTATACTCGATCTTGAGACGTTGTTATAGTCCATTAGGGTCCTTTATTATACTCGATCAGGGGACTTTGTTATACTCGATCCGAGGCTTTATTATACTCGATAAGGGGACTTTGTTATACTCGACCAGGGGACTTTGTTATACTCGATCAGGGGACTTTGTTATACTAGATCAGGGGACTTTGTTATACTCGATCCGGGGCTTTATTATACTCGGTAAGGGGACTTTGTTATACTCGATCAGGGGACTTTGTTATACTCGATGAGGTGACTATATTATACTCGATCTTGGGACTTTGTTAAACTGGATCAGGGGCTTTTGTTATACTCCATTAGGGGCCTTTGTTATACTGGATGAGGGGACTTTGTTGTATTCAATCAGGGGACTCTGTTATACTCGATCAGGAGCTTTGTTATACTCGATCAAGAGACTTTGTATATACTCAACTAGGGACTTTGTGATATTCGTTCAGGGGCCTTTCTTATACTCGATCAGGGGGCTTTGTTAAACTCGATGTTGGGACGTTGTTAAACTCAATCAGCGGACTTTTTTATACTCGATCAGGGGGCTTTGATTTACTCGATCTTGGGACTTTGTTATACTCGATCAGGGGACTTTGTTTTGCTCGATCAGGGACTTTGTTATTTTCGACCAAGGGGCTTTGTTATACTCGAGTCGGGGAATAGGTTATACTCGATCATGGGGCTTTGTTATACTCGATCAGGGACTTTGTTATACTCGACCAGGGACTTTCTTATACTCGACGAGGGGGCTTTGTTATACTCGATCAGGGGACTTTGTTATACTCGCTCAGGGGACTTTGTTATAGTCGATCAGGGGACTTTGTTATACTCGATCAGGAGACTTTGTTATACTCGATCAGGGGACTTTGTTATACTCCATTAGGGTCCTTTGTTAAACTCAATCAGAGGACTTAGTTATACTCGATCAGGGAACTTTGTTACACTCGATCAGGGGACTTTGTTATACTCGATGAGGAAACTATGTTATACTCGATCTTGGGACTTTGTTAAACTGGATCAGGTGCCTTTGTTATACTCCATTAGGGGCCTTTGTTATACTGGATCAGGGGACTTTGTTGTAATCAATCAGGGGACTTGTTATACTCGATCATGGGGCTTTGTTATACTCGATCAAGAGACTTTGTATATACTCAACTAGGGACTTTGTTATATTCGGTCAGGGGCCTTTCTTATACTCGATCAGGGGGCTTTGTTATGCTCGATGAGGGGACTTTGTTATTCTCGATCAGGGGACTTTGTTATACTCCATCAGGGGACTTAGTTATACTCGATCGGAAGACTTTGTTATACTCGATCTTGAGACTTTGTTATACTCCAATAGGGTCCTTTGTTATACTTGATCAGGTGACTGTGTTATACTCGACCAGGGGACTTTGTTATACTCGATGAAGGGACTTTGTTATACTCGATGAGGGTACTTTGTTATACTCGATCTTGGGACTTTGTTAAACTCGATCAGGGGCCTTTGTTATACTCCATTAGGGGCCTTTGTTATAATGGATCAGGGGACTTTGTTATAATCGATCAGGGGACTTTGTTATGCCCGATGAGGGGGCTTTGTTATACTCGATCAGGAGACTTTGTATATATTTATGGGCCTTAAGAGGTACTTTGTGCCAGGGGAATAGTTACACCGATCATGGGGCTTATACTGGATCAGGACTTTTGTTAATTTAATGGACTTTATGTACTCTGGATGAGGGGGCTTTATTATACCTGATCAGGGACCTTGTTATACCTGCCTCAGGGACTTGTTGGCAGTCACCTATGATCCTTAGGTTATTCTTGATCAGGCACTGCTATATACCTCACATCAGGGACTCATACTTCCGATCAGGGACTGGCATATACCCGATCAGGAATTTTGGTTTATACCCATTGAGTCCTCACAAACTCAATCAGAGGACTTAGTTATACTCGATCACGGAACTTTGTTATACTCGATCAGGGGACTTTGTTATACTCGATGAGGGGACTTTGTTATACTCGATCAGGGGACTTTATTTTACTCGATCAGAGGACTTTGTCATACTCGATCTTGAGACTTTGTTATACTCGATTAGGGTCCTTTGTTATACTCAATCAGGGGACTTAGTTATGCTCGATCATGGGACTTTGTTATACTCGATTAGGGGGCTTTGTTTTACTCGATCAGGGGACTTTGTTATACTCGATCAGAAGACTTTGTTATACTCGATCTTGGGACTTTGTTATACTCCATTAGGGTCCTTTGTTATACTCAATCAGGGGACTTAGTTATGCTCGATCAGGGGACTTAGTTATACTCGATTAGTGGACTTTGTTAGACTCGATCAGTGGACTTTGTTACACTAGATCAAGGGACTTTGTTATACTCGATGAGGGGGCTTTGTTTAACTCGATCAGGGACTTATTTATACTCGATCAGGGGACTTTGTTATACTCGATTAGGGGACTTTGTTATACTAGATCTTGAGACGTTGTTATAGTCCATTAGGGTCCTTTATTATACTCGATCAGGTGACTTTGTTATACTCGATCCGGGGCTTTATTATACTCGATAAGGGGACTTTGTTATACTCGACCAGGGGACTTTGTTATACTCGATCAAGGGACTTTGTTATACTAGATCAGGGGACTTTGTTTTACTCGATCCGGGGCTTTATTATACTCGGTAAGGGGACTTTGTTATACTCGATCAGGGGACTATGTTATACTCGATGAGGAAACTATGTTATACTCGATCTTGGGACTTTGTTAAACTGGATCAGGGGCCTTTGTTATACTCCATTAGGGGCCTTTGTTATACTGGATCAGGGGACTTGTTATACTCGATCATGGGGCTTTGTTATACTCGATCAAGAGACTTTGTATATACTCAACTAGGGACTTTGTTATATTCGGTCAGGGGCCTTTCTTATACTCGATCAGGGGGCTTTGTTATGCTCGATGAGGGGACATTGTTATTCTCGATCAGGGGACTTTGTTATACTCCATCAGGGGACTTAGTTATACTCGATCGGAAGACTTTGTTATACTCGATCATGGGACTTTGTTATACTCCAATAGGGTTCTTTGTTATACTTGATCAGGGGACTGTGTTATACTCGACCAGGGGACTTTGTTATACTCGATAAAGGGCCGTTTTTATACTCGATGAGGGTACTTTGTTATACTCGTTCTTGGGACTTTGTTAAACTCGATCAGGGGCCTTTGTTATACTCCATTAGGGGCCTTTGTTATACTGGATCAGTGGACTTTGTTATAATCGATCAGGGGACTTTGTTATGCTCGATGAGGGGGGCTTTGTTATACTCGATCAGGAGACTTTGTATATACTCAACCAGGTATTCTCAAGCATTTGGTCAGCCTCTTATACCCGATCAGGGCTTTGGTTAAACCCGATCAGGACTTTTGTTATACTCGATCAGGGGGCTTTGTTATACTCGATTAGGGGACTTTGTTATACTCGATCAAGGGGCTTTGTTTTTCTCGATCAAGGAACTTTGTTGTACTCGATCAGGGGACTTTGTTATACTCGATCAGGGGACTTTATTATACTCAATCAGCGGACTTTATTATAATCGATTAGGGAACTTTGTTATACTCGATCAGGGGACTTTGTTATACTCGACGAGGTGGCTTTCTTATACTCGATCAGAGGACTTTGTTACACTCGAACAGGGGACTTTGTTATACTCGATCAGGACTTTGTTAAACTGATCCGGGGGCCTGTTACACCATTAGGGGAAGTTTTTAATATACTCGATCAGGGGACTTTGTTATACTCGATCAGGGGACTTTGTTATACTCGATCAGGGGACTTTGTTATACTCGATCAGGGGTCTTTGTTATACTCGATTAGGGGACTTTATTATATTCAATCAGGGGACTTTATTATAATCGATTAGGGGACTTTGTTATACTCGATGAGGGGACTTTGTTATACTCGACGAGGTGGCTTTCTTATACTCGATCAGAGTACTTTGTTACACTCGAACAGGTGACTTTGTTATACTCGATCAGGGGACTTTGTTATACTCGATCCGCGGGCTTTGTTTTACTCGATCAGGGGTCTTTGTTATACTCGATCAGGGGACTTTGTTATACTCGATCCGGGGACTTTGTTATACTCGATCAGGGGACTTTGTCATACTCGATCAGGGGACTTTGTTATACTTGATCTTGAGACTTTGTTATACTCGATCTTGAGACTTTGTTATACTCCATTAGGGGACATTGTTATACTCGGTCAGGGGATTTTGTTATACTCGATCAGGGGACTTTGTTATACTCGATCAGGGGACTTTGTTATACTCGATTAGGGGACTTTATTATATTTAATCAGGGGACTTTATTATAATCGATTAGGGGACTTTGTTATACTTGATGAG
>NW_024732069.1:0-4781 GCF_018991925.1 Homarus americanus | reverse complement strand
ACCAGGTCCTTTCTTATGCTCTACCAGTGGCCTTTGTTATACCTCGCATCAGGGGGCTTTGCTATATTCGATTAGGGACATTGTTATACCTGATGAGGGGCATTTGTTATACCCAATCGGGCGGCATTTTGCTATACTCGATCACGATTTTGGTTATACTAGATCAGGGACTTTTGTTATACCTGATCAGAGGGTTTGCTATACCTAGACCAAGGGCCTTTGTTATTTCGGGATGAGAGTAATTTGTTATACTCAATCGGGGGACTTGCTTCCTCGATCAGGGCTTTGTTATACTCGATCAGGGGACTTTGTTGTTTCCGACCAGGAACATTGTTTACTTCCGATCAGGGACTTTTTTATATTCAATCAACGGACTTGTTATAATGATCAGGGCCTTTATTATACTCGGTCAAGGACCTTTTTATACTCTATCAGACTTTTGTTATCCCCGATCAGAAGACTTTGCTATAATCGATCAGGGACTTTGGTTATACTTCCGATCAGGAGGCTTCATACCTGATCAGGGACACATTATACTCGACCAGGGAACTTGTTGTACACGTTCATGGATATGTTATACTCGATCAGGAGATGTGCTTGGATTGGACTTTGAGATAATTTCGGATTAGGGGCTTTGATATACTGGATCAGGGACTTGTTATACCTGATCAGGGACTCTTTGTTATACTCGATGGTTGGGCTTGTTATACCCGATCAGAGGACTTGTTATACTCGACCAGGTCCATTAATAAGTGCCCACCAGTGGCCTTTTGCTATACTCGATCAGGGCTTTGTTATATTCGATTAGGGGACTTTTGTTTTACCTGACCTGGGGCCTTTGTTATGGTCAACCAACCAGACTCTTATTACACCCAATCAGGGACTTTTGTTATACTTGATAAGGGCTTTTTTCCTCGACCAGGGACTTATGTTATACCCGACCAGGGACTTTTGTTAGACCCGGATGAGGGACTTTTGTTATACTCGACCTGGGGGCGTTTTTAAGTTCGATTAGGATCTGTTGCGCTCCCCATCAGGGCATTTGTTATACTATATCAGGGGCTTTGTTATATTATTTGAACCAGGGACTCTGTTATATTTCCGGCATGGGGTTTATACTGATCAGGGGACCTTGTTACACGATTGGGGGTTTGTTATACTCGACCAGGGCAAGCATTATACTCGATCAAGGGTTTAGTTATTATATACTCGATCAGGTGGCTTTTGTTTTCGGGGACTTTTATATTCGATCGATGGTCTGCAAGTTTATATTCCATCAGGGCCTTTTTGGTTATATTGATATGATTCTTTATTATGTCGATTTTATACGACTAAAGCAGCTTTGTTATACTCGATCGTTATACCTCGATCAGGGCCTTTATGCTCGATCTTGCTATACCTCGATCTGGAGTTTTGCTATACCAATCAAAATTCCTTTGCTATAATTTCGACTGGCGGAATTTGGTTACACTTTCGATCAGGGATTCTGTTATACTCGATATGAACTTTGTTATATTCTCGATCAGACTTGCTTATACTGATTGTTATACTCGATCATGTACCTCCGGATCAGAGAACTCTGGTAGATTCCGGATGGTGTCTTTGCTATACTCGATGAGGGGCTCTTTGTTATATTCAACCAGGGATTTTTATACTCGATCAGGACTTTTGTTGTTCTTTTAATCAGGACGTCTATTGATTCGATGAGGGACTTTTTTATATTCGATCAGACTTATATCGATCAGGTGCTCTTGACTTTGCTATACCTGATTCTATACTCGATCAGCTTTCATACTCGATCAGGACACATATATACTGATGAGGGGTTTTGATATACCCGATCAAAGGGTATAAAAAACCACCTGGTCGGGTATAACAAAGTCCCCTGATCGAGTATAACAAAGTCCTCTGATCGAGTATAACAAAGTCCCCTGATCGTGTATAACAAAGTCCCCTCGTCGAATATAACAAAGTCCCATGGTCGAGTATAACAAAGTCACCTGATCGAGTATAATAAAGCTTCCTGATCGTGAATAACAAAGTTCCCTGGTTGAGTATAGTAATGTCTCCTGATCGAGTATAACAAAGCCCCTGATCGAGTATAATATAGGCCCCTCATCGAGTATAACAAAGTCCTCTGATCGAATATAAAAAAGTCCCCTGATCGAGTAAAACAAAGTCCCCTGATCGTGTATAACAAAGTCCTATAATCGAGTATAACAAAGGCCACTGGTCAAGCATAACAAAGGACCCATGTCGAGCATAACAAAGTCCCCTGATCGAGTATAACAAAGCCCAATCATCGAGTATAACAAAGTCCCTTGATCGAGTATAACAAAGTCCCCTGATCGAGTATATCAAACCCCCCTCATCGAGTATAACAAAGTCCCCTGATCGAGTATAAACAAAGTCCCCTGTTCGAGTATAACAAAGGCCCCTCGTCGAGTAGAACAAAGTCCCCTCATCGAGTATAACAAAGTCCCCTGGTCGAGTATAACAAAGTCCCCTGGATCGAGTATAACAAAGCCCTGATCGAGTATATCAAAGCCCCTCATCGAATATGCAACAAAGTCCCTGATCGAGTATAACAAAACCCTGGTCGAGTATAACAAAGTCCCCTGATCGAGTATGCTAACAAAGTCCTCAGGATCGAGTATAACAAAGTCCCTGGTCGAGTATAACAAAGTCCCCTGGTCGAGTATAACAAAGTCCCCTGATCGAGTATAACAAAGGCCCTTGATTGAGTATAATAAAGGCCCCTGATCGATTATAAAAAACCCCCCTCAATGAGTATAAAAAAGTCCCCTGGTCGAGTATAACAAAGTCCCCTGATCGAGTATAACAAAGTCCCCTGATCGAGTATAACAAAGTCCTCAGATCGAGTATAACAAAGTCCCCTGGTCGAGTATAGCAAAGTCCCCTGGTCGAGTATAACAAAGTCCCCTGATCGAGTATAACAAAGGCTGCCCTTGATTGAGATAATATAGGCCCTGATCGAGTATAACAAAGCCTCCCCTGCTCGAGTATAACAAAGTCCCCTGATCGGAGTATAACAAAGGCCCTTTGATTATAATAAAAGGCCCTGACTTATATAACAAAAGTCCCATGGTCGAGTATAACAGTCAACTGATCGAGAATAAAGGAAACCTCATCGAGTATAACAAACGCCCCCGGTTCAGTAGAACACATCCCTGATCGAGTATAACATATCCTGATCGTGTATAACAAAGTTCCTGGTCGAGCTAGAATGTCCCTGATCGAGTATAACAAAGGCCCTCATCGGTACACAACAAAGTCCCTGATCAAGTATAACAAAGACCTCTGATCGAGTATAACAATGTCCCCTGATCGAGTATAACAAAGACCATGATGGAGTACAACAAAGTCCTATGATCGGAGGAAACAAAGCCCCTGATCGAGTATAACAAAGTCCCCATCGAGTATAACAAAGTCACCTAATCGAGTATAACAAAGTCCCCGTCGAGCATAACAATGTCCCCAGATCGAGTATGACAAAGTCCTGGTCAGTATACAAAGTCCCCTGATCGAGTATAACAAAGTCCCCTGGTCGAGTATAACAAAGTCCCTGATCGAGTATAACAAAGTCCTCAGATCGGTGTAGCAAAGTCCTGATCGAGTATAACAAAGTCCTGATCGTGTATAACAAGTCCTATAATCGAGTATAACAAAGTCCCTGGTCGAGTATAACAAAGTCCCTGATCAAGTATAACAAAGGCCCCTAATCGAGTATAACGATTGAGTATAATAAGGCCCTGATCGAGTATAACAAAGTCCCTGATCGAGTATAACAAAGTCCCATGGTCGAGTATAACAAAGTCACCTAATCGAGATTAACAATAGGCCCTGATCGAGTATAACAAACGCCCACGGTTCAGTAGAACACATCCTGATCGAGTATACATAAACCCTGATCGTGTATACAAAGTTCCTGGTCGAGTTTAGTAATGTCCCTGATCGAGTATAACAAAGGCCCTCATCGAGTATAACAAAGTCCTGTGATCGAGTATAACAATGTCCCTTGATCGAGTATAACAAAGACCATGATGGAGTATAACAAAGTCCCTGATCGAGGAAAACAAGCCCCTCATCGAGTATAACAAAGTCCCTCATCGAGTATAACAAAGTCACCTAATCGAGTATAACAAAGTCCTGATCGAGTAAAACAATGTCCTGATCGTGTATAACAAAGTCCTATAATCGAGTATAACAAAGTCCCTGGTCGAGTATAACAAAGTCCCTGGTCGAGTATAACAAAGTCCCTGATCGAGTATAACAAGGCCCTTGTTGAGTATAATAAAGGCCCTGATCGAGTATGTATGACAAAGTCCTCATCGAGTATAACAAAGTCGCCTAATCGAGTATAACAAAAAGTCCCTGATCTGGTATAACAAAATCTGATCCCGAGGTATAGCAAAATTCCTTGATCGAGTGAAACAATGCCCCTTTTAAAGAGGTATAACAATGTCCCTAATCCAGATATAGCAAAGAAAGCCCCGCCAGTCGGGTATATCAAAGCCTCTCATCGAGTATAACAAAATCCCCTAATCGAGTATAACAAAGTCCCTGGTCAGCAGATATTATAAAAGGCCCTGATCGAGTATAACAAGTCTGATCTGGTATAACCAAATTCCTCTGATCGAGCATAGAAAGGACCCTGGCCAGGTATAACAAAGCCCCTGATCCAGAAGTATAACAAAAGTCCTCATCTAGTATAACAAAATCCCTGATCGTGTATAACATAACCACCTGATTGTGTATAA
>NW_024732068.1:0-12464 GCF_018991925.1 Homarus americanus | reverse complement strand
GTAGATATAGTGTAAAATAAGTCATTGAGTGATACTGTAGTTGTGTAGTACCCAAGTTTGGTTCACTTGTATGTTACTGAGGAAATTATTCAATCATGATATTTTTACAAGGATGATTGGTGTACCTGAAGTTGATGATCGTTTTATTTATTTATTTATTTTTATTATTATAATGGTTGCCCCTCCCGTAATGAGAATGGCCAGGCCCAAGGGCCACCTGGGCGTGAATTTGTTTAAGGTGTTGAAGCTGTCGCCAACACAACAACCACACCCTGAGTTAATGAGCTGAGTGACCCAGTGTCAAGGAATAGTCCGTGGCCAACTGCACTGGCTAACCATTACCCCGTAACACGACGCGCGAATCGATTAACATCCAGGTCCCCAATTTCTGTTGCGTAGATAGAGGCAAATGACGCAAAGGAACTTGCTCATGGTCTCACCCTGCCCGGAAATTGAACCCGGGTTCATTCGCTTGCGAGGCGAGCAAGCTGACAATTACACCGTGTGTCACCAAAGTGTACACACACACACACACACACACACACACACACACGTCTCCTGAAGTAGATATGAGAGAGAGAGAGAGAGAGAGAGAGAGAGAGAGAGATCTAAGCAGCTTATTATCATCCTACACCAACAGGAAGCGATAGACAGACAGACAGACAGACAGACAGACAGACAGACAGACACATCACAACCACCAAGTTTTTCTCAAATTAACATAATCTCTTGTCGTCGTGTCCGTGTGGCTGTCGTGTTTGTCAATCCAGCAATTTCTCTTCTTTCTTCTCTCTTGATTATTTCTTCTTTTATTTAATTTTTTTGTTGATTATCGTCTTCATTTTTTCATTTAAAATTTTCGTGATTTCTTTCCTTCCCTCTATCCTTCTTTCTTTCCTTCCCTCTATCCTTCTTTCTTTCCTCGCCATCCTCTTTATTTTCACCCTTCCATCATCATTATCAGTTTTTCAATTTTCCCTGTCTCCTTCCTCCCCTCCTTTTCCTATTCTCATCTTTCCTTCAACCTTCCCTCCTTCATAATTCCTCTCCATCTCTCCCTCTATTCCTTCCTTCATCACCATCATATAAAATCATACTCGCTTCCCCCCTCCCTCCTCCTCCCCCCCCAAAAAAAAATATTCATCCCAACTTAAAAATTCACGTTTCCTGGCCACTGAGATCACCTACCCTGACCTTACCTTTACTTTGACCTGACCTGACCTCTCCCGAATGATGCCTTATACCTTATACCCAAACGATATATACCCATACACCAAATGATACTCGAAGAGACTGACTATAATGTGTGTGTGTGGATATTAATCTGTTATCATTCAATCAAAAGTTTATAAGGTTTTACAAAGTTGTTTTCATTTTAATGTGGACTGGAGACCCTGTATAATATAAGTTGACTAATACTATACTTATGAGTGGGAGTAAACACTAATTCACATCTCTCTCTCTCTCTCTCTCTCTCTCTCTCTCTCTCTCTCTCTCTCTCTCTCTCTCCAGTCTATTTCGTTTTCTCTCAATAATATCTTCAATCTACATCTCTCTCTCTCTCTCTCTCTCTCTCCAGTCTATTTCCCTCTTCTACTCTCTCAATAATATCTTTCTCTCAATCTACATCTCTCTCTCTCTCTCTTTCTCTCTCCCAGAATATCAACAGTGAGTAAATATAAATAACCACACGATTTTACAGAATAGGGATATATATGTGTTAGAGAGAGAGAGAGAGAGAGAGAGATAAACTAACCATGGGACCTGATCTATAACTCATTTGAACCTAACCTAACCTAACCTCAACTATGCTTACAGAACCATTCCCCTCCGTTCGCCCCCCCCCCCTCGGCCCCCCAGCCCTTGACTGTAGGAGGAATGGGCGAGATAGGGCAGGAAAGGTCAATTGGGTGAGTATACACAAGGTCAACAGAGGTCAGGAGCCAAGAAGTACAGATCTCCGTGGGTCATGGTGGTCATAGTATATAACTGTACTGTAGAAGGTATTGTTTCTCTCTCTCTCTCTCTCAGATAACCCCCAAGTTTGTTATGACTCTTCCTGGACAGTGTATTTTTATCTTCAAATAGGATATGTTATCGTGTATCTCTTGTTAGAACGAGGGAACAAATAATTTATTGAATAATGGCAGGTTGAGGGAGAGGGCGATGTACTGTACAGAACTAAACAAATAATTTTTTGGAAATACATTGTTTTTAACATTCAGTGCCATAATATTCTGACTTCTACTGTTTAACTATAATCTGCCTACGCTACCGTTCACGGGATGAATATGGGTGCACAATAAACTAGCCGCTGTATGTGGCAAAATTCAAAAGCGGATCCCCGCCTTTTTTATTACATACTAGGAAACATCTCACACACACACACGCACACGTATAGATGATCAGTAAGGAGGAGCCTCGACCTGAGCCCTGACAGAACGTTACAGGTGTACTATTTCGTCAGGCCGCGGTTAGGAAGTATATGAGAGTGATTTTGGAAGTTATATTTATGTTCCATATAACATATTTATGGTTTATGTGTGGTTGTGTGTGTGTGTGTGTGTGTGTGTGTGTGTGTGTGTGTGTGTGTGTGTGTGTGTGTGTGTGTGTGTGTGTCTGTCTGTCTGTCTGTAATTATGTTAGCTTATATTTGGTTAGTTATTAGTTGGAGTAAGTTGTCGTGGAGATTTTTCAGGTTAGGTTAGATTAGATGAGGTTAGGTTGTGTTAGATTAGGTTAGTTATTAGTTGGAGTAAGCTGGAGTTAAGATTCTTCTGGATATACAAAACACTAAAGTTATTATCCAGCGTAATCCTCCCACACATCCCAGCAAAATGATTCACAATGGAGACTGATTAATGAATGCTTATGTTGTGATAATAATTCCTCTTATTGATTAACGAACTTTAAATAAAATGGAACAAGGTTGAGTGATGGTTGTTGAACTGATATAGAAATGTTAAGTGGTAGTAGATATAGTGCAAAATAAGTCATTGAGTGATACTGTAGTTGTGTAGTACCCAAGTTTGGTTCACTTGTATGTTACTGAGGAAATTATTCAATCAGGATTTTTTTACAAGGATGATTGGTGTACCTGAAGTTGATGATCGTTTTTTTTTTATTATTATTATAATGGTTGCCCCTCCTGTAATGAGAATGGCCAGGCCCAAGGGCCACCTAGACGTGAATTTGTTTAAGGTGTTGAAGCTGTCGCCAACACAACAACCACACCCTGAGTTAATGAGCTGAGTGACCCAGTGTCAAGGAATAGTCCGTGGCCAACTGCACTGGCTAACCATTACCCCGTAACACGACGCGCGAATCGATTAACATCCAGGTCCCCAATTACTGTTGGGTAGATAGAGGTAAATGACGCAAAGGAACTTGCTCATGGTCTCACCCTGCCCGGAAATGGAACCCGGGTTCATTCGCTTGCGAGGCGAGCAAGCTGACAATTACACCTTGTGTTGCCAACGTACACACACACACACACACACACACACACACACACACGTCTCCTGACGTAGATATGAGAGAGAGAGAGAGAGAGAGAGAGAGAGAGAGAGAGAGAGAGAGAGAGAGAGATCTAAGCAGCTTATTATCATCCTACACCAACAGGAAGCGACAGACAGACAGACAGACACATCACAACCACCAAGTTTTTCTCAAATTAACATAATCTCTTGTCGTCGTGTCCGTGTGGCTGTCGTGTTTGTCAATCCAGCAATTTCTCTTCTTTCTTCTCTCATAATTATTTCTTCTTTTATTTAATTTTTTTGTTGATTTTCGTCTTCATTTCTTCATTTAAAATTTTCGTGATTTCTTTCCTTCCCTCTATCCTTCTTTCTTTCCTCGCCATCCTCTTTATTTTCACCCTTCCATCATCTTTATCAGTTTTTCAATTTTCCCTGTCTCCTTCCTCCCTTCCTTTTCCTATTCGCATCTTTCCTTCAACCTTCCCTCCTTCATAATTCCTCTCCATCTCTCCCTCTATTCCTTCCTTCATCACTATCATATAAAATCATACTCGCTTCCCCCCTCCCTCCTCCCCCCCCCAAAAAAAAATAATATTCATCCCAACTTAAAAATTCACGTTTCCTGGCCACTGAGATCACCTACCCTGACCTTACCTTTACTTTGACCTGACCTGACCTCTCCCGAATGATGCCTTATACCTTATACCCAAAACGATATATACCCATACACCAAATGAAACTCGAAGAGACTGACTATAATGTGTGTGTGTGGATATTAATCTGTTATCATTCAATCAAAAGTTTATAAGGTTTTACAAAGTTGTTTTCATTTTAATGTGGACTGGAGACCCTGTATAATATAAGTTGACTAATACTATACTTATGAGTGGGAGTAAACACTAATTCACATCTCTCTCTCTCTCTCTCTCTCTCTCTCTCTCTCTCTCTCTCTCTCTCTCTCTCTCCAGTCTATTTCCCTCGTTTTCTCTCTCAATAATATCATTCTCTCAATCTACATCTCTCTCTCTCTCTCTCTCTCCAGTCTATTTCCCTCGTCTACTCTCTCAATAATATCATTCTCTCAATCTACATCTCTCTCTCTCTCTCTTTCTCTCTCCCGGAATATCAACAGTGAGTAAATATAAATAACCACACGATTTAACAGAATAGGGATATATATGTGTTAGAGAGAGAGAGAGAGAGAGAGAGAGAGAGAGAGAGAGAGAGAGACTAACCATGGGACCTGATCTATCACTCATTTGAACCTAACCTAACCTAACCTCAACTATGCTTACAGAACCATTCCCCTCCGTTCCCCCCAGCCCTTGCCTGTAAGAGGAATGGGCGAGATAGGGCAGGAAAGGTCAATTGGGTGAGTATACACCAGGCCAACAGAGGTCAGGAGCCAAGAGGTACAGATCTCTGTGGGTCATGGTGGTCATACTATATAACTGTACTGTAGAAGGTATTCTCTCTCTCTCTCTCTCTCTCTCTCTCTCTCTCTCTCTCTCTCTCTCTCAGATAACCCCCAAGTTTGTTATGACTCTTCCTGGACAGTGTATTTTTATCTTCAAATAGGATATGTTATCGTGTATCTCTTGTTAGAACGAGGGAACAAATAATTTATTGAATAATGGCAGGTTGAGGGAGAGGGCGATGTACTCTACAGAACTAAACAAATAATTTTTTGGAAATACATTGTTTTTAACATTCAGTGCCATAATATTCTGACTTCTACTGTTTAACTATAATCTGCCTACGCTACCGTTCACGGGATGAATATGGGTGCACAATAAACTAGCCGCTGTATGTGGCAAAATTCAAAAGCGGATCCCCGCCTTTTTTATTACATACTAGGAAACATCTCACACTCACACACACGTATAGATGATCAGTGAGGAGGAGCCTCGACCTGAGCCCTGACAGAACGTTACAGGTGTACTATTTCGTCAGGCCGCGGTTAGGAAGTATATGAGAGTGATTTTGGAAGTTATATTTATGTTCCATATAACATATTTATGGTTTATGTGTGTGTGTGCGTGTGTGTGTGTGTGTGTGTGTGTGTGTCTGTCTGTCTGTCTGTCTGTAATTATGTTAGCTTATGTTTGGTTAGTTATTAGTTGGAGTAAGTTGTCGTGGAGATTTTTCAGGTTAGGTTAGATTAGATTAGGTTAGGTTGTGTTAGATTAGGTTAGTTATTAGTTGGAGTAAGCTGGAGTTAAGATTCTTCTGGATATACAAAACACTAAAGTTATTATCCAGCGTAATCCTCCCACACACCCCAGCAAAATGATTCACAATGGAGACTGATTAATGAATGCTTGTGTTGTGATAATAATTCCTCTTATTGATTAACGAACTTTAAATAAAATGGAACAAGGTTGAGTGATGGTTGTTGAACTGATATAGAAATGTTAAGTGGTAGTAGATATAGTGTAAAATAAGTCATTGAGTGATACTGTAGTTGTGTAGTACCCAAGTTTGGTTCACTTGTATGTTACTGAGGAAATTATTCAATCATGCTTATTGTCTGACAGGTCTCGTCTCTCTTATGGCATTTGGCTGAATTAAGGTATTAAGTTTTCATAAATTTTAAACTATTACACTGTGGTTATATTACGACATATTAAACGATTACAGTGTTATATTACGACATATTAAACGATTACAGTGTTATATTACGACATATTAAACGATTACAGTGTTATATTACGACATATTAAACGATCACATTGTCTATATAACGACATATCACCAATAAAAGAAAATATATAGTTTTTGTATATGTTTATCGCTACACATTATTTATGTGTTTCTGAATAACATAGCTGATTAATCAATGTTATTTATCACATATCACTTTAATAAGTATTTCAGCTTTCCTAACCTTATATAACATGTTTACCATCACGTGACACAGACAGACTCTCTCTCTGAGGTAAAACGGAGTTAGATACACGTCTCTCTCTCTCTCTCTCTCTCTCTCTCTCTCTCTCTCTCTCTCTCTCTCTCATGATCTGACATAACTCTTTGAAACTTCTGAATTAAACACCAGTAATATATCTTTGTACGATAGTTCCCCTTATGTTGTTAAATATGTATAAACTATTGAGAAATAATTAACAAAATAGTTACGTAACATCAAGTGTGTGTGTGTGTGTGTGTGCGCGTAATAAGGAGGACTAACAATCTTCACCTTACTGTAAGATCCTCCCACTTCACTACACATATCAACAGTAATCTGAAAATAAACCAGAGTAGAACATGTTCCCGCCTTGTTATCCTGTTAATTACGTTTGCGTGTCAATTGGTCGTTAACACCACCAGGTAACGTAATTACTAACGAAGTAATTTTATCTTCGAGGATTGTAATGCATGTTCCATTATTCTTAATTCCTTTGGCCAGACCACCAAATTGTTTCGCCCAGGTAATGATGATACAGGTGGACAGTTATGTTATGTATTTAAAAACGAAAATTTCATATGGTGCCGGAGTGTGTGTGTGTGTGAGTGTGTGTGTGTGTGTGAGTGTGTGTGAGTGTGTGTGTGTGTGTGTAGGTAGGTCAACAGCAGAGGTAGTGAAGCTTCTTGTCATAAACCATGTACACCTCCCTCCTATTCTGTGTATTACATGTTAGTTGTGTCTTTATCGTGTTGGTCATTTATCCCTTATAAGTTAACACCCCCCCCCGTATTGTTATTTTGTTCTACTCATTCTCTTACACTTATTTCTCTACGACCTTAGGAGTCACATTGAGTCAAATCTTTTTCTATTTAATATTTCAGGTTTTACATATTCGTGCATAGGATCTTTACTCATTACTAAATCTTACCTTTATATATAGGACAATTTCCCCCATAATTACGAACTTTTACTTCAATACATCAACGTTTTGTCCGTAAATTGTTTTTGGTTATTTCTTACACCCAAAATAATTAAGTTACGATTTATTTTGAAGTTCATCGGGAATGTAGTTTATAAATATCACCACTTGATTGTTAGGTTAGGTTAGGTTAAGTTAGGTTAGGTTAGATTAGGTTAAGTTAAGTTTGGCCGTAGGTATAGTGTTTGGCCCGGTGAGCGAGGTATGGCTGTGAAAACGGGTCACAGTTTTATTTATCTCAAGTTGTATATTTATATTTTATAAACTAAAAAGAGTCAACAACATTTTCTTTATACACCAGTGTACAGTATACAGTGTTGTGTATGGTGTATAACGAGGCCGCTCCTGTGTATGATGTCTTTGTCTTGTTGTGTATGTATGTATTGTTACTCGTATGATGTACTGTATGGTAGGGTTGCCATCACTCAGTTTAAGATAACTTTAATCGCTAGATTTAAGGTCCCCTAAAAATATTGTCGGTCGCTGTTCATAATTCAATCTGTCTACTCTGATTGGATCTAATTTCATGGATCTCTAGTTATTATCAATCATCTCTTTATTTTTTATGACAATTCGTGAAACTTTACATTTTAGTTTTTAATTAGTTTTTCGCTCATTGAATCTCATTTGTCTCTTGAAATTTAACTTCTGTTTGATTCTTGACGTAATTATCTGACGTGGTACTTTATTTTATTATTGTTAAGTTTACACACACACACACACACACACACACACACACCGTCTCTCTCACTCTGTTGTTTAAGGTGAGAAAGTGTGAGAAAGTTTACACACATTAGGTGGGAAAATGTTCCTCACTTTGCGGGCCTCGATAGGGTAAATGATCTCATCTCGTGTCCCCAGAGTGAAGAAAAAACGTCTCGTGTTTGAGTCGGTGAGGCAGCAAACGTTCCTTACGCTGTGAGCTGAGAGTTAAGCTAAAGTGCCTGGATACATACATACATACATCGTTGTTCAGATAGATATTTAGTAAAATCGTATTACATGTTCACAATGATTCAGCACGTACTGTACAAACAATATACATACTGTAGACAGTGTAGACATACAGCTGAAGTCTTTAAAACACGTAATGATGTTGGTAATTACACTTGTCCACAACGATCAGAAATTATATAGAACTCTTTATCATTGTTCTAGACATTGGGGAAAATGTTCTAGTTTCTATTAGTAAATCTGAAGGTAAGTTTCATCTCTTGTGTTCAATGAAGTTGGAATAGGTTGAGACAGAGTTATTTGCGAGGCGAATTGTGTGTTTTCATCCCTGGAAAAATATGTACTCAAGGAAGAAATTGGGAAAAATAGTAGGTTTAAAGTGTTGAGTTTGGTGAATTTTCCATCTAAGAAGTTGAATAAGTCGACTGTTTGTTTATGGTGTGGCAAGATATTACACCTCTCCCTTCCCTTCCCTTCCCTTCCCTTCCCTTCCCTTCCCCTCCCTTCCCCTCCCCTCCCATCATCGTGTGAATTCTGCTTCAATTTGTTTTCTTATGCATGAGTGAAGTAGATTTTCATGTCATTGTTACATCACTGTTGAACATGCACAGTTGTTATGGGAAGTGTTAGGGAGGGAAGGATGAAAGAAGAGGGAGAGAGTGAGGAGGAGGGAGGACAAATGGGAGAGAGAGAGAGAGAGGTTGGACGAGGGGAAATTGCACGGAACAGAGGGTAAAGGGGAGGGGAAAAAGGCAGGCGAGGAGAATGGAGAGAGGGAAGCGGGGAGAGAGATAGGGAAGAGGGGAGTGATGAAAGTGAGGAGAGAAAGTAGAGAGGAGAGAGGAAAGAAAACCTTGTATGAGTATCAGTTCCAGTTTTATGCTTATTGTGTTATTCTCTCTCTCTCTCTCTCTCTCTCTCTCTCTCTCAATCTGGCATTTTCTCCACTAGGAATAAATACTATAAGCTCCTCTTGAAACCTATATAGAGCATCCCTTCTGAGGGTTTTCCTTGACTGGGGATAATATGCAGCGATGTTTTCCCTCGGTAGGATTCCCTTCACTTGGGTATCCTATCCGCTGAGATTTTATCCACAGGGATTTTTATCCTTAAAGAAATAGTAGTTGAGACCATCCCCCATCGACCGCCCCCAACATAACCCATTAACATTGGTCTTTATCCCCTGGTGTTAAGTTTCTCTACCCGACGTAAATTTGATAACATTCAGGGCCTCGTACGGCTGGACCTGACAGTACCTGGTGTTTGTGGGGCATAAACGCCAGGTAGAGGTTCATATGATAGTGAGGCGGGTGGTGGTGATGCTACCATGGTCACTGTGTCTTGTCATTATACTTGGTTGAGTGTTTTATGCTCGAGGTACAGAAAGTATTACTGCATAACTCTGAACATGAGAGAGAGAGAGAGAGAGAGAGAGAGATCAGTAGCGACTATATTGTCTATAGTGTAAGACAAGGTGTAGAGACAACTAACTATAACACCTTGGCTATACTGTATATATTCAATCTGTCTAATTGTTATAGTGTTAGGCATTACTGTCTCCCGTCTCAACATTTTCTATCTCTGTCTCTTAATGTACAGTCCTCTTGCATCATCTCGCATCTCATCATCGTCTCTGTTTGTCTCTCAGGAGGTGTTGATGTCTCTCTAATGTCTCATTTGTTGGTGTTCTGTGAGAGGAAGAATCTGGAGGTCAAGGTTGTTCAGGGGAGGAGGAGAGGAGATAGAAAAGTAAGATACGGAGGAAGGAGAAGGAAGATGAGGGTGAGAAGCGGAAGGGAAGTATTTAAAGGGAAAGAAAAAAATAGAAAGATAGGGAGAGAGTGAAGGTAGGAAGGACAGGGGGGAGTTTTTTGGGGCATTAGTAAAAGAGGATACGGGGAGAGATGGAAGAGATAAAGGAAAGACCGGAAGGAGAAATGAGGAGGCGGAGAGAAAAATACAAAAAGAAAAGGGAATTGAAGGGAGGAAGGATAATATGTTTTTATAAGTGTGATTAATGATGAACCCAAGAAGAGAGAGAGATAAAAGTGAAAGGAAAGGAAGGGGAAGGAAAAGGAGGAGAATAATGAGGACATGAAGAAAGAATTATAAGAAAATGAGGAAAATATATAGATTTTCTTTTGCAATTTGGATATAAAAAAACATAGACGCTTGTTGAAAATAGGAAAATATATTTTCGTTAGCTCCAGATTTCACCATTAATATTACGAAGAAACATATTTATTTCAATGAGTTATTGAATTTGTTTACTAAATGTTTCAAGTACTAGCAGGCCACATTACCCTTGAGCATTACTGGCAGACCTTCGGCAGTACTGACAGAAGGAAGTAACGAGTCTTATAAGCAGTAGTTTAAGAGAGGATCCTGTGCTCTCCCACCCACAGTTAAAAGTCGTTAAATAAATGATATGATATAATCTTAGGTGGGAGTTTCACCCAATGTATTCCGGGGATTAGACTGCAATTATTCATAGAGTTATCCTTGTGTGTTAAGGATTATCCATCGTTCTTCAAGGATTTACATGTCTTTGTTCATGGATTATCGCCTCGTTCACGGAGGATAAGGTCACCCTACTTGATGTATTAAATCATCATACTAAGTAGAGTGACATTGTCCTTGTTAGGTATTTATGTCGTCACTTCAGTTAGCATGAAGGTAAGGGTTTATACGGTGTCTCCCTTAATGAGTTGGTCGTAAGGTTGTGGAGTGAGTCTTTAGTGCTTATATCTCTACAGCACACGTTGAGGAAGTGACTTATCCCAACACACGGAGGCTATAACTTGTATCCTGAGAGAGACTTACACTTAACAGTATATTAAACACATACAGACGTCTCTCTCTCTCATACTTGCATAAGTCAACGTTTATATACTACAACATTTACGTTAGTTGATATCTAACTGAATCTCTTATATTGCAACCAACCAACCAACCAGCCAGCCGACCGACCGACCAACCGACCGGCCGACCGACCGACAGCCTTTGTGTTGCTAAGCTGTTTGATGTGACTTGTAACTTTCCAAGTGCTTTATTTAATTTTCTTGGTGTGATCCCTTTAATCCGTGTGTGGCAGTGATGAATTACTGAAGGGCTCACCCTGTGATGGCCAGGTGGAGGGTTGTGACGTAACTCCTTCAACTCCATGTTTTAACTCCCTCACTCCGACGATTTAACCACATGAATACAGCGTCGCCTTACTCAGGGGAATAAGGTATCAAGTATTAAGTCATCGTACTCAAGAGATTAAGGCATCGTACCCAAGGTCTTGTGGTAATACATTTTTAAATATATTTTCTGATTTTTTCTTTTTTACTACGGAACGTTAAATTGGAAATCTGTCATGTCTTAGGTTGTGTGAGAGAGACGGCTGTCCTTTGTGTGTGTGAGACAGCTGTCCTTTGTGTGTGAGAGACAGCTGTCCTTTGTGTGTGTGAGACAGCTGTCCTTTGTGTGTGTGAGACAGCTGTCCTTTGTGTGTGTGAGACAGCTGTCCTTTGTGTGTGTGAGACAGCTGTCCTTTGTGTGTGTGTGAGACAGCTGTCCTTTGTGTGTGAGAGACAGCTGTCCTTTGTGTGTGTGAGAGACAGCTGTCCCTTGTGTGTGAGAGACAGCTGTCCTTTGTGTGTGTGAGAGACAGCTGTCCTTTGTGTGTGAGAGACAGCTGTCCTTTGTGTGTGTGAGAGACAGCTGTCCCTTGTGTGTGAGACAGCTGTCCTTTGTGTGTGTGAGAGACAGCTGTCCTTTGTGTGTGAGAGACAGCTGTCCTTTGTGTGTGTGAGAGACAGCTGTCCCTTGTGTGTGAGACAGCTGTCCTTTGTGTGTGTGAGAGACAGCTGTCCTTTGTGTGTGTGAGAGACAGCTGTCCCTTGTGTGTGAGACGGTTGGCCCTTGTGTGTATGAGAGACAGCTGTCCTTTGTGTGTGAGAGACAGCTGTCCTTTGTGTGTGTGAGACAGCTGTCCTTTGTGTGTGTGAGACAGCTGTCCTTTGTGTGTGTGAGACAGCTGTCCTTTGTGTGTGTGAGAGACAGCCGTCCCTTTGTGTAGTGAGACGGCTGTCCTTGTGTGTGTGTGAGACAGCTGTCCTTGTGTGTGGAGAGACAGCTGTCCTTTGTGTATGAGAGACAG
>NW_024732067.1:0-10977 GCF_018991925.1 Homarus americanus | reverse complement strand
CGTGTTTGGTATGGTTGCGATGGGAAAGACAAGGAGAATAAGGTGAAGTGCTATGTTTTCGTCAATGTACTTGCCTAAGTGCAGGAACTGGCGGGCAAGTAAAAGAGTATTGACTGTAATATTTGTGAAGTGAGAGGAGGCGGCTGGCGGCGGTGATACTGGCAGTCTCTGTATTCCTCCGCGCGCCGCGCCCGGGCCAGATGTCGGTGATGACTCGGTCGAAGGGGAGGCAGTCAGTGGCTTGCGGGCCGGCGCAGACGGAGGATGTATGCCGGAAGTGCTGTCTTGGAAACTGGGCTGAAGGGGTTTCTGCTACCTGTAGGGCCCCAGAAACATAGCAAACAGACATGAAAGGCACTGCACTTCACTTAGGGCACTTCACAAGGTCACAAAGCACTTTAAATCCAGGGGCACTGTGGAGTATATCTTCTGGGCAGGAAACAGAGGAGGAGCGGGAAACAGACGAGGCCGGCTCTTGAGACTTGTCAACTGTCGTGTTGGAGCTACTCAAACTGCGCCATGTGGTGGGATGAAATCCTAGACAAGGTTCTTCAAACTCCAGAGTACGAGCAGTAGATATATTCAATAAGTAGTACAAGACTTGGCAGGATAACCAACCGGTACAGAAACAGGAACAAGCAAAAAGGACTCCGTGCCGCAAGCAGGCCGAAGCCGATCTGAGGGAAGTTAGCTAGCTAGGCAAGGAGAGTTGCTAGACATTACTAGGACAATAAATGAGGTCTTCTAGTTACTCGACTAGCGCGGTACAGACATAGTACATCGGTACATGGTAAGTGAACATAGGCATTAGACATAAGCATAGATATCAGAAATGCTATAATAATATGTAGTAATAAAGACATGTGAATAAATGGTACAATGAATGGTAACAGTCTTGGCGTCAGGCGTGTTCACATATCTTGGTATTTTCATATCTATACAAGCGTACCAACGTTGAGGTGGAGGGAGGGCAAGGATAACTGGGGAATAGAGAATTAGCGTGTGATAAATGATACACTAGGGGGGAAGCAGGTGATAGGTGTGTTAATTTTCAGACTCAATGTATCACTGTATACCACCAAGACACTTATAATAAACCAACCTTTCTCAATAAGGAGGAGGAGTTATTACACTTTTTCGGCTATTTTTTTTAAACAATCTGGTTACTTATTAGTATCCCGAAAGCGCCCTCCGAACCGTAATCCATTTTTTAAACCAAATTTTGCCGGGTTACCATTTAGTAGTCTACAACAATATTATTGAAGAAGTTCAGGATAGAATCCTCTAGGGTGTGGGTAAGCACCCGAAAAGTTGTCTCTGAATACTGAAAACGTCTCTGAAATACAATAAGGTCTAGATCAGTGGTTCTCAACCTTTTTCACTCCATTCCCCCCTTGAGGAATTTTCAACATCCTCGTGGCCTCCTTCATTTTTCTCCCAGAACAGACACACAGACAAGTGATAAAGACTAAAGAATGATAAAGGACAGATAAATAGGCCAAGAGTTAGAATGGCAAACACACACACACATTCACATACATAACACGCCCATGCACTCACACATGAAGCACACATACAGTCATACACAAACATGCACACAGGTAAACATTCACACTCAAGCTAGCAAGCTGAAGTGTACTTCCTGTAAGCAAGAACACGCCTCCTTTGACAAGCACTGCCCAATTTGGGACATTGAAAAGAATAGTGAGTCATACCAATTTAGCACTAAAAATGGTAGGATTATAGAAGTAAAGAATGAGTATGAACAACAATGGCACCACTAAATAAGGAAATAATTAATAAAGGAAGTGTACAAATATTTCACCCACGTAAAGCAGCGACCACATGAATTATGAAACAAAATAAGTATCACCAATTACGGAGTATATTATGCTTGAGTCAAGCTCAAACACAATATATGGTTCAGAGACAATACACTCCACTGTTTTCGTGATGGTATCCCAGGCCAGACTGAGATCATTCGGTCCTATCACTATTTGCAAAGGGATGACACACGGACACTTACTGAACAAGTCAGTTCAGCAGCTCGGTCCAGCGCCTGTCACACAGACAGGGACTGGACCTGTGAAATCTTAAATAATCCGTAAAAAAAAAAAATAGCACCAGAGTTTGTAAATATTAAAATTGTATTGTCGTTATGATTAAACAAAATGACAAAAAAAGAATGAAAATTCTCTTCTGCCAAGTCAAAATAAGTAATACAAGTTTTGTTTAATTCAGATTCCCAACATTATTTGGAAACGTACAATTTATAACAGCTCGCCTTGGCTCCCCTAAATTCTTGCCGTGGCTCCCTTGGGGTCATAGCTAGATGAGAACCACTGTGGACTGTATAGATCTATACACAGTCTGCATCTGCCCAACAACCATGAGTTTGATATGTGATTACTGCACGGGAGACGTCGGATATGGAGGATACAGGCCTGACTAATGCAAAGTTTAGGAAGTTACTAACTGCCGTAAAGCATGATGACTGTTGCTGGTATTGCCCTGGCTGCATAGCCAAGGTGAATGAAGCGATTGCAAGCCTTAAGGGAACGAGTTCTCTAGGGACGAAAATAGATGAAGCTGGAGCCCTGCTGGTTGCTAAACTGGAGCAAGTTGGGAAAGAGATCCTTGCTAACACTGAGGAAGTAGCCGATAGAATGGAGGTGGTTGCTAAGAGGAGTTATGCTGACATATTAGCAGGGCCACGGGAGGGGGCGGAGTGTAATGCAGGATCAGAACAGGTTCTACAACAGCTTGAGACTTTGAAGAAGTGTGTCGAAGAAATGAAAATTAACGGACCTGCTGTTAGGGGAGAGGAGGAACACCAGGGACGTCTCCAACGCAGGAACGATGTAATAGATTTTGGAGTCCCAGAGAGCCAGGCGGAGGGAACTGTGAGTAAGGTAACACACGATAAGGTGCTGTTTCAAAATATTTGTACAGAGGTTCTGAAGATTCCATCAACACCTCAGGATGTGAGGAGGCTGGGACAAAAGCAGGGGGCTAAGCCTCGCCCCCTCAGGATCACACTAGTGAGTGAGGAGGAGAAATGGCAGGTTATTCGGCAGGCAAAAAACTTAGCAAGGAGCGAGGCATTCGGGATGTATTCATTCACCCAGACCGCACGGTAATGCAGAGGGAACAGCACAAGAAGCTCCTGCAGGACTTGAAGCAGAAGAGGGAGGAGTCGAGGAGGAACGGGGACAGGTGTACATGGGTTATACTCAGGGGGAGGGTAGTGGAAACAAGTGTGCCGACACAGGGCCAGGGGGCAGCAGCGCACCCTCCACCCACTCAACCCCCCACCCGGGAGGCGGCACCAGCTCAGCCTACCGGACAGGAGGGAACGAGCGCCGTGTAAACAATGACATTTCTAACCACACCCTGCAAAATACAGTGTACTTAGCAAATGCTGCAGCTTCTGAGAATGTGGGGGGAGCGGGTTTATTACTAAGAGCAGAGACGTTACCGAGAACAAATTCTGGCTTGAATGTCATGTACACTAATACTGACACGTTCCTTGATAAGAGAGAGGAGTTTGAAACACTACTAAGAGTACACCAACCAGATATTGTAGGTGTTGTAGAACTGTTGTACAAGAACAGGAGAATCGACCCAGAGGAATGTGAGTTCAGTATTGCTGGACATGACTCATTTACGAACCTTTCGCATGAAACTTGCAAGAGGGGTGTGGTTATCTATGCTAGGGAAGACCTTAGAGCCAGCCAGGCGAGGGTACAGGGAGAGGATGTTTTTGAAGAGTCCAAGTGGTGTAAAATTAAACTAAAGGGAAGGGACATACTTATTGTTGGGTGTATCTACAGATCCCCAAACTGTGGCCCACTAAATCAAAGGAACTTAAGAGCCTTAATAGACAACGCAGCGATGCTCAACCCTAGCTACCTCCTTAACATGGGGGACTTTAACTATGGCGACATCGACTGGAGAAACGAGTTCACCCCAAATGACTTGAATAACCCTGCAACTCTTTATGTAGAAACTTTGAGATAATTTTTTGTTCCAACATGTTAGAGACCCGACACATTACAGAGGGGAGCAAATACCCAAGCCACTAGACCTCATCATAACAAACGAGGAGGGTATGGTGGCCAAACTGGAACACCTTGCCCCAGTTGGCACCAGTCACCATATAGTGTTGTCATTCAGATTTAACTGTAACCTAGTTCAAGATAAGGCCAGGCCAAGGTGCAAATATTACAAGGGAAATTACAATGGGATGATGGAAGAGATGAGCGGTATCCACTGGCCTGACTCATTAAGGCACAAGAATGCAGACTCTACGCTGAATGTCATAACTAGTAAAGTGACCCATTTGATAGATAAATATATACCCAAGACCAAACCCAGTGCCTCTAGGAATATGAGGGGATCCCTACACATGAACCATGCGGCAGTCGACAAATTTAAGAAGAAAACCCAGAAATTCAAGACATGGGTTGGGTCAAATGATGACCAGGACAGGAGGATGTATGCAAGAGCCAGAAACCAAACAAAGATAGAATGTAGAAGGGCTGAAAAGGAGTTCCAGAGGTTGGTTGCAAGTGAGGTCAAGTCAAACCCAAAGCCGTTTTACCGCTATGCAAAGTCGAAATTAAAAACGTGAGTAGGAGTATCAGACCTGAGGCTTGAAGATGGTAGTTACGCAGATTCTGACCAGGATAAAGCTGAGGCATTGAACAGCTTCTTTTCCTCGGTGTTCACTGTTCGTGTTCTAGGTATCAGGTTCTATATACAGGAGCGAACACAAACACCTGTATAATTTTTGTAGGTTCTATTTACTGGATAACAGATATGTACACAAGGGAAGTAGCGCTCCTTACTCTGTCCGTGGGTCAACTGCTCTCTAGGCGACGTATGGTAAGTGATACATTAACAGCTTCCATATGTCGCCAGGCACATTAATTTGGCATGTGGGACATTGATAAATACATTGCCACACGCTACTAGCTAGGCTGAATAAATAGCATATAAATGGAGCACATACATAATATACATACATATACATAATATACAAACACCTCCCTCCCCCCTATACGCTTATAGCAAAGTCTTGAGCGGACCTTTTCTTTTGGATCCATTCTGAGCGTCGAGGGACTTGATCACTGGGAAGGGTATGGGACTCAACACTGGTGGCGGGGTCAGCAGAAGGCGTTGTTACGGGGCGGAGAAAACGGCGGTTCCTCCACCACACACGACCACTGGGTAACCGCACCTGGTAGTCCCGTGACCTACCGAAACCCATGACTACGCCTACTTTGTCCCTACGTAGGGAGGTCGGGTCCTGAACACGGACTTGGGTGCCGACACTCAACCTGGGGAGAGAACGGGCATGGTCATTGTAGCGGGCGACGACGTCTTGAACACGTTCGGCGGCTCGGCGATCACAATCCTCTGTCTTGGCCTGCCACTCCTTGGAGAAGGATTGAGGGTGAGCAGGGACACAAGAACGAAGGGGGCGTCCATACAAGACCTGGGCAAGGGAGCGTCCGGTGTAGTTAGGTGTGTTGCGGAGTTCAAGGAGACCCAGGTCGAAGGCCTCGCAGTCAATATTCCCAGAAGGGGTCACTTTAAGGATGAGGTGTTTCAGGGATTTGACTGCAGCCTCAGCGTGGCCGTTGGACTGCGGGTAATGGGGCGATGACAACACATGCCGGACTCCCCATCGATCAAGGAACACAGCAAAGTCCCAGCTTGTGAACTGGGGCCCTCCGTCGGTTCACAGGCGCACAGGAACGCCCAAGTCACGGAAGTAGTGGCGAAACTTGCTGATGGTGGCGGCAGACGTCGTTTCATTACCGCACTTGATGACAACCGGTCAACCAGAGAGACGGTCGACGATAACAAGGAAGGACTTTCCTGACACAGAGAAAAAGTCGGCCGACACAGGCTCAAATGGGCTGGTGGGGTTGTCGTCACTCATGAAGGGTTCCTGCTGCTGGCTGGGTTGTAATACTTGGCAGGGCTCACACGCACAGACAACATTGGAGATGTCGGAGTCGATGCCGGGCCAGAACACAGTCTGTCGTGCACGTCGTTTGGTGGCCTCAGCTCCATGGTGACTGTCGTGAAGGCGAACCAAGACGCAGGGACGTGAGGCAGCAGCGACAACTACACGTGCTCCATACAGAACAAGGTCTCCGTCGCAGTAGAGTTCATCGAGGAGTTTCCAATACGGGAGCAGGGTGTTGTGAAGGTTGTAGCCGTTGCTAGGGAATCCATTCTTCACCCACTCGACGAGTCGGACGTAGGAAGGGTCATCTCGGGCCGCTGTTCGAAGGTCCTCCATTGCCTTGTCGTCCTCTGGTGACAGGTTCGAACGAAGGGATTGGACGGCGTGTAGAGTGACCACAGTCCTGACGGAAAGAGCGAGGTCGGCATCGAGCACATGGTCTTCTGGAGTAGGGCGGCTGACAGGAGAGCGGGATAAGGCATCAGGGATGCAGAGCTCCTTACCAGCACGCCACACTGCTGTGAAGATGTACGCCGAGAGCTTCTCTTTCAGACGCTGGAGGCAAGGGTTCTCAACGGCGTCCAGCGTGTAGTGGTTGAGGATCGGGACAAGCGGGCGATGGTCGGTCACTAGGTGAAAGTGTTGCAGGCCTATGAGGTAAAACCTGCACTTGGACATCGCCCAAACCACAGCCAACAGCTCCAACTCAATAGTGGCGTAGCGCGTCTCGGTGTCAGAGAGGAAACGCGAGCCACACTGGACAAGCCGGAACTGCCCTCCACCGTGATCCTGCAGTAGGGCGTATCCCACGCCATACAAGCGTGAGGCATCTGTCTGCAGAACTGTCGGCAAGGCTGGGTCAAACGTGGCGAGGACAGGTGGACGAGACAGGGCCTGTTTCACTTGCTGGAAGGCCTTGTCGTGGTCGGGAGTCCACAGGAATGTCCTCTTGGGGCTCATCAGGGGGCGAAGTGGTTGAGCAGCTGCGGAGATGTCCGACGAAAACTCTGCTAACTGGTTGACGAGACCGATGAAGGACCTCAAGTCGGTGAGGTTAGCAGGGGTGGGAAAATCCGTGATGGCGCGGACCTTTTCCGGGTCAGCTGCGATACCATTCCCTGAGAGGGTGTACCCACAAAAATCAACTGAAGAGCTGGCCAGAACAAACTTGTCGGCATTTAGGGTGATGCCGTGCTTCCGGCACCTGTTGAGTACCTCGTAGATACGGCAGAGGTGATCCATGTAATCCTCATCGTATACGAGTATGTCGTCGACCACTTTCACACAGTTCGCCAAACCTTGTAGAGCCATATCACCTCGAAGACAGAAAGCGTCTCCTGTAGCGGCGAATCCCATGGGGCCACGGCAATAACTGTAACGTCCATGCGGGGTGATGAAAGTTGTAAGTGGTCGGTCTTCTTCGGCAAGCTCTATCTGCTAGTATCCACACAGGGCGTCCATCGTCGTGAAGAAGCGGCCCTTCGGGTTCACACTGCGTATAGCTGCAAAGGGCGTTGGAGAAGGGTGCGCAGGACGAGACACCTGGCTGTTAAGCTTGGAGAGGTCAGTGGTGATCCGAACACCACCTTTGGGTTTTGCGACGACTACCATAGGGTGACACCATGGAGACGGGTCATCACCGGCTGGTGCAATAATTTCTTGGGCGACCATGGAGTCCAGCTCGTTTTTGACCGCCTCGCGGAAGGCCAGGGGAACCAGTCGAGGGGTGTAAATAGCGAAGGGCCTCGCGTCGTCCCTCAGGTGGATCCTCATGGGGGGACCTGCCATCTTCTTGAGAGGCTTGGATTCCAGAGCGGACTTGGTCACCAGAACTTCGCTGAATTCCTTCAGGAAGTACTTCCGAGCATCCGAAGGAGAGGTGTCACTGGCAAGAGGCAGGGGTAGGGCGGCAGCAGGGTCGTTGCTGCTCCTTTCTTGCACCCTGTTGGCGTGTTTTACCTCGAGAATAGGTTTGGGGAAGTCCTGGGAGATGATGGCCAACTCTTGACAATGTCTGTAGGACAGCAAAGGAGTCGGGACACCATTATGCACATCAATCCAGGCTTGACACGACCTGTTGCCAAAGGATGACTTGTGCTTGGAGTGAACCTAGGACCGGGGTCATCTGTGAACCATCTGCCGTAAAGCGGAGATCCTTGGGGGGCGGTCCTAGATCACTTGGAGAGAGCCCCAAGCATTACAAATGCTGGGGACCGATGACTGTAGCATCAGCGCCGGTGTCAGGCAACATCTGAAGACGGGATGACACACTGCCATAGGTCACAATGACACTGATGTACTGGGGGACTTTGGTCCTGGGACGCGGGGGGCGGGGGGGGGGGCACACATTCATAATATGGCTCGAGCGTTGTCCAGGGTCGTCATGCTTCTGATTGGAAGACTGTGGGCGGCCCTCACTGGTGGAAGGGCGCTGAAGCTTCCGCCGACGCTGTCCCTTGGGTTTGTTGGTAGGGCAACACTTGTCATAGTGGCCCAGACGACCGCACACATTGCATTGGACGTGCTTAGCTGGGCACCGTACTGTGAGTGACCAGTGGCCCTTACAGTCACAACTGTTGCAGGTAGACTCAGCAGCTGGACACACCTGTGTTCCGTGCTGCTTACCACAGTTGTTACAAAATGAACCGGGCGTAGACGTGGTGGGCGAAGGCGTAGGAGCAGACTTCTTGTCCTTCTTGTACCGGGACACAGCGTGTACAACTGTAGGGGGAGCTCGGATGGCAGAGGTGGCACACCTGGCAGCCTCATAGGAGCGACATATCGTCAACACATCCTGAAGAGAAGAGGAAGAGTCGAGGGAGGTGAGGCATTGGATAAGTTCCTCGTCCTTAACACCCATCAGGATCACCTGCTTCAACTGGGTCTCCTCGCACTGCTGGTGGTTACCTAGGCATATATCTACCTCTTCCGAGGCTCTCTTGAGTCGTACATAAAAGGCATCAAAAGTCTCGCCCTCCATCTGTCTGCAGCTAAACAATTCCCTCCTGCGCAGAGCTTCATTCTGCTGTCCTTTGATGTGCCGTTGTAGAATGTCCAGTACCTCCTCTACAGACAACGAAGAGGTCGGAGGTACCTGCAACGTATGTTCTAAGACACGCTGAGTTTCCAAGGACAGGCACATACGCACCTGGATGAGTTGTTTAGGCTGTGACAAACTCTGGAGATCCACCATTGTAGAATAATCAGTCCACCGTTGCCGCCATTCACGAAAAGTCTGGAAATTCATATCAGGCTTCAAGATGGGTGGTGTTTGAGCTGCTGCTTTAGGTGGGGCTGGGGGGCGTGAAGGAAGCATTGATGAGGTATCTGAACCAGTCAGTACCGAGGCAGTGTTAGAGCCAGGGGCTTGGTTATCAGTGAGGCGCGATATCAAGGCTTCAAACCGTGCACTGTCTTCCAATCTCCGTTGGTGGTCTCTCTCTGCCTCTGCTTGTCTTCTGCGTTCATCCTTCACAAGTCTGTTAGCTTCATCCTTGCGCCTTTCATATCTCATAAACTTCATTAAAGCAATTATCTCTGGAGACAACGCTGAATATCGAGGTGAAGGGCTGCGCGATGTTGTGGTAGCTGGGGCGTCATGGTCAGCCTGGTCATCCATCTCTGCGGAGCTATCATCCGACTGACTCATCCGGGCGTCGGCGCCACGACTGCGTAAAACACGAAACATAACTACTTCATCTGTGTACTGTGTCTTAAATTAGTGTTGACCGGTCAGCCCGTCGTATCAACAAGATCTCAGACAAAAAATTAATTAAATACACAGATAAGTAGATTATATATATAAAATATATATAAGGCAATCGCCGCAGTCAGTGTGTGTGTGTACGTGTGTGTGTGTGTGTGTCCCGGGCAGTGAGAGCAGTCTCCTCGAGCTGTGAAGGGGTGTGGAGACGACGCTGTGAGGGGGGGGTGGAGACGACGATTAGCGGCAGTTACCCTCCAGGCTTCGCGAGGGGACGTATACTCAAGTCTACTCCTTACAAATGCCCAGAACATGCCGTGTACCTTGGGAATCCTTTAGAACAAGGTCACACATGTATGGCACGAAACACACAATGCACTAAACACTGCACAGAAATTCACTGTCACTGACACTGCTCAAAGTTGCTAAATTCTTCGAGGAGGGGTGGCGGGCGGCGGTTGGTTGACACAGGGAATGAGTCCGTAAGCCGGCTTTCCACAAACTTTGCACTGTCACTCATAATTATCCAGTAAAACCGGTTTACTGCGCCATGTTCGTGTTCTGGGTAATAAGTTCAATATGCAGGAGCGAACACAAACACCTGTATAGTTTGTATAGGTTCTATTTACTGGATAAGAGATATGTACACAAGGGGAGTAGCGCTCCTCAACCTGTCTGTTGGTCAACTGCTCTATAGGCGACGTATGGCAAGTGATGCATAAACAGCTTCCATAGGTCGCCAGGCACATAAATTAAGCATGTGGGACATGGTAATTACATTGCCACACGCTGCTAGCTAGGCTGAATAAATAATATATATAAATGGAGCACATAAATAATATACATAGCATAATATAAATACAGCATACAGAATATACATACAGTACTCATCCCTGAAGATGTGAATTATACGAAAGCGCTTGGGAACTTCGTGTTTTCTTTTTTCCTTGTGGTTATCAGCATATAAATATATATATATATATATATATATATATATATATATATATATATATATATATATATATATATATATATATATATATATATATATATATATATCGCTATGCTGAAACCGGCCGACCGACACGCATCTACACTTCACCACCGATATATAACCAGACTCCGAGTTTGAAAATCGTGCACACTTTGTGTTGGGGGCACTCTAACTTCCAGCCAATCACCAAAGATATGCCTATGATATCACACACAGGTCACTGTGATTGGCTCATATAAAGTTCCACCGGAAACGCCACAGAAAAAAATCGATTCTTAACTAAAAAAATAATCCCAGCGA
>NW_024732066.1:0-14128 GCF_018991925.1 Homarus americanus | reverse complement strand
CGCTCCCCAGGCTGTCGCCACCGAGGTCGCTCCCCAGGCTGTCGCCGCCGAGGTCGCTACCCAGGCTGTCGCCACCGAGGTCGCTCTCCAGGCTGTCGCCGCCGAGGTCGCTCCCCAGGAAATCACCGCCGAGGAAGCTTCCCTGGAGGTCGCCGCCGAGGAAGCTTCCTAGGAGGTCGCCGCCGAGGAAGCTTCCCTGGAGGTCGCCGCCGAGGAAGCTTCCCTGGAGGTCGCCGCCGAGGAAGCTTCCCTGGAGGTCGCCGCCGAGGAAGCTTCCCTGGAGGTCGCCGCCGAGGAAGCTTCCCTGGAGGTCACCGCCGAGGAAGCTTCCTGGAAGTCGCCGCCAGAAGCTTTCCCACCGGAGGGCGCCGCCGAGCTTTCATGGAAGTCGCCGCCAGGCTTCCTGGAGGTCGCCGCTGAGGAAGCTTCCCTGGAGGTCGCTGCCGAGGAAGCTTCCCTGGAGGTCGCCGCCGAGGAAGCTTCCCTGGAGGTCGCCGCCGAGGAAGCTTCCCTGGAGGTCGCCGCCGAGGAAGCTTCCCTGGAGGGCGCCGCCGAGGAAGCTTCCTTGGACGTCGCCGCCGAGGAAGCTTCCCTGGAGGTCGCCGCCGAGGAGGCTTCCCTGGAGGTCGCCGCCGAGGAAGCTTCCCTGGAGGTCGTCGCCGAGGAAGCTTCCCTGGAGGTCGCCGCCGAGGAAGCTTCCCTGGAGGTCGCCGCCGAGGAAGCTTCCCTGGAGGTCGCCGCTGAGGAAGCTTCCCTGGAGGTCACCGCCGAGGAAGCTTCCCTGGAGGTCGCCGCCGAGGAAGCTTCCCTGGAGGTCGCCGCCGAGGAAGCTTCCTTGGAGGTCGCCGCCGAGGAAGCTTCCTTGGAGGTCGCCGCCGAGGAAGCTTCCCAGGAGGTCGCCGCCGAGGAAGCTTCCCTGGAGGTCGCCGCCGAAGACGCTTCCCAAGAGGTCGCCGCCGAGGAAGCTTCCCTGGAGGTCGCCGCCGAAGACGCTTGCCAGGAGGTCGCTGGCGAGGAAGCTTCCCTGGAGGTCGCCACCGAAGACGCTCCGCAGGAGGTCGCCGCCGAGGAATCTTCCCTGGAGGTCGCCACCGAAGACGCTCCGCAGGAGGTCGCCGCCGAGGAAGCTTTCCTGGAGGTCGCCACCGAAGACGCTTCCCAGGAGGTCACCGCCGAGGCAGCTTCCCAGGAGGTCGCCGTCGTGGAAGCTCTCCAGGAGGTCGCCCTCAAGGACGCTCCTCGGGCGGTTGCCACCGTGGAAGCTCCCTGGGTGGTGCCCCGTAAGGCTGCTGCCCAACAGGCCCGGGCCAATAAGCCTCGCCAGGCCAAGAATATCTTGGGCCCACAAATAAACAGAGTTGCAGAAGCCCGTAAAGCTGCTGCCCAACAGTCCCGGGCCATGGCCAAGGCTTACCGCCTGAAAACTGTTGGCAAATGAAAATGATTACTAATCACCATTTTTTTTTGTAAACTAAAAATAAAGTATAATATAATGTTATTTGTATGATTACTCCATTAAAATACCTAAAGAGCAAATCCTGCTTACAACTCTTACTGCACTAATGTCACATATATACAGGATTGGTAATACCTGGGTATGACACTTTAAAATAGCCAAACTCTCAGACACAAAAAAAAAAAAATTGTCTTGCTGCCCAGGCATTTTCTTAGTTTATGGCCAAGAATACCAGGGATAAGACCTTTGTGTGTGTGTGTGTGTGTGTGTGTGTGTGTGTGTCGACCTGTGGTGTAATGGTTAGCCAGTGCAGTTGGCGAGTTGTCCGGTCTTCTCGGACTATTCCTTGACACTGGGTCATGCAGCTCGTTAGCTTAGGGTGTGGTTGTTGTGTTGGTGACAGCTTCTACACCTTAAACAAATTCACGCCTAGGTGGCCCTGGGGCCGGCCATCCTCGATTTCAAGGGGCTTCCATTATTATTATATTATATTATGTATGTATGGGTATGTATGTCTGGCTGGTAGGGTGACCATTGTACTTTCGCTCGTGTGTGAGAAGAGATTAAGCAGACGTTCCTTCACCGCTCTCTTAATCCCTTGAGTACAGTAAATTAGCTCTCAGTGAGTAAGCTAATTTTAATTCCTTGAGTACGATGACTCAACCCTTTCAGTATAATGCTAACCCCCTGAGTACAATGAATTAGCCCAGTGCGTATGATAACCACTTGAGTACAACAACTTACCCACTTGAGTATGATAACTTAATCACTTGAGTACGATGATCTAACCCCTAGAGTAGGATATCAACCCCCTTGAGTACGATATCAACCCACCTCACTGAACATGATGTCTTAATCACCTGAGTACGATGACTTAACCACCTCAAGTACCAGTTATCACTTTGAATACGATGAACCTATCTCCAAGAGCATACGATGACATGGTAAGCAGGGAATTAAGTCATCGTACTCAAGGGATGAAGACAAGAAAAAAGATACACAGCGCTCACACGAAGCTCTATAGCAAGGGTAAAGGGACACAAGAGCTCATGTTAAAGCCCTAGGTGGATAGAATGAAGGAACAGAGCGCTCATCTTCAAAGGTTAGGTTAGGTTACTCACATAACCACCAACAATACCCTCCAGAAGTGCTCACAACCCAACAACAACTCAGGGACTCACAACACCTTATAATGAGGAGGAGGGAGTTGTGGGCCTCGGCAGCAACTACACTTACACCACACCACACTACACTACACTACACCACACTACACCACACGGCCAAAAATCTCACTGAATACACACAAAAAGATGCTCCTTATTCTCACAACTAAAAAATTATGCCGTTTTCGGGGGTAGCGACCGTGCGTTCAGGTAAAGACTGTAGTGCAATAAAAGGGAGGAGGAAGGAGGGGTGGAGAGGGGTGGAGAGGAGGAAGAGAGGAGGAGAGGAAAAAGAGGGAGTGGAGGAGAGGGGGTGGAGGAGAGGGGGTGGAGGGGAAGGAAAAGAAGAGGAAGAGTGGGAACGAAAAAGGAGGTGGAGGAGGAGGAGGAAGAGGAAATAAGGGATGTTGATGAGAACGTGAAGAGGGGAAGAGGAGAAGGATAAGGAAGTGGAAACGAAAGGGAGGAGGAGGGTAAAATAACCAAAAGACAAAGAAGAAGAGGGACATTGAAGGAGGAAGATAACTCGTATGCATGCAACAAAACACGAAACTATTAGTCCTCCTCCTCCTCGTCCTTCCCTCTTCTCCCTCCCCCTCCTACTTCCTCCCTAGGCTAAATCATCTCCTCCTTCCTGAATCCTGCAGTCTTCCTCCTCCGTTAGCTAAGTCACCTTCTCCTCCCTTCCTCCTTCTTCTTCCTCTTCACCACTCTCTCCCCCTCCTTCCTCTTCCCCCTCCTTCCTCCTCACCACTCTCTCCTCCTCCTCCTCCCTGGGCTAAGTCTTCAAGATGGCAGAGGCTTAAAAGAATCAGGACACAAGACTCCACACTACAACATGCACCTCCTTCACCGCCTTCGTCACTAGTGTGTTGAGCGTCGGGAACTAATGAACTACTGAAGGAGGAGAGGAACTGACTTTAAAGTGTCAGCCTCCCTACTGTCGAGGAGAAAGAAAGAAAGAAAGAGAGAGAAAGAAAGAAAGAAAGAAAGAAAGAAAGAAAAACAACAAACACAAAAATGTCAACATAAATATATAATAGGAAACCAAGATGGGGAGGGGTTAGAGGGGGTGGGTGGGGGTTGAAGGTGGGGGGTTAGGGGTTGAGGGGTTTAGGACGGGGGTTATAGGGTTGAAGGTGGGGATTGGGGGGTAGGGGGTTGGAGGGTGTGGGTTAGGGAGGGACATAATTTGCTTTGTTTTTGTTTAACCTTCTCACAAACACAATAATAATATATAAATAAAAATGGTTTGCTAATCATGTCATCTAAGTGTACATACGGATAAGGTAGAGTGAGTGAGTGAGACTTTTTTAACGATGTGGAATTTTTCTGGCTTATGATGTGAATAGAGGTCATGAATGTAAAGACAAATTGATGATGATGATGATGATGAGGATAATGATAACTCTGACAATGAAGACAATAATGATGATCACAATGATGATAACGATGATAATAACAATGATGAAAATGAGAATAATAAAATAATAATGACCATGAAAAAAGTAAAACAATGATGACGACAAAGTTCACACACACACACACACACACACACACACACACACACACACACACACACACACACACACACTATCAAGGTCCCAAAGCAAAACTGAATCTTCACTACACAATAAGACGACACACATCAACATCACTACGTCTCTCTCCCTTTACCTCTGACCTGCGAGTCGACTCAACCAGACAGAAAAGACGAGCAACTCTTTCTCTAAATTGAATTATGCCAAAACGTGCAGCAGCAGGACCGAGAGAGAGAGAGAGAGAGAGAGAGAGAGAGAGAGGAAAGAAAGAATGAAAGCAGAGGGGAAAAAACTAACTACAAATGGGAGGTTAAAACAAGAGGACGCCAAAACAAGGGGAGGAGAGGAAGGGGGGCGTAGAGGGGATAGGAGGGTAAGGAAGTGGAGAGGGTAAGAGGGGAAGGGAGAGGGGAGGAAGAGGAGAGAAGGAGGGGAGGGGAGACGGCAGCCAGAAGCACGTCACTTAGCTCCTGATGACACCGACTCACACAAGGTTCAACGTTCATAATTACGATGTCTTGCATTTGGTCCTAGACGAGGGAGGAGGAAGAGGGAGGGGAAGAGGGAGACAGGGAGGAGAAGGAAGGGGAAAAAGGATAGGGTGGGGAGAAGGAGGAAGAAGGAGGATGGGGAGGTTGGGGAGGGGTGGAAGGGAGAAGAGTGGGGCGGAGGGGAGGAAGGAGGAGAAGGAAAGGGGGAGGAGGAGGAGGAAAGGGGGAGGAAAAGGAGGAAGGGAAAGATGTGTAGGAGGGGAAGGTTGGGGAGGGAGAAGATGGTAGGGAGGAGGGGAAGGAAGAGGGATGGAAAGGGGAGGAGGGGGAGGGAGAAGAGGGGAAGGGGTAAAGGCAACAGTAGTCGCAGAAAATAAGTTGATAAAAATCCGTCTTACTCACGAACGTACACACACACACACACACACACACACACACACACACACACACACACACACACACACACACACACACACATACCCAACCACAAACCTAACCTAACCACCAGATGCTGCAGTAATTCCGGGAAATCTTTCTTTACAAACGTCCATCAACACCTAACTATAAAGAAACATCTCATAAGACAAACTATTCATATAATCCTGGTAAATGGGGTGAGAGGGTCGCCATTAATCCTCACGTATTATCAGTCACAGAGGAGAGTGGGAGACGAAGAAGGTACTGTGCTGATATCTCTCCAGTCTCTCTCTCTCTCTCCCTCCATCTCTCCAGTCTCTCACTCCCTCCTTCCTCCATCTCTCGAGTCTCTCTCTCCCTCCTCCCTCCATCTCTCGAGTCTCTCCCTCTCTCTCTCTCTCCCTCCATCTCTCCAGTCTCTCCCTCTGTCTCTCGAATCTCTCTCTCCCTCCTCCCTCCATCTCTCGAGTCTCTCCCTCTCTCTCTCGAATCTCTCTCTCCCTCCAACCATCTCTCGAGTCTCTTTTTCTCTTCATCCATCTCTCGAGTCTCTCTCTCTTCATCCATCTCTCGAGTCTCTCTCTCTTCATCCATCTCTCGAATCTCTTTCTCTCCATCCATCTCTCGAGTCTCTCTTTCTCTTCATCCATCTCTCGAGTCTCTCTCTCTTCATCCATCTCACGTGTCTCTTTCCCTCCATCCATCTCTCGAGTCTCTCTCTCCCTTCTGCCGCCACCAACTTAATCTAGGTATTTACATTCGCCTGGGAGGGATTGTAAACCTTTCAGGAAATATAAGAACACGTTATATAATGATCACCTGAAGATTAGCCCCCCCAACCCTCCCTCCCTAGCCTATTGTACCTCATGATCAAACTAACGGTAACCTAACCTAACTCTAACCTAACTCTAACCAAACCTAACCTAACCTAACCAAACCTAAGACCCACAGGTAGCGTTAGGGTGTTTATTCATCAGGTCAAAACTGTTTATGTATACTAATAAAAAAAATGCAACTGGTTCTGTAAAATTACTGAACAAAGAAACATCGCAAAACAGCCCCCTAAAACAGCTATGTAATTAAACCAAACTGAACTAAACCCAACGACAGACTCATAAAACACCTACGAAACTAAACCAAACTGAACTAAACCCAACGACAGACTCATAAAACACCTATGTAACTAAACCAAACTGAACTAAACCCAACGACAGACTCATAAAACACCTATGTAACTAAACCAAACTGAACTAAACCCAACGACAGACTCATAAAACACCTATGTAACTAAACCAAACTGAACTAAACCCAACGACAGACTCATAAAACACCTATGTAACTAAACCAAACTGAACTAAACCCAACGACAGACTCATAAAACACCTATGTAACTAAACCAAACTGAACTAAACCCAACGACAGACTCATAAAACACCTATGTAACTAAACCAAACTGAACTAAACCCAACGACAGACTCATAAAACACCTATGTAACTAAACCAAACTGAACTAAACCCAACGACAGACTCATAAAACACCTATGTAACTAAACCAAACTGAACTAAACCCAACGACAGACTCATAAAACACCTATGTAACTAAACCAAACTGAACTAAACCCAACGACAGACTCATAAAACACCTATGTAACTAAACCAAACTGAACTAAACCCAACGACAGACATAAAACACCTATGTAACTAAACCAAACTGAACTAAACCCAACGACAGACTCATAAAACACCTATGTAACTAAACCAAACTGAACTAAACCCAACGACAGACTCATAAAACACCTATGTAACTAAACCAAACTGAACTAAACCCAACTCCACAATTCAATACAGTCTGTGGAGTCGCTGTAGTACAAGTAAACAAACCGCTGTCTGGACCTGTCTCAACAAAACACATACACAACCGTCAACAGAGATTAAGTTTAAAGCGGCGGGGAAACACACACACACACACACACACACACACACACAAGTTTCTCCCATAAAACACCTCCCCCCCCCACAAAAATAATACAATATTTACAGGCCTTACACGGAAAACACATTAACACACCATAGTGACCCCAAATTACAGGCCGTGGATATATACTTTATTTACATAGACCCCGACAAGGGAAACCAGCGTGCAATGTAACATAACTGGACTCTCACTATTTACTCCACACCGCTGTTAGAATCATCAAAATACCCAGACTGTGAAAGCAGAAATTAGGAATCCAAATACAGACCTTCTTGTGTGGTGAATCTCGAGATGTTTAACACGTTGCATTTACATAGCAACTTGGGTGGGTGATGGGTGGAATGAGGGTGGTAAAGTGGACTAAGGCTCTCTAGCTAGAAGACCTAAAGAGAGAGAGAGAGAGAGAGAGAATCCCGAGATTGGCTCAAGACGATGTTTTGTTAATCTTACAGCAAGAGAAAAAGTCAAGGTATATCTTTCCACAGAGTTGTTCTCCTCCCTCTAGTGTTGTTCCAGTGTTGCTCTCTCCCCCGAGTGTTACTTAAAGATACATAATTATTCTAAATTCTACAAAATCTAGCAGCCTCTGTCATTAAAAAAAAAAAATCCTACACGGCTACAAAAACAGCTGTCTACTTGTCTTATTCTTCCTCACGCTCGTCTTAGTTTCGACAGGAAGATACGAAACACTTACATATAAAATAAATAAATAAAACGTGAAATGATACGGCAATTATACGTTCTTCAGTCTAAACCCTTCGTTCTCTCGTGTAAATAAAAACATTCTACTTTGTACTGTGCCTCAACAAACTTACCTCTGGGTACGTCTGGGAGAACCGAATAAGACTTTACTCACATCAGAGGAAGACGCACTGATGATTCCAAGAAATTCAGTTATCTATTTTAATAAATACTCTTCATCCTTAATGACACATGGGGTAAGTTTAAGAACAGCAAAATAGTAAGGTTGCCAGACACTAACATAACTAGAGTAAACGTCAAAAGCCCCCAAGTATTCCACCTACCGGTGGAGAAGACAAGGCAAATTATGGTTCAACCAGAGAAATACCTCAAAAGGTTCCTGATAAATCAACTCAAGAGTATCACCCACCACCAGTCCACACACAGCCCTGGAGACCAACAACCTACATAAGTGGATTCTCAAAAATTTCGTCGGTAAACTTTTTCCTCGTAACTATGACTCACAGAACACATCTTATTACGGCAGAAGCTCGATGCTATTCTGAAGCCAATTTCGCCCGCCGTCTTTTCAGTCGTAGTTTAAAGTGAGTCACTTCGATGCGTTCTCCTCCTTTTCATTTGAATCATTTTCTTGTTTCTCCTTCATTACCATTCCTCGTCTTGTCCATAACTCTAGCCACCCATCCTCTCCTCCCCACCCATTCATCCACCCCTGAAAACCACCCACCCACCCCACCAAGGACCCCAGGCACCCACCCTCCCCTCACATGGACGACACAACACAGTTGGTCCATTAACAAACTCGGGAGGCGGGCGGCCCCGTACACACTCGCCGACTTAACAGTTTTACATCTTTCTTATAAACGGAAGTGCGTGGGGATGAGGATGGGGTGGGGGAGTGGGGGGCGGGGGGCGGGGGACGGAGGGGGTGGAGCAGTGAGGGGGAGGAGGGTGGAAGAGGAAGGAAAGGGGGATGGAGTTAAAATCGACGAGGGAGGGACGGAGAAGAAAGGTAAATGCAGGAGGAGAGAGAAAGACAGAGATCTTAGGGTGAGTCTCTCATAAAAACAGAGCACACACACACACACACACACACACACACACACACACACACACACACACACACACACACACAGAATAGAAAGACACAGTTTCTATGGTACACGTCCACACTTAACACAAGGTATGACTTTAACAGTGAGGTAATGGACACTGGATGAGGGAAGGCAGATGACGCTACTGCTGCCTTGCCAACACCTTCCTCAAGTCTCGCTCTCTGCCTCTGGACCCACCAACACCCTCACAGGTTCTTACGTTAGAGAGCCTTCCATCATGACCAGATTCTCACAGTTTAGTCAATTTAATTTATTTTTTCCTTTACTTCCCGGCCAGGCATCTCGGATTCTTGGGTTGAATTATTCCTTCTGTTTAGGTATAACTTTGGGTCCAGAACTCTAAAAGATTCATAAGTTTAGTGGATAACATGAAGATTAGGCACCCAAGTTTATTTCACGAGATGACTAATACCCTGCCGCTAACCTAACCTCAACAAGCCCAACCTAACCTAACCTAACCCCCTTCCAAATAGCATCAGGGTGTTTAATCTTCAGGTGATACAAGCTAGGGTACCTAAATCTTGACGTGATCCAGTATAATTTGTGCCTTGAGCTTCAGTATATACCAAGAGGGAGATGTGTAGTGATGGGTTGTCAGACCACAGCTTACATCGCAAGGAAAGCCAGACTTGACCCGACATTAGGGGGGTCAAGTGTAAGGGTATCCCCCGCAGGTGCTCAAGGGTGTTACAAATCAACTAGGTCCCCTTCCCATGTCACACGGCCAACACACATGTAAGAAGGCACCAGCCGACTCTCTCCCAATATACACAATATCCTACACCGCAGAAAGAAGTCCACACTTGACCCGACATTAGGGAGGTCAAGTGTAGGGTAACTCTCACGGTTGACCAAGGATTGTAAATCAGCCAGGCTCCCCTCCCATGTCACACATGTAAGGGGGCACCGGCTGGCTCTCTCCCAATATACACACGGCCCCACCTGATGACTTTCCCAGAAGATAAAACTTATAGTTTCTGAAAAAGTCCAGACCTGACCTCACATTGGCCAGGTCAAATGTAAGGAGACCCTTCGCCGCCCCCGCCCCCCCCCCGACCAGCTGAACCTGACGGCTCTCATCCCAATATATAGGACGTCCTAGTCCTCCCTCAGACATTCGCAGAGAGAGATACCCGGAGACAGAGCCAGAGAGACACACAGGCAGAGACAGAGAGAGAGTGTGTCTTGTAACAAGGTGGCCAGTCTACACCACCAGGCCTGCTCGAGAGAAGTCAGGGGCCGGAGGCAAGCCGCCTCTGGTCGCCTCCAGTCGCCTCCGGTCAGAACCGAGACTTCCCTCCGGCGCCCAGCTAAGCAGTCTCCCATAGAGACAACCCAGGACTACCTGCTAGGCCTCCCCTAGGTCACGTGAGTGTTTGTCAGAGCTTTCCATGGGATGAGTTACTTACGTGGGAAGTGTATTCATTTCATGTTCGTGTCCGAGAATCAGTGTCTAGTAACGTAATATGATGTCCTAGTAACGTAAATATAATGTCCTAGTAACTTCAATAGAAGGTGTTATTAATGTGTCCATGTCATGCTCGTAATTAATAAAGAGTTGTAACGAAGCAGTGTTTGAGAAGTCGCCTTTAAGAACGTAAGATACGATAAGTGTATTGACAGTGTAAATATCTATCACGGCCACGCTACCAAAATCTTCCTCTCTTTATACTCTCTTACTAAATATTCTTCCTATATATATATAAATATTCTTCTTGCAAGATCCGTCTTGTTATAGATGACAGCGAACTATATACGTTAATCCACGCCTTCCTCGCTTAGTTATTATAACGGTAGCAGCGAACTTAACGTAACTCACTCCTTCCCTCGGTTAGCCATAACACCTGGCTCGTCTCATCCTTCATTTGATTCAGTCTAAGTATTGTCTACAATTGTGTAATAAGTAATTCCTGTGTCGTAGCGTCGTAGCGTGAAAAGTGTCCTAGTGTGTCATCTTTACAGCTCAAGTCAATGTCTCTCGTTGTGGTATACGCGAATTGTTACTAGCAAAACACTCCCAGAATATGCTCAGTGCTTAATATAATTTCTCAGTGTCCCCCACGTTCTGTGAAGTTCTCAGTATCCCAAGTGCATTTTAATTGTCGGTCAGTGTTAAATGTACCAATTGTGTTTTAGTGATAGAAGCTGTGTCTATACTAACTGTTATAACTTAACATGTCTTACAACCTACATCCTCCTCCTTGTCCTAATCCTCACCTCACCCTCCGTACCCATCCGTTCCCGCCTCGCTCCGTCCTGTCCTGCCCTACCCCGCTCCGCCCCGCTCCACTCCGCCCCGCCCCGCCCCGCCCCGCGCCCCGCCACGCCCCGCCCCGCGCCCCGTCCCGGTTACGCCACTCTACACCTCACCCCACCAGGCGCCCATCATGCCCGAATGTTTCTCGCCCCGCTCCGCCCGCCCGTGTGACCACCAATGTTTTGTCCTGTGAGTTATGCTTCGAAATTGGTGGTTAGTGTTACTTAATATTGCGATAATTACAGAGCTTCACTCAGTGTGTTTTTATGCTAGTATGATTTGTAATGTACTCTTTGACGCGTAGTGATAAATAATATTCAATGTAGTGAGCAGAGCTTCACTCCCCGACCCAGCCTAATGAGAATATTGTCGTGACGGAAACTATAGTTGCCAAACATTGACGTAACGTATAAAGTAAATATTTGTTTTTCTTTACGGATACACTTCCAACTAATCCATCATCCCTTTCGGATTGTTTCTGTCAAATGTCACACACAGTACCGCCCCATGGCTAGCCGGAATCCGACCACAGCACATATAAGAAGAGAAGAAGCAGCGTGAGGAATGCAGCACCACACCCGCCACACACCACCCCACTTCTTTCAAGTCCTCCCTGGTCTAGGATTAAGAGATTTTATATTTTTCTACTCTAGGAAACTAAGGAGTGTGGAATGTAGAGCCACACAACGAACCCTGGTGAGCCCAGCCAGGGAGGGATTCACCACTGTGGAAGGTGTAAGACAGGACGGTCTTTGGTCTCGCCGACACTCACGTACGGAGGGCGAGGCCTGGTCCGTGGAACCTGCCTTACAGTCATCTAAGGAGACGACAGCCCAAGCAGTGGACCGGCTTTCATCCCGGCCGGAGGGGGCCGACGGCAGATGAACAGAAAATCGTCTGGAATATGTTGAAAATGATGATGTTGCAGAGAAGAAATGCAGATGGAGCAGAAAAATTCATCTGGAATATAACGGAAAACGAAGATGTATAAAGAAACGCAGACGAACAGAAAAATCGTCTGGAATATGAAAATGAAGATGTATAAAGAAACGCAGATGAACAGAAAAATCGTCTGGAATATGAAAATGAAGATGTATAAAGAAACGCAGATGAACAGAAAAATCATCTGGAATATTATAGAAACCAGGAGGAAGTGAGAAGAGGTCGATGTGGTGACACGACCTACAAAGTGCGGTATTGAAGAAAGAAAAACGTGCTATGTGAAGACAAGAGACGCTGTGCTGACATCAGAAGGAAGTCGACGATGACAAGGTGGATCATCAGAAGGACCAATCGACTACCGCTGTTGTGTTGCCGGCATTCCTTATTTTCAGATACCAGCTGGATGGAGGACTTGAGCCATGCTGAACCCAACAAATGTACTGATGTTGTTGATGTTGCTGATGTGTAATAAAAAGAAATAACACCCTAACATGTGAAGTAGGAGCATTTTGTATTTTGTATTTAATTCTCTGATTTTTGTTAACATGTACTACAAAGAATATTTTTTTAAAAGATTAGTCACTTTTTCTATGAGTTCATTTGATCAATGTTTTGTATTACCAAATGCAATGTTGTAGACATACTACTGAGTGGGACGAATTCTTATTTTGACACGGCCTGGTTAGGCAATGTAACACCTGATTTTGTTGGTAGAATGTGATTTGCAAGTTTGCCTCGGACACTATGCTAGTTATGAAGGATCTTTAGATCACTCTATGTTCACTTACTGTGTATGTATTTTATTTTTTTCTCCTGTCATAGAAGCTTTAATCTTGGCGGGAGGTATAGTAAGCTTTGTCAGATCAAACTATGCCAGTAGAAATACATACATCTCTAGGGTTATAATTTGTAAAATGTAAGGATGCATTATCGCCTCAGGGACTATATTAGATACTGCACATGATGTTACTGTCTACTTTAAATGTGTCATCAGTGCTCTGAGCATGAAAGCTTTGGTCTTGGCGGGAGGTGTAGTGATGGGTTGTCAGACCACAGCTTACATCGCAAGGAAAGCCAGACTTGACCCGACATTAGGGGGGTCAAGTGTAAGGGTATCCCCAGCAGGTGCTCAAGGGTGTTACAAATCAACTAGGTGGCCTTCCCATGTCACACGGCCAACACACATGTAAGAAGGCACCAGCCGACTCTCTCCCAATATACACACTATCCTACACCGCAGAAAGAAGTCCACACTTGACCCGACATTAGGGAGGTCAAGTGTAGGGTAACTCTCACGGTTGACCAAGGATTGTAAATCAGCCAGGCTCCCCTCCCATGTCACACATGTAAGGGGGCACCGGCCGGCTCTCTCCCAATATACACACGGCCCCACCTGATGACTTTCCCAGAAGATAAAACTTATAGTTTCTGAAAAAGTCCAGACCTGACCTCACATTGGCCAAGTCAAATGTAAGGAGACCCTTCGCCGCCCCCCCCCCCGACCAGCTGAACCTGACGGCTCGCATCCCAATATATAGGACGTCCTAGTCCTCCCTCAGACATTCGCAGAGAGAGATACCCGGAGACAGAGCCAGAGAGACACACAGGCAGAGACAGAGAGAGAGTGTGTCTTGTAACAAGGTGGCCAGTCTACACCACCAGGCCTGCTGGAGAGAAGTCAGGGGCCGGAGGCAAGCCGCCTCCGGTCGCCTCCAGTCGCCTCCGGTCAGGACCGAGACTTCCCTCCGGCGCCCAGCTAAGCAGTCTCCCATAGAGACAACCCAGGACTACCTGCTAGGCCTCCCCTAGGTCACGTGAGTGTTTGTCAGAGCTTTCCATGGGATGAGTTACTTACGTGGGAAGTGTATTCATTTCATGTTCGTGTCCGAGAATCAGTGTCTAGTAACGTAATATGATGTCCTAGTAACGTAAATATAATGTCCTAGTAACTTCAATAGAAGGTGTTATTAATGTGTCCATGTCATGCTCGTAATTAATAAAGAGTTGTAACGAAGCAGTGTTTGAGAAGTCGCCTTTAAGAACGTAAGATACGATAAGTGTATTGACAG
>NW_024732065.1:7500-13938 GCF_018991925.1 Homarus americanus | reverse complement strand
TTGCTGTGGATTGTGTGGGCCCATTACCAAAGACTAAGAAGGGAAATCAATTCCTGCTCACAGTTATGGATACCAGTACACGTTATCCTGAGGCTTTTCCCCTTAAAAGCATCACTTCAAAAAACGTAATCAAACATCTTTTACACCTTTTCACTTCAGTGGGCATTCCTAAAGAGATCCAATCCGATCAGGGCACCAATTTTACGAGCAATCTTTTCAAACAGGTGATGAAAGACCTCAGTGTGGACCATTGTACATCAATGCTCAAAAAATACTGTATAGAACACCAAAAGGAATGGGATGAAAGCATAGACTTGTTACTCTTTGCCATCAGGGAATGTCCCCAGGAGTCATTGGGTTTCTCCCTGTTCGAGTTACTATATGGGAGACAAATAAGGGGACCCCTTAAAATAGTAAAGGAGCAGTGGTTTGACACTCCATCTATTAAGCTCGCAACAGTTTCCCAATACATTGACACTTTAAGGGACAAATTAACTGAAGTCCGGAACCATTGCTCAGTCAAACTTAAAAGTCCAAGAAAAATGTGAAGTCCTTAACCTAAATTAGTTAAAAGACTATTTTCTCTCCAGGTGACAAAGTGTTACTCTTTCTACCCATTCCAGGTCCTCCCCTTAAAAGCAAGTTTACTGGTCCCTATATAGTTGCTAATAAATCATTCCTCCTCAACTATAGTCCATACTCCTGACGAAAGATTCACAACTTAATTCACATTAATCTCATGTTCTTGTGCAGTCAGAGGAAGACATCCCATATAAGTCAACCTGTATTGCATACGGTTTTGTTGTGGGCCGGAGCCGAGACAGATGACATGACCTATTGGAGAATTTAGACTTCCTCTACCTAAAGAAAAACCCTACTAACAGTCACATACCAACAACTTTGATGAGTATTTTTCTGTTCTGAATCCATCTCCAGCAAAAGATCTCACTAAGTTATTATCAACATTTCCTAAAGTCACGTCAGACCTCCCAGGGTTTTGCAATATACTTAAACATGATATTAAGCTAATCTCAGATGATGTACAACCCATTAGGCAATCAGCATATCGACTAAATCCAAAAAAAAGAGAGATTATGAAAAAGGAGGTAGATTTTTTGTTAAAACATAACTTAGCTGAGCCTAGTACCTCCCCCTGGGCTTCACCTTGCCTTCTCATTCCAAACCCGATGGCACTTTTCGTTTCTGTACCGATAATCGTAAAGTGAACCAGGTCACTGTCTCAGACTCCTACCCTTTACCTTTGATTGAAGATATAATAGACAGCATAGGCTGTGCCAAATTTATCAGTACCGTGGACCTATTGAAAGGATATTATCAAGTGGGACTCACGGATAGGGCAAAAATAATCTCGGCATTTATAACTCCATTTGGTCTTTTTCAATATTTGGTTATGGCGTTTGGCTTTTCTAATGCTCCGGCCACATTCCAGAGGGCCATCAACTACCTTATTCAGGACCTAGGTGGGACGTTCGCCTACCTGGATGACCTGGTGGTGGTGTCGGACAGCTGGGACGAACATCTGGTGCGTTTGGAGATACTGTTTGCATGACTGCAAGAGACTGGATTCACCATAAACCTGGCTAAATCTGCTTTGGCCGGGCCTCGGTGACTTACCTGGGACATATCGTTGGGCATGGTATGGTGAGACCCAAGGACGCAAACGTTAAAGCCATCTTGTCTTTCCCCACTCCAAGGACGAGGAAGGAACTCATGCGCTTCCTGGGGATGTGCGGCTACTACCGTCGGTTCTGCAGTAACTTCTCCAGCGTGGCCGGACCCCTCACAGACTTTACCAGTTCTGCGGTCCCTTACATCTGGAACCAGAGGTGCGACCAGTCTTTCCAATCGCCTCAGCCTTCCTTGCCTCCAAGCTCGACTACACCTCGCTCCCATCTGCAACCGACGCTAGTGGTGTCGGAGGGGCTGTGCTCCTACAACCCGATTCCAACCACTGATGTTCTTCACCCTTGTGGCATACATCTGCCAAGTTGAAAAACATCAGACCAAACTACTCGGACTACAGAGAAGGAGGCCTTGGCTCTGGTGTTGGCACAAAGAAGTTTGAATGTTACCTCCAGTCTTGCCCACAAACAACCCTAGTCTTCACTCGACCATAACCCACTCACGTTCATCCAAACCAACAAGACCTCCAACCAGCGAATCCTCCGCTGGGCTCTCCTCACCCAGCCCTATAACCTGATTGCAGACTCCTTATCCCGAGCTCCAGTGGAAATGCAGCAGCTACCCTCCAGACGCACCAGGTGATCACCTCCTTCGCGCCCGCGCTACGGAGGTCTTTGGAGGGGGGGTGTGTTACGAACCCCTCCACCCAGCACTACGAAGCACGCCATCTATTGTCCTGATCTACCTACCCAGCACCACGAGCAACGCCATCTAGGGACGAGACACGAGTATGACTCGTCTTAGTTACCACTCCGAGGTTTCCCTTCCCTATCCTGGTTGTTGCGTCACCTCCAATTCGAGGAGAGAGCACTTGGCTCTGGGAAGTGACCACAGGATCATCTATCCTCTAAACCTACGTACGTGCAGTGACTACCTACCGTCTTCTACAATACTCAGCCTTACTCGTCAGCCATCTCAGCTCCTCACTTAAGTACTAGTATCTCTTGTATTAATTTCCACGTCCACTTGCTTCGAGATTGTTTTATGTTTATTAATATGTATATACTGTTAATGTTTAGGTTAAGTTTGGTTAAGGGTAATTTATAAGCTGAATATTTTGTTAAGGGATTTATGGTACTCTATTATATACAACGAAAACTCGCATCCTTTGTCTACCCTTTTATAGTCCGATTGTCTTTGTTTTTATTGTTGTTACCTGTTGGGATCTGGGTAGACGTATAACTATATTCTAAATCCCCAACTCGTAAATAATAGCCATCTGTTACTGCCGTGTCTTTCCATATACCTGTTTATTTCATTGTAATAGGTCTGGATTAATTTAACTTCTTCTGGTAGTCTGTTGTTGGCAATGTTCTAAAGTGTGAAGTAGGAGTGTGTTTGGTTATAGATGTTTTATTGCTGAGTGCAGTCTGTCCATTTCTGAGTCTATATCTTCTGTTGTTTTCCTTGTAGGTTAATCGAGTGGTGATTACTTAAGTCGTCTTTTAAGCTGTCCCAGTCTGTTTTACTCATTTTCAGTCTCTTTTTTATTGGTATCTGTATGGGGCTTGTTGACAGTGTTAGTATAATTGGCAGATGGTCACTGCCTGTATTATATGGTAATTGAAAAAGGCTTTGTTGTTGGTAAAAATTTTGTCTGGTGTCGATTGTGTATTGTGATTTCTCCAGGTTGGAAAGTTAGGACCCAGATGATTGATTTTCCCTAAATTTATTAATTGATTAAGGGCGTTTCCTACGACGTTATTATTTGTATTGTCAAAAATCCTATGTCTGGCGTTAAAGTCTCCTAAGATGTACATCGGATGACTATTGTTAGCCAATTTTACAGGTCTCTATAGGCAAGTAGTAGCACAATTACGTCTCCTGAGTTGTATTTATTTTTATTGCTAGAAATTCATCCTGGAAGTCATCACTAGCTTTAAATTTTGTTTCTTTTAACCGCCATCGCTACTCCGTCATTTTTCTTCGCCCGATTTATTTTGGTTTACATAATAGTTAAAGAGTTTTATGTTGTTGTTTTCTGTCTCACCGTGACTGTTTATTAGTATAATGTCAGGGTCAATTTCGCGATATATATTACTTAGGTTAATTCTCTCGGTCTTCCAGTTTCTTACGTTGTGTTGTATTATTCTTAAAGTTCTTACTGTTTGTCTATTGTCCATTATTTCTTATACTTTGATTGTGGCAGTCAGTTGGAGTGGAGACCTATCATCCTGTTTCCCGCTTCTGACTCTTCTATACTCTGACGGGTCTACTATTTTAAAGTCTTTGGCCGTAATCTTTAGTTTGTCCGTAGTAATTAGTGACCAGACATAATCTTCACTTAGGGATTTTTCTTGATATGTCCACTTGTATATCCCTCCTTCACAGTTTTTACTATTGTCCCTCCTGTTGGTCTCGATGTTGGGATTCCATGTTTTGTTGTAGTGATAACTTTTAATCCAATTTCTTCAGCAGATTCAGGTTGTATATTGTGATCAGTTTCCATCTTATCTTCTCTCCTCCTACTCCTTTGTCTGTCCTTTTGTTATTTCTATCTTCTCTTTGTCACTTCTAGTCATTTGTCTGGGATCTCTATCAGTCGCTTGTGTTCCTTGTGTATCAGCTGTTGCTCAAACCTTTGTTCGTCTTGATGTAGTCTTTCTCTCAGTTCGCTTGCATATGTTGTCTGAAATAGTTTTTCGGATTGTGGATTCTCTTGAAATATCATCTCTGGTAGGTTATTCAATTTAAACATTTTCTTAATTCCTCATTGTATGATCCGTGCAATGATATTGTGCAAATGTGCATGGATCATACTAATCATTACCTTATCATGTATTGGGTCTACCTAGGTTTAATACTGTGGACTTGGTCTATGAGCCCTTTGACCGCTCTCTTTGCTATTTCGACGTATGTCGCATCCTTTCTTTGTCTTGTTCCTTTTTCCTTGTTTCTGTACTCCTTATCATGTGTTTTTTATTAAGTATGCCATTGCTAACGTCCTATGTCCTATGTATACATTCCTGTTTCTCTTACAGTTGAGACAGCCAACATGTGTATTCTTATATTCAGTGTAGGTATGGTCGTCGCCTGCACAATCTGAGCAGTACTTTTTTTCTTTTTCCGGACAGTCTCTCGTTGTGTGTTCTTCATATTTGTAGCAGGAGAAGCAAGTTTGCAGACTGATGAATGTCTCCTTCTTTATTTGATGTGGTGTGACTGACATGTTGAATATTAGAAAGCCCTGTTGTAAAACTTTCTCAGCCATTGACACTTCTTCAAACATGAGTATAGTCCTTATCTTAATGACTTCTTCAATCTTCATCCACCTATTTTGGCGTTCCAGTTCTTCTTTCAGGTCTTCCTCCCGATCTCTTGATCGACTTGACGAACAAAAACTGATCTTTTTGCTTTTTGTTCTGGTGGCATGACAACAATAAGGCCTTCATTGCAAAATATATCTCTTGCTTCTTTTGAAAGGATTTTATCTGAATCAAAGTCATCTTTACAGATTACTTTAAAACCTTCATTGGTGCTGAATATTCTAGTTAGTGGGACTTGCAGTTTGTTGTAAGTGATTTCTGCCACTTTTCCCCTTCCAATAGGAGTGTCCCTTTATCTCTATGTTTTATTCTAATGCTAGTTGTCATCTTCTTGATTACATCTAATCTACCTATAACACAGGGCTCCTGCCTGGGAGCAGTGACCCCTGCCCCCTCTGGACGGGCGTCGGGCTCTGCACCCAGGTTACCTGTGACTATAGTAATATCTAAAAGTTGCCACTACGGTGACCCCGGACAAGGGGTGCCCTGCACTATCACAGGTTCCCTTGCCGGATCGACCGTATCGCGAAGTTCCCCCGTTCAAAGAACGGAGTGCATGAGGGGGATGAAAAGGAAAGAAGAGGACTTAGAGAGTAGAAACAGCCTACCTACCACGCCACGTTCGGTCAGCCAATCAGAGCACCGCAGTAAACGTGCATGTATCACGCCACCGTGGGGCACCACTGATTGGCCAATCCAGGACGTAGACGCACGGGTAGTAGTCAAAATTTGGGCCAAATATTTGTTTTTCCAAAGTTGGAATTTCCCGCATAATCTGTGATGGTAATTACACCGTCACTATGTTGAGTAAGTACAATCACTAGGATTGAGTGTCTTATCACAACAAAGTTGCAGACTCAAACATGCAGCAAAAGAATCATCTTCGCAGTCTGTCTATTTTTACTTAGGCTAGCATACCTGTTAAAGCAAACTCCCTTGCCAATACAAGAAGGAAGAGGATTTCTTATAGTCTAATAAAACAATTCATCATGACCAAATACAGTATCTAACATTAGGGTCCGGGGCGCAGCCCCGGTTAGCAACCAACCATTTGATTGCATTATCTCTGAGAATAGTTAGCAATTATCCATTTTGATTGCATTATCCCAGGTTAAGGGGGTTAGTGTGTGGTCCATATGCACCAGACTTTATTAAAAAACTCCACACGTACGTCAGGCTAGAACAGGTTAGGCTAGTTAGAGTTGTTTGGATTATTTCCTTGTCTCTTATTGACTTCGGGTGGCTAACCTCTATAAAATTGAGGACACCAATAGACTTTGTACTAAGGTTAGGTTAAACAGACACTTTTGCTGTAATGGAGGATTTCGCCATCGGGGAGCGTGACGAAACCTCCGGCGAAAGTAGTGGTGAGGTTAGGCGGCCCGGTAGTGGTTAGGTAGTTGCCTGTATTATTATTATTATATAAAATTTAAGGTCCCCCGTTAGACTTTACCACGGTCAGGCTAAA
>NW_024732065.1:0-2500 GCF_018991925.1 Homarus americanus | reverse complement strand
GCCCAAACATTTTTGGGTCGCTCAATTACAACACCCCACCCAGCCGACAGCCGACGAGCTGAATCCCCTCAGTTCGACCTTCGAGTTTCCACCCGTTTGGCTCTTAACGGTTTCACGTACTCTTGAACTCTCTCTTCAAAGTTCTTTTCAACTTTCCCTCACGGTACTTGTTCGCTATCGGTCTCGTGGTCATATTTAGCCTTAGATGGAGTTTACCACCTGCTTTGGGCTGCACTTTCAAGCAACCCGACTCTACAGAGAGGCCCTTTCCGACCGTCCCATCTGTACCCTCACGGGCGCCGCCATACGGGCCTGTCACCCTCCATGGGCAGTGGCCGCTTTCAAGCTTGACTTAGACGGTATGGGACGGCGTGCTGGACCCTCTGAAACGCAACACCCCTCGTGCCCGAAGACATCGAGGTTATGCGCTGGGCTTTTCCCGGTTCAGTCGCCCTTACTAAGGGAATCCCTGTTGGTTTCTTTTCCTCCGCTTATTAATATGCTTAAATTTGGCGGGTAGCTCTCTCCTACTACGAGGTCGATCGTGGTCTCATCATCCTTAGGGGGAACAAGTTCCCCAACCACGAAGCGGAAGACGCTCTGCCACCGACTTTCTTCACCACCGGCATTACCAGGCAGGAAGGTTTGAGGGGCTTGTCGCGGGGGTACCAGCGGCCATGGCGCCGGCACTCCCACCCCTGACTCCGTTCCTTCTCATTGAGTGGTAAATAGCCAATAGGAAAAGTGTTCCAGCAGAACATCTCTCGCAGAGTCATATACACACACAGTTTTAATGCATATACGCTCGTGTTCCGCCCTTACTCGGCCGCACCTTTGCCGCTTAAACTTTGACCTCTTTCCCCGTTCCCGCATGCCACAGCAGTGGCACTTGTTTATCCGGAGAAAGAGAGCGAGAGTCGCAGTATTAATTGGCGTGAGCGGCCTTTCCGGCTGCAGAACTAGTGCTCTATCCCGGCGAGCGCCGTTATGAGGCGCAACACCGTCTTTAACGCGTTTAGAGAGAACTCCCCCTGCCTCCCTCCCAGTCATGAGATAGACGTGGACTCGTGGCGAACTCTCAAAGAGAACGCCCACACCGCGTCTGACCGTGGGAGAGGGTGGAGGAGCGCGTGAGGAAGAGCACGGCGTCACCCAAGCATTCTCATCTCTGCCTGCACCACTACATGGTAGACTGCGGGCCCAGGCGCACTCATCAATTTAGGTTCCACTGCAATGCATGCCAAGCACTCTTTTCGAGGTGATAGACGAAATTCCGGCGGGGCTTACTTAAAAGATATCCGACCCGGTTTCGTTTCCTCTTCGTGGGATGGAGTGCCTCTTAGAACATGTGCAGCATCAGCCATGAGCGGCCGACGGCCATTCGTGTCTCTGTGGACAGCAGGCAAAAGAGCGCCGCCTCCAGTTATTTGCGAGGGCGACAACTGTCGCTTTGTTGTGGTTGAATGTGGGTGCGCCAAGTCCATGGACTTGCTGGTGATAGGCTTGCTTGTTTTTAAGGGCACGCCTCGCGCAAGGCGCGGGCGATTAAACCCCAAGGCGGAAGCTCGGTTCGGGTTACCCTCGTGTCGGGGAGACAGTCAGCAGGCACCGAACTCGCAGCAACCGATGGATGTATATTTCCGACCCTCGTAGAGGAGTGGCGGCGACAAGCTCATATGGCTGCCGCCGCCGCAATATGCGTTCAACTTGTCGTCTATCTCTCTGTGTTCTTCGCGATTTTTATACCGACACGGGTGCGCGGTCTTCATCGACCCACGAGCGGAAGTGATCCCCGTTGAAGTTGTGTATTTGCCATTTGGTCTTTTGCGACTAACCATCACAGGTCGAGTCTCAATGAAAAGGTTTGACAGACATAGCCCAAGTTTGTGGTTTAGGTTGGCGGACGGCTTGTTGTTGTTTTTTGACACTTGAATTTCACTCTTTTTGGGTCAAGAGGCTTATTCGCCGGTAGTAAGGAGCGGACGGGCAGCCGTCCAAAGCCCCGTCCGTCCTCCTCCTCCGGTCTTCGCGCTCTCGCCCGAGTGTGGTCCACCTACAGCGTGGTGGTACCTATTTTTGGTGCGGGGGCCGGGATTGTCCTCTTTCGCTGCTGGAGTTGCCAGAGCAGAGCCCGAGACCGCCCAAATCAGGAGAGTAGTAGTAGTAGTTTTAAGAGCGCCCCGTTCTCTTTCTCTCTGTTAATGATCCTTCCGCAGGTTCACCTACGGAAACCTTGTTACGACTTTTACTTCCTCTAAATGATCAAGTTTGGACATCTTTCCGTCGGCTCGAGGCGACGACCCCAGAAAACCCTCGCGGGCAACGGGGCCGACAATCCAAGAGCGCCAGTCCGAAGGCCTCACTAAATCATTCAATCGGTAGTAGCGACGGGCGGTGTGTACAAAGGGCAGGGACGTAGTCAGCGCAAGCTGATGACTTGCACTTACTGGGAATTCCTCGTTCATGGGAAACAATTGCAAGCCCCAATCCCTATCAAGAA
>NW_024732064.1:0-17797 GCF_018991925.1 Homarus americanus | reverse complement strand
CCATCACTGCTCCCTGCTCCCTCACACCTCCCTACTCCCTCCCTGTCCTTCTCCCCTCACACCATCCTGCTCCCCACACCATCCTGCCCCTCACACCCCTCTTTCTCCCCTCACACCATCCTGCTCCCTCCCCATCACTGCTCCCTCACACCCTCACTGCTCCCTCACACCCTCACTGCTCCCTCACACCATCACTACTCCCTCACACCATCACTGTTCCCTCACACTCTCACCGCTCCCTCATAACTTCCTTGCCCTCGTAGTTAGTCGTAGTTACAAGCGCATTATTTTTAATAAATCTCAAGTGAGAGTTTCTATTGTGTCGGGTCTTCAAGTTACCTGAGTATACACATAGTGAGGCGAGATGATGAGGAGGAAGATGAGGGAAGGAGAGAAGATGATGAAGAGAGGAGTGGGGGAAGGAGATAAAAGGAAGATGAATGTGAAGTGGCACAGGAAAGAGAGGAATAGAGAAAGATAAAGAGGAAGAGGAAGAAAGGGATGGTTGGAGAGGAACAGGAAGTGGAAAATAAGAACATACGAATGGAGGAAACTGCAGCGGGCCTATTGGCCCATACTGGGCAGTCCCGTTTATACCCAACCCCTATTGCTCATATAAGCATCCAACCTATGCTTGAAGCTATCCAGAATATCCGAGTTAATGATGATATTTGGTAACTTGTTCCATTCATCCACTACTCTGTTTCCAAACCAATGTTTACCTATTTCACGCCTAAATCTAAATTTGTCAAATTTAAAACCACTGTTACGAGTTCGCTCCTGGTTGGATAGTTTGAGTGCCTTTGTAATGTCCCATTTGTTTAACCCTGACTTCCATTTATACACCTCTATCATGTTGCCCCTTACTCTACGTCTCTCGAGGGAGTGCAAATTAAGATGCTTTAACCTGTCTCTGTACTCAAGGTTTCTGATGCCCGGGATTAGTCTTGTCATTCTCCTCTGGATTCTTTCCAAGGATTCTATATCCATTCTGTAATACGGTGACCAGAACCGAAATGCGTAATCCAGGTGAGGTCTCACAAGCGCTAGATATAATTTAAATTTTAAATGACGATGAAGATTATAAAGAAGTGAACTAGGACGATGACGGACGAAGACGACAGAAGAAAACCTCGACCTCGTTTTCGATCAGGTCTCCAGGTTTCAGATAATTCCATTCGCTCCTTAGGTATTAATTGGTGTTAATTGACTGTCTGAGGCTCAAAGAGTTCCTCCCGCGCTTCAACTTAACCTCGGCTTCATTTCATCTTCAGTGGCGTCCTCTTAGACCCAACTCGGCAGCCCTCAAATGGTGACCCATGTCTCCCCTTGGTCTGATGTTACCTGGCGTGTTCTAATTTACGTGCAAGGTAAAAATGTTGCTCCCCCGCCACCGAGGCCAAGCAAACCCTTAAGTAGCAATGAACCCCATCAAGAGAGAGGTCCATTGTGAGTGGTTCCTATCCATTACCTGATCCTTACCTAGCCTCTACCCCCTCACCTGACCTTCACCTAACCTCCTCAACTCTTCACCTGACCTCTTCACCTTCACCTGACCTCTTCCTCTTCACCTGACCTCTTCCCCTTCACCTGACCTCTTCCACACTTCACCTAACCTCTTCTCCTTCACCTGACCACATCAACCCTTCACCAGACCTCTTCCTCTTCACCTGACCTCTTCCACACTTCACCTAACCTCTTCTCCTTCACCTGACCTCTTCCTCTTCACCTGACCCCCAACTCATCTCCCCGCCCCCTTCTCTCACCTAAATTCCAGGCGAGGAGAGAGAGAACCTGAGCCACATAATGAAACTAATTGCCATTTGAGACCCGATACCAGAGATTGACAGATGACTGGCTGGGACGTCTGTCATTATCCCACCTTATATAAGGAATTGCTTACGCTATATATTAAATTATATGTGTCATTTTAGCTTACCTTAAGCATGGTTATGAATATTTTGTATAATTTTATATCACATCTATTGTACTGTGTTTCTATAGTAAATTATAGTACTGTATTATATATATATTACTATATTAAATTATACATTCACTATCTAATATGAAATTACACTATACTAATACCATACTATATCACCCTATATCACATTTTACTTCTTATATCACACCACACGAAGCATATATAATTACATAGACCTATAGTATATATATATATATATATATATATATATATATATATATATATATATATATATATATATTTCATGTAAATCCACAATGAAAACGTGGATAAGATAAATCTTGATAAAATCACACGGGAAAAGGGAAACAACGGAGAACCTTACCTTTCGTCTTTATTCAAGACATCTTTAGAGGCAACTGGATTACATGGACTGAGAGAGGCTTAAATATACAGGGTGACCTTATTAAACATGAGGTCAGGTCATGTGTGTTATCACTAATCCACACCCAGCCTAAGGTTTATTAGTTTTAATTCATAATCAAACTTAATCTTTCTGTGACACAAGATGATTTGAATACTTCTAAGCTTTCCCAAAATGATGAGTGATTATTATTCCCTAACGCCAGACGAACAAGGCACTGCTCAGATGCAGTTCTGATATTATACTTATGTTGTTTGATTCTGAGCTGCAGTGTTTTTCCTGTCTGTCCTACATAATTACAATTACATTTACTACATGGAATACAATAAACACTTCCATTTACATTCAAACTTGGGCTATTCCTTATTAACATATTGGTAATGGTTGAGTCATACTTGAAAACAACATTAATATTTAAAAGCTTGAGGGACCGAACTAACGGGACAAATTCATTACGATAGGGCAGAGTCAAAATATTCTTAAGTGTAGGAACTTGTCTGGTTTGAGAGGAATGAAAGGATTTTTTAGCCCTTTTAAAACAACGATCAACAAACACAGAAGGGTACCCGAGTTTCTGTGCAACATCTATCACAATTCGCCATCAGTTACATAAGTTGTATATATGACCCCTGTACCACTAAGGAAAAGATCGTGTTGCCTGACTCACGCACGCACTTGATGATAATGAGGATACGAGTCATTAATTTTTCCCCCAGTAGTGTTCATTCAGTGGTGTGTGTGTGTCCCTCTCATACGTTCACTTACCCGAGACGAAATAAAACCCCCAGATTTACACTGTCGACAACTAACGTGTAGGAATATCAACCAAGAAGCAACATAAATACTGGTATAATTTGATCCCACCAACCACGGTCACCAGCAGTATAATTAATGGTGTTACAGGTATATAATTCCCCTTTCAACAACCTTGAACCTACCCTTCCATAATTTTTGTATAGTTATTATCTCTTGTTTGGACCTATCGTGAGTACGCGAAAAAAGAGGTTTGTTAATAAAGCTTAGGAATACACGGAAGCAAATAATTTATTCACCTTAATTAGTTTCAAATGTAAAAAAATCTACCTGTATTATTATTATATAGTCTATCTTAGTCTTTATATGACCGGTAATAACAACATTGAATGTAATTAATCTAAAAAAAAAATATTCATCATTTTCCTTCATTTCTTCTCACACTGAATCACTTAATTTTTTCTACTGTCAGAAATTATCACAAAATCTACGTTGTTTCCATACATAACAAATAAATCTCCCTGGAGCCTTTTATCACGCTGGGGGTCGAGGAGTGACTGGGCGGGTAAGCAACAAACATACAGTACGACTCCGCCTCAGGCATTATGGCCACATTTGACAAGGTTGGCTCTACACCCAGGACGTCGCTACACCCAGTTACGCCGCCCATTAATTCACACGACACACAGGATTACCGACACCCAGAAGGTTACTACAATGAAATACACTTAGATTAGACGAGATGCAGGTTCACTTAAGTTTAGATTACATTCCGGATTACACGAAAAAAACAGACTAGGTAACTCATTATGTCCACAGGTACCAGACTACAGCAAGATACACAGGGATCGATTACACACACACACACACACACACACGGACAAGGCTGCAGTCGTTTTTCTTGGAATTAGTTGTTTGCCAAGGTATTGATTTCCTTCCTCACTAGTAGACGCTAAACCTGAAGTGTAATGTATAGTGAATGACGATTTTATATTTAATATCTGATGAATGCGAAGAACAGATTACAAAAAAAAAATAAATGATTAAATTTACCAAAAATTTTAATGGACTTGATTTTGTTTAGTTTGGTCTTCAAAATCCGAAATAGACGAAAAGGCGATCCATTGAATCTTTAAAAAAAAAGCAGAAAAATAAACTAAAAGAAATTGGTAAAAAAGGCAAAAAAGAAGGATGAAATATAAAAAGTAGAAAAGGAAAAAGAGGAAAGTTGATAAGCAACAAACCAGCTGTTACAATGCGAAAGCGTCACCGATAATTCTACGGACGTTATTCTCCGCGTTTTATTAGGTCTTGACGAGTGCTCAATTACCATTACTACCACCTCCACCACCACTATTACCACCACAAACATGGCAATTACCACTAACACCACCAACACCAATATTACCACCACCAACACCACCACTATTACCACCACCACCACCACCAACACCACCATTATCACAACCACTATAACCACTATCACCACTATCATTACTACCACTACCTGCACCACTATGACCACCACCACCTTGCTACTTAACACATGCTGGGGACATAGTTAATGGCCCCGCCTGACAATGAGGGAAACTTAGTCACCACACAATAGATGGAGGAATATTGTGTGTGTGTGTGTGTGTGTGTGTGTGTAATAATAATAATAATAATAATAATAATAATAATAATTAACGGTTTATTGAAAGAGCTTGGCAGCCAGAAGGCTGAAAATATACAGTTACATATTTGGGGAATGGGTTTCGAATTACAAATAATATACAAGTAACATAAGTGACACAAATATGACATATAACTAGTGGAAACTCAAACTACAGTTCATTTTTCAACATAGTGACAGTGCAAGGAAGTAGTGTTTGCAGGAATTGAATACACTGATTTATTACATGTTATTGATAATTTTTACAATGGTTGGGACTGGGCTGTTCTTATAGCGATCAGTTCGTGCATGTATGGGCTGGATGCGGTTGTGGTGTCGAACAGCAATTCTCGGACAGGGGATCTCAGGTGGTAGTAGGGGCCGGTGTCAGGGATGGTGTAGAAGCTTCTTACCAAATTTGCAGATGAGGCCGTGGTGATGGTCAGTGAGAGTCGAAAGGGTCAGTGTGTTGAGCGCTTCTTGATATGTGGAGTAGGAAGGGGAGAGAATAATCTCGCATGCCCTCTTTTGCACTTTTTCTAGGTGTTTACGTTGTGTGGCATTTAGGGAGGAAGACCAGGTGGGGGAGGCATAGGTGAGCTTGGGAAGTATGAATGTTGTGTAAACACCGAGGAGCTCGTGTGCAGGAACTCCGAGGGACTTGAGTCGGCGGAGGAGGTGGAGACGGAAACTGGAGGATTTGATAACTTCACTGACGTGTGGTTTCCAATTTATTTTGTTGTCTATGGTGACGCCGAGGAGCTTCGTGGAATCTACAACCTGGAGTGTGTTCGGACCTAGAGTAATGGAAGGAGGTGGGACAATGTCGGAGGAGGTTGATGTGCATAACCATGAATTCGACGATGGTGATATGGTTGTTGGTAGCCCAGTTTGGAGACTGTTCAGCCGTCCTGAAAGGCTAGTTGGAACATTGACGCTGATCCCAATGGTGGAAGTCAAATCATTATATTTCCAGCGAGCGGGGGTTTCTCTTAGGGCATCATTGATGAGCATAAGGAAGCAGAGTGGACCCATCTTGGTGCCTTGGGGGACGCCACAGGTGAGTGACTGAAAGGTGGAGACAGCCCCTCGGAAGCGTACAGCTTGGCGTCGGTCACTGAGGAAGTCTGTAAGCCATGGTATAAGACTTCTCCGAAGCCCAAGGTCAATAGCTTTGTTGATGATTATATTGTGGTCGACTAGGTCGAATGCTTTAGTGAAATGAGGCAACAGCTACAGACGTTTTTCGTTTCTCGAGATGGCGAAATTGTAATCGAAGAAAGAAAGCGAAGACAGTGGTGTTGAAGTTTTCATATTGCCAAATTGCTGAGGGTCTACGACTCCTGCAATATCAGCATAAGCCAAGTCGAGCACAAAACTTTCACAGATTAGGCTGGGTATTGGGGTGATTGCAATAGGTCGTAGCTGATTTAAGGATTGTGGGCTGGTTGACTTGGGCACTGGTGATACATAAGAGGTCTTCCAGTCAGCTGGGCATCTAGCTTGACTGAGAGAAGCATTGATGATGGAGCATTGGGGTTTAGCAAGCTCCGGGGAGAACTCCTTGAAGAATTTCATTGGTAAGTCAATGGGGGTGGAAGAGCGTTTTAATTTTAGTTTGTCCAGGCGTTTTGATACTTCAAATTCTTCTACTAAGTCAGTGGGAAGGGGGGCTGGTAGGTAAGCAGGGAGAGTGGTTGTGTCAAGCCGGGGGAGCGTCTGGCAGATAGTAGCGAAATGGTTATTTGTTTGCTCAGCTGCGTCAACATTAGTGAGATGGCTAAGGAAGGGGAGGGAGTGTGTCTTATTGTTTAGTCCACAGAGTTCTTTAAGCTTACCATACCATTGACTGATGTTGGTCTGCTTCAGGTGTTGTAATTTGGTTGGGTAGTGGGACTTCTTTGCAGTGTGTGTGTGTGTGTGTGTGTGTAATACTGAAAATCAAGGACAAGTGTGTTGTTGTTGTTGTTGAGAGAGAGAGAGAGAGACCAACCCAAACAAAATACTGCATTTCTCTTTATGATTTTCTACCTGACGCTCACATAAATCCTAATAATATTATCAGAACTGTATTTCTTCACTACTGTTAGTCTTCACACTCTACGTAACACACACTCTACATGTGAGTTAGTGGTGTATAGTTCACTACACAGGAGAGTTTGGGCGTTTTCTTCAAGCAACGCAAAGGAGCTAGTTTATTGAGCACCCCCATTATATCCTATGTAAGACGAAGCTTAAGAGATGTAATACCCAGCTCTATATCTCCGGCCCAGAGTCGTGTTACACTTCTTACACACTTGGTGATATATAAACAGTTTTCTGAAATTCCTAAATGTCCTTCCATCAGCTCCTGCCTCCTGCTCTGGGCGCCACGACAGAGGATCAGGCAGCGAGAAGTCATCTTAAAAATATGCAATAATCTCCTGGAGGCGACACACACACACAAGACTCGATAAACAATGTTAATAAAAATGTAAATTAGCATCGGTATAATCCCGGAAGTTTGTGACTTGTCAACAAAGGCGAGAAAAAGAAATGTTTAAAATTTTTTTTTGTAATTTAATATTTTCAACTAATAATGATAATGTTAAGGAAATAAATACCTGTCATTACTAATTACCATTTTAGGTTTAGTGTTTCCTAGTCTTAAGGGTTTAGGTGTTTTATTATTTAAATATCATATATAAACACCAATTAACTGGGTTTAACAATTACAAAATTACATAAATCCAGCAAATTAATGTGAACCTACTATAGCTTACACCCTACAGCGGCACCTTACAGTACGGCCACCGAGGGTCCACATTGTCTACGTATATCCCAGTGAAACCTAAATATAACGGACTCTCTTCCTCCATATAGTCCGTTATATGGAGGTTTCACTGCATTTCCTTTATTGTTTTGCGATGAATAAACCAGAGAGAGAAATTTAGGACAGACAGACAGGTCATAACCCCACCCCCTCCATCGCTGAGTGGTATAAATAACAGTGACGTAACGCACAATGCTATCTCATAAACACAGGATTTTTTTAAGGGAGGGGGGCAATTGTGGGGAATGGGGTAATTGTGGGGGAGGGGGCAATTGTGGGGGAGGGGGTAATTGTGGGGGAGGGGGCGGGTTGTGGGGAGGGAGGGCGATTACATAAAAAAAATATCATATTGTATTTGTTTTTTGTTTGTATCGAAAAACAAAAACAAATAACGCTTCCGAGTCTTTAAATAAATAAATAAATAAATAAATAAATAAAACCAAAGGACTAAACTGCATTTCATTATTCTTTTTTTTTCTCTTTCCTGCGTTTTTACTGTATGCACCAAAGGACATACATTTTTTTTCTTTTTAATCATAAAGTTAAATGTTTCCTTTATTACCATAATTCTCGCGGGGACAAGTCAATAGTCTTTTTTTTTTTACATCTGTTTCTCGTGGGTTTTTTTTTTTATCTTTCACGTGTTTTCGGTGTTTAGTGGTGTTTTTGTTTCACGTATTTTCGGTGTATAGTGGGTGTTGTTTTCATGTTTCACACGTTTTCGGTGTTTAGTGGTGTTTTTGTTTCACGTGTTTTCGGTGTTTGTTCTAATATGATTGAAGATAAGAGACAGCCAGCATCGTAGTGTAGTAGTAGTAATGACTAACAGAACTCCACAGTACAGCAGTGACTAAGATAACTCCACAGTACAGCAGTGACTAACAGAACTCCACAGTACAGCAGTGACTAAGAAAACTCCACAGCACAGTACAGCAGTGACTAACAGAACTCCATAGTACAGCAGTGACTAAGATAAAATCACAGCACAGTACAGCAGTGACTAAGATAAATTCACAGCACAGCACAGCAGTGACTAACAGAACTCCATAGCACAGTACAGCAGTGACAACAACCAACACAGCAAACGACACACCTCATCACCGAACAGCAGTGAAATAGCCAAAGTTAAGAGTCATTTTCTGCCTCAATCAAAAGTTTTCTAAAGAAAGCAAAACACGTAGAGAGAGAGAGAGAGAGAGAGAGAGAGAGAGAGAGGCTGTTGTGGGGGAGGGGGGGCGTTGTTGTGGGCGTTCAAGATCCACTGAAAGAGGTCAGCTTCCAGGGTCAATGTCTGGCAAATTTGTAGGCGTACGAATGGTTCTACACACACACACACACACACACACACACACACACACACACACACACCATCTCTCTCTACCAGTGGGAGAAGAGAAGGAGGAGGAGAAAGAAGAAGAGGGAGAGGGAAGAACGGAAGGATATATAGAAATGAGCAATTGTTTTGTTAGTGTGTTTGTCTGTAATTAAAAATTTTCTGTAGTTGACCATAACCTGTGTGTGTGTGTGTGTGTTAGTAAACAGGTCCCTCATTGGTACATTTCACTTGTTTGTTTAACTTCCTTCCCCTTACTCACTATGCCCGCGTTCTCGTCTAGCTGTGGGTGGGGGCGTGTGGGTGGTTTTGTGAGGCTGGGTCTGTGGGTGGGTGTGTAAGTGCTTGGATGTTAATCGATTTGCAGATCGTATTCCGGGGTAATGGTTAACCAGTGCAATTGGCGAGGCACTATACACGACATCTTCACTATTCACTTCACTATAAGACACAATAAACATCTTCACTATTCACTTCACTATAAGGTAAAAACACAACATCTTCACTATTCACTTCACTATAAGGCACTATACACACCATCTTCACTATTCTTTTCATTATAAGGCACAATAAACATCTTCACTATTCACTTCACTATAAGGCACTATACACACCATCTTTACTATTCACTTCACTATAAGGCACTATACACAACATCTTCACTATTCACTTCACCATTAGGCACTATGCACACCATCTTTACTATTCACTTCACTATAAGTCACTATACACAACATCTTCACTATTCACTTCACTATAAGGCACTATACACAACATCTTCACTATTCACTTCACTATAAGGCGCTATACACAACATCTTCACTATTCACTTCACTATAAGGCACTATACACAACATCTTCACTATTCACTTCACTATAAGGCACTATACACAACATCTTCACTATTCACTTCACCATAAGGCACTATACACAACATCTTCACTATTCACTTCACCATAAGGCACTATACACAACATCTTCACTATTCACTTCACTATAAGGCACTATACACAACATCTTCACTATTCACCTCACTATAAGGCACTATACACAACATCTTCACTATTCACTTCACTATATAAAATTTATACACAAATGAGCTCCCTCTAATGATCACTATAAGGTACCTGCACACAAATATCTTTCAATTATTCACTTCACCATAAGGTACTATACACAACATCTTCACTATTCACCTCACCATAAGTCACTATACACAATATCTTCACTTTTCACCTCACTATAAGGCTCTATAAGCATCTACACCAATCAGTACTCACTTCACTATAAAACTACTTTACGTCTCACCTACTTGGCAATGTTCCAACCTCATTAATTCTTTTTTCGCAAGATTTTGAAGTTCGTGGCCGAATTTCAACTTGACCTCAGAAGAAGAACTGCTGGTCAAGGGTAAGTTGTCGTTATGACTTACTTTGAGAAATTGGACATCTCTTGTTTCACCAGCTCCAGCCTCTCATGGCTGGAGTTGGTTGAAGCTGAAGAAAGCAGCCAAACTTTGGCTTACCTTACACCCAAGCCCCAGAGAGAACCCCGTCAACGAGTGCCCCGCACGCCCAACCATACTTTGGCTTCCCTTACACCCAAGCCCCAGAGAGAACCCCGTCAACGAGTGCCCCGCAAGCCCAACCATGCTTTGGCTTCCCTTACACCCAAGCCCCAGAGAGAACCCCGTCAACGAGTGCCCTGCAAGCCCAACCATGCTTTGGCTTCCCTTACACCCAAGCCCCAGAGAGAACCCCGTCAACGTGTGCCCCGCAAGCCCACCCAGGTACCCCAGGAGAACGGGTGGCCCAAGGATATAACACCAAAGAAGTCCCGCAAACCTACTGGTAGTTTTACAGGATTTGTTGTTCGAGTCCCCAAGGTGCCCTGCCTTAACTGATATGTAAAAAAATAAATAAAATTGTAAAAAAATTGCCCGTTGTTTTGTTTTTATATCCTTGTAAATAAGTACTACAACTACTGTTAATAATAATAGTCTTCTTTATTTCTAAGCCATGTCACTATGTCACATGGTACTGTTTCTCTACTCCACTTCTTTCTTTCATTCATTTCTCTATCATACATACATACATACATACATACATACATACATACATACATACATACATACATACATACATACATACATACATACATACATACATTCTTAACTAAACAATTGATAAAGACCAACAGACAGACAGACAGACACGTGGGTCCATCCCCCCCCCCTGGTGCACACATATGTACAAGGTGTGATAACAACAACATGTACACCTTGTCCTTATATGTACCGTCACGTGTGTGTGTGTGTGTGTGACGCATCATCCAGAACAGCATCCGGTGTGACGTCACGTGTTAAACGAGAGATAGACAGACAGATGTAGACAGATGACAGGAGAACAACAAGACAGCTGAAATCTCTCTCTCTCTCTCTCTCTCTCTCTCTCTCTCCTTTTTACATTTCTCTCTATTCCTTTTTACCTTATCTCCCTACCTTCTTAGTTCCTCTTTGCATCATTGCTCTCTCCAGTGGTCCTCCTCCTCGCGATGCCTCTTCTTCCCTCTCCGTTTCTCCCCATAGACATCACTGTTGCTGTCTCTGTTTACTGTCTTTCTCCCTCTTTTCATCTTTCAAAAGTTCGTTGCTTCTACTCTTCTTCCTTCTTCTCCTTTTTCTTCTTCCTTCTCCTCTCTTCTTCCTTCTTCTCCTTCTCTTCTTCCTTCTCCTCCTTGTCTTCTTCCTTCTCTTCTTCCTTCTCCTCCTTGTCTTCTTCCTTGTCTTCTTCCTTCTCCATTTCCTTCTCTTCCTTGTCTTCTTCCTTCTCCTCCTTGTCTTCTTCCTTCTCCTCCTTCTTCTCCTTACTTTTGCCCCCCCCTCTTCATCTCATTTATTATTCTTCCCAAATCCACGTTCTCCGCGATCCATATTCCTACGACTTTTATTCTGTCCACTCTCATTATTATCCACATTCATCATCCTTTCCTTGTCTCTCTCTCCTTTACTGCTTCATCTACTCCCTTCTTCGTCGCCGTACTGTAAAACTCCCTCACCCTTGTCGGTCGTGTTCTCGTCTTCTCCCTTCCTCTACTTACCCATTACCCCCTCCTCCACTTCATCTAACTTTGCTCCGCCCACCTGCCCCTTGCATCCTTCTGTGCGTCCGTTTGTGTATCCATCCGTCCATTCGACCGTCCTTTCTACCGCGCGTTCGACAATAATGAACGCAAAAGGGAAAAAAATCGACGTTACCGTGTTCACACACGCTGAATAAATGTTGTCTGTTCATAGAAGTTAAGCTGTAATAGATAAATACCATATAAAGTTTATATGGTAGAGGCGTCGCGACAACACTGCGGGGTTGACCATCACAGTCCAACTGGTCTAGAGTTCAATGCCGTGTTTGTCAGGGGCGCTTCTTTTTTATATGTTAAAGTTTAAGTTGGTGACCATCTGTACTGTATGAAGGATGATGACCTTTCACTTAATTACCAGTATCTTGTAATTACCATTATTCTGGTCGTACAGTAGGATTTTACCCAATGAAAAAATCGCCAAATGAGATATTTATTATAACGAAAAATGGTCACTTGGTATGTTTTAACAATGAATATTCCTTCACGTACAGTAGGCTTGGTTGTCAGGTTATGATTTGTGAGTTGGGATTTATTTCTACCATACAGTTGTGTCCGGTGAGGTTATGTGTAGAGGAGATCTGTCAATGGGATTGTGTCATGTGAGATTCGTGTCAGTGTGTCTCAGTGTACTATTCAAGAGACCCATGTGAACCCTTCACACATTAACTAGGTCAATGAGGCAATTGCTCTGATAACTGAGAGGAAGGAGAGAGAGAGAGAGAGAGAGAGAGAGAGAGAGAGAGAGAGAGAGAGAGAGCCTTCATTTGTGTGTACATGTATTTTATTCCACTGTTCTGGGAAGACAGAGAGATGGAGGCGTGACTTGTAGTGAGGGTAAGAGACTTGAATATCTCTCTCTCCCTCCTCCCTCTCCTTCCTCCGTTCCTCCTATCTACCTTGCTTTTTTCCTATCATTTCCTTTTTCCCTTTTCTTTTCTCCCTCTCTCTATCCTCCCCATTCATCCTCTCTCTTTCCTTCTTCTTCCTCTCTTCCCTCTTCTCTTCTCCCTCCTTCTTCTTCCTCTCTTCCCTCTTCTCTCCTCCCTCATCCTTCCCCCTTCTCATACCTCTCCCTCTCCCTCTCCCACTCCATCCCTGTTTTCTACCTCACCCCACCTCTTCCCTCTCCCTTCCTTCACCCTCCCCTCCCCACCTATTTTACACCCCCTTTGTCCTCGGGGTGTTTTCATGCACACAGTTCCTCAGAATCGTTCACGTTTCAGTGAATTTTATTTTATTACACGGATTTTTTTTAGACTCGCTCCCCACCTCCCTATTTCTCTGGCTGTATTCTGACAGAGTTGCCTGGTCTCTCTCTCTCTCTCTCTCTCTCTCTCTCTCTCTCTCTCTGTATGTCTGTGTTTGTCTTTATGTTGATCATTGTTTCCCTGTTTATCTCTCTCTCATACTGTATCTCTTATTGTTTGTTAGCTTTATCTATATTTATCTTTTTCTGTTTATCTCTGTTTATCTTTATCATCTTTTTGTCTGTCGTTGCTCGTTCTCTCGTTCTCGTATTTTCTCTCTTTATCACACACACACAGACACGTGCACGCACACACACACACAAGAGGAGCGAAGGTCATAGTACGTCTTGGTGTGTGTAGTAGTAATTACCATTGAACATAGGAGCATAAAACTATATTATTTCCTTTAATTTTATTCATTCAGAAACAACGGATAACTTGAAGAATCAATCCACCACCCTGACGCTAACTTGAGGTTAGGTTCGGTTAATGCTCAGGTGAAATAAGGTAGGGTGTCTAATCTTCAGGTGAAATAAGGTGGGGTGTCTAATCTTCAGGTGAAATAAGGTAGGGTGTCTAATCTTCAGGTGAAATAAGGCGGGGTGTCTAATCTTCAGGTGAAATAAGGTGGGGTGTTTAATCTTCAGGTGAAATAAGGCGGGGTGTTTAATCTTCAAGTGAAATAAGGCGGGGTGTCTAATCTACAGGTGAAATAAGGCGGGGTGTCTAATCTTCAGGTGAAATAAGGCAAAATAACTGCAGGTGAAACATAAGTGTGCTCTAATCTCAGGTGAAATACAAGGTGTGCCTAATCTTTGCAGGTAAAATTGTAGATTGTTCAACTGTGTAAATGCCATGTGCCTGACCTTTCAGGCAAATATGTGTGTCTAATCTCAGGTAAAATAAGGTTAGGTGTCTAATCTTCAGGCAATAAGGCAGTCTGAATTGCAAATAAGTAGTGTTCAATTCTAGTAGCCATGATGTGTGTCTAATTTTAGTAAATATGAGGTGTCTAATCATCAAGTGAAATAAGGCGGGGTGTCTAATATTCAGGTGAAATTAGGTGGGGTGTCTAATCTTCAGGTGAAGTAAGGTGGGGTGTCTAATATTCAGGTGAAATAAGGTGGGGTGTCTAATCTTCAGGTGAAATATGGCGGGGTGTCTAATCTTCAGGTGAAATAAGGTAGAAAAATTATAAATTGACTTTCTCGATACGTTGGTAGTAATACATTGAACCATTAGAAAATATTCTTTATGCATTATGAGGGAATTGTTTGATTAGAATTTGTTAATAACAGATTGTAAATTAGTTTCAAATATATTATACGAGTAAGAAACATCGTACACCTAGTACAAACGGGACTCATATGTATACATCATTACATATATACTGCTTATTATTTATTTCCCATGGGCTATTACGTTAAATATATAAAGTTTGTTGTAACACGAGTTACGAGATACGTCTGAACACTGTAGTCACCTCACAAAAGTAAACACACGAAATACCTATTATAGATGAATAAATATACCTTATAAAGTTTATATGGTAGAGGCGTCGCGACGACACTGCGGGGTTGGCCATCTATAATATTTTCACTCATATGATGGGTGATGACCTTTCACTTAATTACCAGCATCTTGTAATTACCATTATTTTGGTCGTACAGTAGGATTTTACCCAATGAAAAAACTCATCCAGTAGGATTTTTATTATAACGAAAAATGGTCACTTGGTATTTTTTAACAATGAATATTCCTTCACGTACAGTTGGCTTCGTTGTCAGGTTATGATTTGTGAGTTGGGATTTATTTCTACCATACAGTTGTGTCCGGTGAGATTATGTGTAGAGGAGATCTGTCAATGGGATTGTGTCATGTGAGATTCGTGTCAGTGTGTCTCAGTGTACTATTCAAGAGACCCATGTGAACCCTTCACACATTAACTGGGTCAATGAGGCAATTGCTCTAATAACGTAGTTAGTCAGTCAGTCAGTTATTTTACCATCTGAGTCTTATTATAATACATCTCTCAACGGTTCAACCACTACTGTATGTCTGTGTCTATTATGTCTAGTTGTGAGTAAGTTCATTTTCAGCTTAAATGACAGTGTGTGTCTGTTTCAATATGTCAGTTACCCTTTGGGAGTAACACTGCCCACTGGTCTAGATCTGGCGAGAAAAATGCCCCCACCCAAAGGTCACTTGTTGGGTGTTACAAAGCGCCTGCTGGGTGTGTTGGGTGATTTAGGTGAGTCTTCCCCGCCCTCCCCCAACAATCCCCCATCCCCCCTCTCCACCCACAACCCAGGGCCACGGTGTGTAAGGTTAAGGCGTTCGAATTTTAATTGGGTTGATGATGAAATAATGCATGTGAGAAGAAGAAGAAGAATAAGAAGAAGAAGATTGGGTTAGGTTAGGCTAGATTAGGTTAGGTTAGGTTAGGTCTGGTCAGGTTACATTATGCATGAAGGTATTCATTTACAACGCTTCCGTGACGCCTGCTGCACCACCACTCCACGACCCCCTGACGGAGACACGATGATCCTCCCCATACTGGCCAGATATTTGGTAAATAACATTGATTATGTGTTAAAGGAATATCCTTCCTTCCATAGGCTTTAGTAAGCCCCTTTATAATATTTATACTGTATATACTTGTCACACTTGCCAGATGCTTCTGGTGTCATTGTACAGGGGTACCTAGTGACAGCACTAGGATCCCGCTTTCACTATCAAGGAATAAACAATTGAAATTGAAATTGGTATTCATTTATATGTATATTTATGATCTACAGGATCGTTTATGGCCAGTCAAAAATTTCCAGAGAAGAGAAATACATAGAAGTTATCACTAATGGCCAATTATCCCTATTGAGTGTAACATACAGTATATATTAGATGGAGTTCCGCTTTTATTTGTTTGTTTTCGTTTTATTTATGTCATTTATTTGTTCACATTTAGCTTAGAATAAGTAAATATTATAAAAAAAAACATTGAAAAACTCACAAGTGACTTTGTAATATATAATTAAGTCGAGATAATAATACCAATACGACGTGCTGGTCAAGCTCCGAAAGAGTTGTCCGGGGGTCTAGCTAACCTCTGGTTGGGGCTTGACCGGCACGAAAAAAAATAAATAAATTTTTGTTTACTAAACGTGATTTTGGCAACCTGTGGTGTAATACTCAGCATGCTCGCCTTGCAAGCGAGTGGACCCGTGATCGATTCCCGGACAGAGTGAAACTATGAGCATTTTTTTTTACGCCATTTGGCTTTCTATTTACCAGTAAATGGGAACCTGGATGTTAATCGATTTGTTGATCTTATTCTGGAATAATGGTTAGCCAGTGCCTATACTTATTGTACAGGGGCCTCATACTCCGGGCTCTATATTTATTGTACAGGGGCCCTTATGGCTGTGAATATATTATATAATGAAATACTCGGTGTACACTTGAAACAAGGTTATACGCTGGCACGCTGCGCGACAAATTACTTTCAGTGGGCCCCCAGATACGGTGGGCCCTAGGCCAATGGCCTACTCGGCCTATTGGTAAATCCGGCCCTGGCCATATACACCCCATAACGAGACACTCAAGTCCATTAGCCAACTAGAGCTGTTAGGTAAATATATTGGATTAGTTCATCAGTGTGTCGGCAGCCCTGCATTATCAGTGATGACTACCTTCAATTATCCCGACGTGGAGTATAATCATTAACCTGCCTGAGCCCAATTTTACGACCAGCCTCACTTTGTTGCTCACTATTATAGCACTGTATGTAAGGGTGCAAGTCTGTGATCACGAGTTCTTGACGTAATTTAGAACACTGGCAGGCGTTTTGAGTAATTAATTTTTTTAGATAAATTAAGAATGGGCCTATAAATATTTTTATATATATATATATATATATATATATATATATATATATATATATATATATATATATATATATAATATATATATATATATATATATATATATATATATATATATATATATATATGTATATATATATAAATATATATATATATATATATATATATATACATATATATATATATACACCTGTAAGAGGTCAAATTAAATTTATGATAAAGTTTAATAGGAAATTATCTTAATTGATGTTTAAACCAGGATGAAAAATGTATAAGGTGGGGAGAGTGGTGGGCAGAGGTCGATACTTGTTCTTGTTGTCGTGAATAATGACCATAGGGTAATGGGCTGGTGCTGGCACACGCTGACTGTCTGCTGCTTGGGCGACTGTTGACACTAACTTTGATTGTTAATACTATCTGTGACTGTGAGCACTATCTGTGGCAGTCCACACTCTGACTGTCAACAATATGATTGTGGGTGTCAACAATCCCCGAGACTGTTAAAACTAACTGTGATCATCAAAATCGACTATGCCTGTTAAAGCTGGCTGTGACTGTCAACATTGTCACCCTTAGACTGGCTGTAACCATAAATACTGCCTGTGACTGTCAACACGGTCACAGCAGG
>NW_024732063.1:0-2993 GCF_018991925.1 Homarus americanus | reverse complement strand
ATTACACCAGACACCTCCGACACCTGCCAGGCACACCTCCGACACCCCAGGCACACCTCACACCCCAGGTACACCTCCGACACTCCCAGGTACACCTCTGACACCCCAGGCACACCTCAGACACTCCCAGGTACACCGGTGACACTCCCAGGTACACCTCTGACACTCCCAAGCACACCTCCCTGACACTCCCACCCCAACACCTCCCAGGTACACCTCCGACACTCCAGTACTTTCACACTCTAGGCACCTAGACACTCCCAGGCACACCTCTCGACACTCCCAGGTACACCTCTGACACCCCAGGTACACCTCTGACACCCCAGGTACACCTCTGACACTCCCAGGCACACCTCAGACACTCCAGGCACACCGCTGACACCCCAGGCACCCCTCCAACACTCCCAGGCACACCTCCGACACCCCAGGCACACTTCTACACTCCCAGGCACACCTGGGACACTCCCAGGTACACCTCTGACACCCCAGGTACACCTCTGACACTCCCAGGTACACCTCCTGACACTCCCAAGTAACCCTCTGACACCCAGGCACACCTCAGACACCTGCTGCACACCTCTGACACTCTCAGGTACTCCTCTGACACTCCCTAGTTCACCTCTCGACACTCCTGGGCACACACATCTGACACCTGAGGTACACCCTCAGACACCCCAGGTACACCTCTGACACTGCCACGTACCTCTCACACTGGCAGGCACACCTCTGACACTCATAGGTACACCTCCGACACTTCGAGGTACACCTCTGACACTTCCAGGTACACCTCTGACACTCCCAGGTACACCTCTGACACTCCCAGGTACACCTCTGATACTCCCAGGCACACCTCAGACACTCCGGAGTACACCTCTGACAAACCCAGGTACACCTCCAACACTCCGCACACCTCCAACACTCCAAGCACACCCCTGACACGCCCTGGTACACTTCTCCCACTCCCAGGCACACCTCCGACACTCCCAGGCACACCTCTGACACTCCCCAGGTACACCTCTGACACTCCAAGGTACACTGGACACTCCCAGGAACACCTCTGACACTCCCAAGTACCACACTGACATTCCCTGGTACACCCCTGACACTCCCAGTTACACGTCCGACACTCCCAGGTACACCTCTGACACTGCCAGGTACAGCTTGGACAATCCCAGGCACCCTGTGACACCCCAGGCACACCTCTGACACCCCCAGGTACACCTCCAACACCCAGGTACACCTCCGACACTCCCAGGCAACCTCTTACACCCCCAGGTACAACTTGGACACCCCAGGCACACTCTGACACTCCCAGGTACACCTCTGACACTCCCAGGTACACCTCTGACACTCCCAAGTACACCTCTGACACTCCCAGGTACACCTCAGACACTCCAAGGTACACCTCTGACACTCTCAGGTACTCCTCTGACACTCCCTGGTTCACCTCTGACACTGCCAAGTACACATCTGACACTCCGAGGTACACCTCAGACACTCCCAGGTACACCTCTGACACTGCCACGTACTTCTCTCACACTGGCAGGTACACCTCTGACACTCTCAGGTACACCTCCGACACTTCGAGGTACACCTCTGACACTTCCAGGTACACCTCTGACACTCCCAGGTACACCTCTGACACTCCCCAGGCACACCCTCTGACACCCCAGGCACACCCCAGACACCTGAGCACACCTCTGACACACCCAGGTACACCTCCAACATCCCAGGCACACCTCCCACACCCCAGGCATGCCCCACACTCACAGGCACACCTAGACACCCCAGGCACACCTCTGACACTCCCAGGTACACCCTCTGACACTCCCAGGTACACCTCTCACACTCCCCAGGCACACCTCTGACACTCCCAGGCACACCCCAGACACCTGGAAGCACCTCTGACACCCCTGTGCACACCTCCAACACTCCCAGGAAACCTGACACCCCAGGCACACTCCCCACTCCCAGGTACACCCAGGGACACCCCACGCACACCCTGACACTCCCAGGTACACCTCCTGACACTACCAGGCACACTTCATGACACTCTAGTACACCTCTGACACCCCAGGTACACCTTGACACTCCCCAGGTACTCCACTGACATTCCCTGGTACACCTCTGACACTCCCAGGTACACCGCTGACACTGCCAGGTACACCTCCAACACTCCCAAGTACACCTCCGACACGCCCTGGTACACTTCTCACACTCCCAGGTACACCTCCGACACTCAGAGGTACACCTCTGACACTCCCAGGTACACCTCTGACACTCCGAGGTACACCTCTGACACTCCCAGGTACACCTCTGACACTCCCAAGTACTCCACTGACATTTCCTGGTACACTTCTGACACTCCCAGTTACACGTCCGACACTCCCAGGTACACCTCTGACACTGCCAGGTACAGCTCTGACAATCCCAGGTACTCCTGTGACACCCTAGGCACACCTCTGACACCCCAGGCACACCTCCAACACCCCAGGCACACCTGACACTCCCAGGCACACTTACACCCCTGCACACTCTGACTTCCAGGCACACCTCTGACACTCCCCAGGCACACCTCTGGACACCCCAGGTACACCTTGCACTCCCAGGTACTCCACTGACATTCCCTGGTACACCACTGACACTCCCAGGTACACCGCTGACACTGACACTGCCCTGTACACCTCCGACACTCCCAAGTACACCTCCGACACGCCCAGGTACACTTCTCACACTCCCAGGTACACCTCTGACACTCCCAGGTACAACTCCGACACTCCCAGGTAAACTTCCGATACTCCTAGGGACACCTCTGACACTCCCAGGTACACCTCTGACACTCCTAGTTATTCCTCTGACACTCCCTGGTACATCTCTGACAATCCCAGGTACTCCTGTGACACTCCTAGGTACACCTCCGATATTCCCAGGTACACCTCCGATATTCCCAGGTACAGCTCTGATACTCCCAGGTACACCTTTGAGACTCCCAG
>NW_024732062.1:0-16326 GCF_018991925.1 Homarus americanus | reverse complement strand
AAAGTCCCCTGATCGAGTATGATAAAGTCCCCTGATCGAGTATAACAAAGTCCCCTGATCGAGTATAACAAAGTCCCAAGATCAAGTTAATCAAAGCCCTCTGATCGAGTATAACAAAGTCCGCTTATCGAGTTTAACAAAGTCCCAAGATCGAGTTTAACAAAGTCCCAAGATCGAGTATAACAAAGTCCCCTCATCGAGAATAACAAAGTCCCCTGATCGAGAATAACAAAGGCCCCTGGTCGTGTATAACAAAGTCCCCTGATCGAGTAAAACAAAGTCCCCTGATCGAGTATAACAAAGTCCCCTGATCGAGTAAAACAAACACCCCTGATCGAGTATAACAAAGTCCCCTGATCGAGTATAACAAAGCCCCCTCATCGAGTATAAAAAAGTCCCCTTATCGAGTATATTTAAGTCCCATGATTGGGTATAACAAAGGACCCTAATGGAGTATAACAAAGTCCCAAGATCGAGTATAACAAAGTCCTCTGATCGATTAAAACAAAGTCTCCTGATCGAGTATAACAAAGTCCCCTGACCGAGTATAACTAAGTCCCCTGATCGAGTATAATAATGGACCCTAATGGAGTATAACAAAGTCTCAAGATCGAGTATAACAAAGTCCCCTGATCGAGTATGACAAAGTCCCCTGATCGAGTATAACAAAGTCCCCTGATCGAGTATAACAAAGTCCCCTGATCGAGTAAAACAAATCCCACTCATCGAGTATAACAAAGTCCCCTGATCGAGTGTAACAAAGTCCCCTGTTCGAGTGTAACAAAGTCCTCTGATCGAGTATAACAAAGCCACCTCGTCGAGTATAACAAAATCCCCTGATCGAGTATAACAAAGTCCCCAAATCGATTATAATAAAGTCCCCTGATTGGGTATAATAATGTCCCCTGATCAAGTATAACAAAGTCCCCTGATCGAGAATAACAAAGTTCCTTGATCGAGAAAAACAAAGCCCCATGATCGAGTATAACAAAGTCCCCTGATCGAGTATAACAAAGTCCCCTGATCGAGTATAACAAAGTCCCCTGATCGAGTTTAACAAAGCCCCCTGATCGAGTATATAAGAAAGGCCCCTGACCGAATATAACAAAGTCCCTAGTTGAGTATATACAAAGTCTCCTGATCGAGTATAACAAAGCCCCCTGATCGAGCATAACAAAGTCCCCTGATCGATTACAACAAAGTTCCCTGATCCAGTATAACAAAGGCCCCTAATGGAGTATAACAAAGGCCCCTGGTCCAGTTTAACAAAGTTCCAAGATCGAGTATAACATAGTCCCCTCATCGAGTATAACAAAGTCCCCTTATCGAGTATAACAAAGTCCCCTTACCGAGTATAATAAAGCCCCGGATCGAGTATAACAAAGTTCCCTAATCGAGTATAATAAAGGACCCTAATGGACTATAACAACGTCTCAAGATCGAGTATAACAAAGTCCCCTAATCGAGTATAACAAAGTCACCTGATCGAGTATAACAAACTCCCCTGGTCGAGTATAACAAAGTCCCTTATCGAGTATAATAAAGCCCCGGATCGAGTATAACAAAGTTCCCTAATCGAGTATAATAAAGGACCCTAATGGACTATAACAACGCCTCAAGATCGAAAGTATAACAAAGTCCCTAATCGAGTATAACAAGTCACCTGATCGAGTATAACTAAGTCCCTGATCGAGTTAAACAAAGCCCCCTCATCGAGTATAACAAATTCCCCTGATCTAGTGTAACAAAGTCCTCTGATCGAGTCTAACAAAGTCCCCTAATCGAGTATAACTAAGTCCTTTCATTGAGTTTAACAAAGGACCCTAATGGAGTATAACAAAGTCCCAAGATCGAGTATAACAAAGTCTTCTGATCGAGTATAACAATGTCCCCTGATCGAGTATAACAAAGCCCCCTAATCGAGTATGACAAAGTCCCCTGATCGAGTATAACAAAGTCCCCTGATCGAGTATAACAAAGTCCCCTGATCGAGTAAAGACAAAGCCCGCTCATCGAGTATAACAAAGTCCCCGGATCGAGTGTAACAAAGTCCCCTGTTCGAGTGTAACAAAGTCCTCTGATCGAGTATAACAAAGCCACCTCGTCGAGTATAACAAAATCCCCTGATCGAGTATAACAAAGTCCCGTAATCGATTATAATAAAGTCCCCTGATTGAGTATAATAATGTCCCCTGATCAAGTATAACAAAGTCCCCTGATCGAGTATAACAAAGTCCCTTGATCGAGAAAAACAAAGCCCCCTGATCGAGTATAACAAAGTCCCCTGATCGAGTATAACAAAGTCCCCTGATCGAGTATAACAAAGCCCCCTAATCGAGTATAAGAAAGGCCCCTGACCGAATATAACAAAGTCCCTAGTTGAGTATATACTAAGTCTCCTGATCGAGTATAACAAAGCCCCCTGATCGAGCATAACAAAGTCCCTTGATCGATTACAACAAAGTTCCCTGATCCAGTACAACAAAGGCCCCTAATGGAGTATAACAAAGGCCCCTGGTCCAGTTTAACAAAGTCCCAAGGTCGAGTATAACATAGTCCCCTCATCGAGTATAACAAAGTCCCCTGATCGAGTATAACAAAGTCCCCTTACCGAGTATAATAAAGCCCCGGATCGAGTATAACAAAGTCCCCTGATCTAGTATAACAAAGTCCCCTGATCGAGTATAACAAAGTCGCCTGGTCGAGTATAACAAAGTCCCCTTATCGAGTATAATAAAGCCTCGGATCGAGTATAACAAAGTTCCCTGATCGAGTATAATAAAGGACCCTAATGGACTATAACAACGTCTCAAGATCGAGTATAACAAAGTCCCCTAATCGAGTATAACAAAGTCCCCTGATCGAGTATAACTAAGTCCCTGATCGAGTTAAACAAAGCCCCCTCATCGAGTATAACAAAGTCCCCTGATCTAGTGTAACAAAGTCCTCTGATCGAGTCTAACAAAGTCCCCTAATCGAGTGTAACTAAGTCCTTTCATTGAGTTTAACAAAGGACCCTAATGGAGTATAACAAAGTCCCCTGATCGAGAATAACAAAGCCCCCTAATCGAATATAACAAAGTGCCCTGAACGAGTATAACTAAGTCCCCTGATTGAGTATAACAAAGGACCCTAATGGAGTTAAACAAAGTCCCAAGATCGAGTATAACAAAGTCCCCTCATCGAGTATAACAAAGTTCCCTGATCGAGTATAACATAGTTCCATGATCGAGTAAAACAAACACCCCTGATCAAGTATAACAAAGTCCTTGATCGAGTATAAAAAAGCCCCCTAATCGAGTATAACAAAGTCCCCTGATCGAGTATAACAAAGTCCCCTGATCGAGTATAACAAAGCCACCTGATCGAGTATAACAAAGGCCCCTGGTCGAGTATAACAAAGTCCCCTCATCGAGTATAACATAGTCCACTGATCGAGTATAACAAAGTCCCCTGATCGAGTAAAACAAAGTCCCCTGATAGAGTGTAACTAAGTCCCCTGATTGAGTAAAACAAAGGACCCTAATGGAGTATAACAAAGTCCCAATATCGAGTATAACAAAGTCCTCTGATCGAGTAAAACAAAGTCCCCTGATCGAGTATAACGAAGTCCCCTGATCAAGTATAACAAAGTCGCCTGATCGAGTATAACAAAGTCCCCTGATCGAGTATAACTAAGTCCCCTGATCGAGTATAATAAAGGACCCTAATGGAGTATAACAAAGTCTCAAGAACGAGTATAACAAAGTCCCCTGATCGACTGTAACAAAGTTCCCTGATCGAGTATAACAAAGTCCCCAGATCGAGAGTAACAAAGTCCCCTGATCGAGTAAAACAAAGCCCCCTCATCGAGTAAAACAAAGTCCCCTGATCGAGTATAACAAAGTCCCCTGATCTAGTGTAACAAAGTCCTCTGAACGAGTATAACAAAGTCACCTAATCGAGTATAACAAAGCCCCCCTCGACGAGTATAACAAAGTCCCCTGATCGAGTATAACAAAGTCCCCTGATCGAGTATAACAAAGTCCCCTGATCGAGTAAAACAAAGTCCCCTCATAGAGTATAACAAAGTCCCCTGATCGAGTATAACAAGGTCCCCTAATCGAGTAAAACAAAGCCCCCTGATCGAGTATAACAAAGTCCCCTGATCGAGTATAACAAAGTCCCCTGATCGAGTGTAACAAAGTCCTCTGATCGAGTATAACAAAGCCACCTCGTCGAGTATAACAAAGTCCCCTGATCGAGTATAACAAAGTCCCCTAATCGAGTATAATAAAGTCCCCTGATTGAGTATAATAAAGTCCCCAGATCGAGTATAACAAAGTCCCCTGAACGAGTATAACAAAGTCCCTTGATCGAGAAAAACAAAGCCCCCTGATCGAGAATAACAAAGTCCCCTCATCGAGTATAACAAAGTCCCCTCATCGAGTATAACAAAGTCCCCTGATCGAGTTTAACAAAGCCCCCTGATCGAGTATAAGAAAGGCCCCTGACCGAATATAACAAAGTCCCTAGTTGAGTATATACAAAGTCTCTTGATCGAGTATAACAAAGCCCCATGATCAAGTATAAAAAGTCCCCTGATTGATTACAACAAAGTCCCCTGATCCAATATAACAAAGGCCCCTAATGGAGTATAACAAAGGCCCCTGATCCAGTTTAACAAAGTCCCAAGATCGAGTATAGTCCCTCATCGAGTATAACAAAGTCCCCTCATCGAGTATAACAAAGTCCCCTAATCGATTATAATAAAGTCCCCTGATTGAATATAATAAAGTCCCCTAATCGAGTATAACAAAGTCCTCTGATCGAGTATAACAAAGTCCCCTGATCGAGTATAACAAAATCCCCTGACCGAGTATAACAAAGTCCCCTAATGGAGTATAACAAAGTCTCAAGATCGAGTATAACAAAGTCTCAAGATCGAGTATAACAAAGTCCCCTGATCGAGTATGACAAAGTCCCCTGATCGAGTATAACAAAGTCCCCTGATCGAGTATAACAAAGTCCCCTGATCGAGTATAACAAAGTCCCCTGATCGAGTAAAACAAAGCCCGCTCATCGAGTATAACAAAGTCCCCTGATCGAGTATAACAAAGTCCCCTATTCGAGTGTAACAAAGTCCTCTGATCGAGTATAACAAAGCCACCTCGTCGAGTATAACAAAATCCCCTGATCGAGTAAAACAAAGTCCCCTAATCAATTATAATAAAGTCCCCTGATTGAGTATAATAATGTCCCCTGATCAAGTATAACAAAGTCCCCTGATCGAGTATAACAAAGTCCCTTGATCGAGAAAAACAAAGCCCCCTGATCGAGTATAACAAAGTCCCCTGATCGAGTACAACAAAGTCCCCTGATCGAGTATAACAAATCCCCTGATCGAGTTTAACAAAGCCCCCTGATCGAGTATAAGAAAGGCCCCTGACCGAATATAACAAAGTCCCTAGTTGAGTATATACAAAGTCTCCTGATCGAGTATAACAAAGCCACCTCGTCGAGTATAACAAAATCCCCTGATCGAGTATAGCATAGTCCCCAGATCGAGTATAACAAAGTCCCCTGATCTAGTGTAACAAAGTCCTCTGATCGAGTATAGCAATGTCCACTAATCGAGTATAACAAAGTCCCCTGATCGAGTATAACAAAGTCCCCTGATCGAGAATAACAAAGTCCCCTGATCGAGTATAACAAAGTCCCCTGTTAGAGTATAACAAAGTCCCCTGATCGAGTATAACAAATCCCCTGATCGAGTATAACAAAGTCCCCTGATCGAGTATAAATAAGTCCCCTGATCGAGTATAATAAAGGACCGTAATGGAGTATAACAAAGTCTCAAGATCGAGTATAACAAAGTCCCCTGATCGAGTATAACTAAGTCCTCTGATCAAGTATAATAAAGGACCCTAATGGAGTATAACAAAGTCTCAAGAACAAGTATAACAAAGTCCCCTGATCGACTGTAACAAAGTTCCCTGATCAAGTATAACAAAGTCCCCAGATCGAGTATAACAAAGTCCCCTGATCGAGAATAACAAAGTCCCCTGATCGAGTATAACAAAGTCCCCTGTTAGAGTATAACAAAGTCCCCTGATCGAGTATAACAAAGTCCTCTGATCGATTAAAACAAAGTCCCCTCATCGAGCATAACAAAGTCCCCTGATCGAGTATAACAAAGTCCCCTAATCGAGTAAAACAAAGCCCAATCATCGAGTATAGCAAAGTCCCCTGATCGAGTATAACAAAGTCCCCTGATCTAGTGTAACAAAGTCCACTGATCGAGTATAGCAAAGTCCCCTAATCGAGTATAACAAAGTCCCCTGATTGAGTATAACAAAGGACCCTAATGCAGTATAACAAAGTCCCAAGGTCGAGTATAACAAAGTCCTCTGATCGAGTAAAACAAAGCCCCCTGATCGAGTATAACTAAGTCCCCTGATCGAGTATAATAAAGGACCCTAATGGAGTATAACAAAGTCTCAAGAACGAGTATTGCAAAGTCCCCTGATCGACTGTAACAAAGTTCCCTGATCGAGTATAACAAAGTCCCTGATCGAGTATAACAAAGTCCCCTGTTCGAGTATAACAAAGTCCCCTGATCGAGTATAACAAAGTCCCTTGATCGAGAAAAACAAAGTCCCCTGATAGAGTAGAAGAAAGTCCCCTGATCGAGTATAACAAAGTCCCCTGATCGAGTATAACTAAGTCCCCTGATCGAGAATAATAAAGTACCCTGATCTAGTGTAACAAAGTTCTCTGATCGAGTATAACAATGTCCCCTAATCGAGTATAACAAAACCCCCTCGACGAGTATAACAAAGTCCCCTGATCGAGTATAACAAAGTCCCCTGATCGAGTAAAACAAAGCCCCCTCATCGAGTATAACAAAGTCCCCTGATCGAGTATAACAAAGTCCCCTGATCGAGAAAAACAAAGCCCCCTCATCGAGTATAACAAAGTCCCATGATCGAGTATAACAAAGTCCGCTGATCGAGTTTAACAAAGTCCCAAGATCGAGTTTAACAAAGTCCCAAGATCGAGTATAACAAAGTCCCCTCATCGAGAATAACAAAGTCCCCTGATCGAGTATAACAAAGGCCCCTGGTCGTGTATAACAACGTCCCCTAATCGCGTAAAACAAATTCCCCTGATCGATTATAACAAAGTCCCCTGATCGAGTAAAACAAACACCCCTGATCGAGTATAACAAAGTCCCCTGATCGAGTATAACAAAGCCCCCTCATCGAGTATAAAAAAGTCCCCTAATCGAGTATAACTAAGTTCCATGATTGAGTATAACAAAGGACCCTAATGGAGTATAACAAAGTCCCAAGATCGAGTATAACAAAGTCCTCTGATCGATTAAAACAAATTCCCCTGATCGAGTATAACAAATCCCCTGATCGATTATAACAAAGTCCCCTGACCGAGTATAACTATGTCCCCTGATCGAGTATAATAAAGGACCCTAATGGAGTATAACAAAGTCTCAAGATCGAGTATAACAAAGTCCCCTGATCGAGTATGACAAAGTCCCTGATCGAGTATAACAAAGTCCCCTGATCGAGTATAACAAAGTCCCCTGATCGAGTAAACAAAGTCCCTGATCGAGTAAAACAAAGCCCGCTCATCGAGTATAACAAAGTCCCCTGATCGAGTATAACAAAGTCCCCTGTTCGAGGTAACAAAGCCCCTGATCGAGTATAACAGCCACCCTGTCGAGCAACAAAATCCCCCTGATCGAGTATATATATATAACAAAGTCCCCTAATGATTATGTAATAAAGTCCCCTTGATTGAGCATAGCAATTCGATCGAAAGTATAACAAAGTCCCCTGATCGAGTATAACAAAGTCCCCTGTTAGAGTATAACAAAGTCCCCTGATCGAGTATAACAAAGTCCTCTGATCGATTAAAACAAAGTCTCCTGATCGAGAAAAACAAAGTCCCCTGGTCGAGTATAACAAAGTCCCCTGATCGAGTATAACTAAGTCCCCTGATCGAGTATAATAAAGGACCGTAATGGAGTATAACAAAGTCTCAAGATCGAGTATAACAAAGTCCCCTGATCGAGTATGATAAAGTCCCCTGATCGAGTATAATAAAGTCCCCTGATCGAGTATAACAAAGTCCCAAGAACAAGTTAATCAAAGCCCTCTGATCGAGTATAAAAAAGTCCGCTAATCGAGTTTAACAAAGTCCCAAGATCGAGTTTAACAAAGTCCCAAGATCGAGTATAACAAAGTCCCCTCATCGAGAATAACAAAGTCCCCTGATCGAGTATGACAAAGTCCCGTGATCGAGTATAACAAAGTCCCCTGATCGAGTAAAACAAAGCCCCCTCATTGAGTATAACAAAGTCCCCTGATCGAGTATAACAAAGTCCCCTGTTCGAGTGTAACAAAGTCCTCTGATCGAGTATAACAAAGTCCTCTGATCGAGTATAACAAGCCACCTTGTCGAGTATAACAAAATACCCTGATCGAATATAACAAAGTCGCCTAAACGATTATAATAAAGTCCCCTGATTGAGTATAATAAAGTCCCCTGATCAAGTATAACAAAGCCCCCTAATCGAGCATAACAAAGTCCCTTGATCGAGAAAAACAAAGCCCCCTCATCGAGTATAACAAAGTCCCCTGATCGAGTATAACAAAGTCCTCTGATCGAGTATAACAAAGTCCCCTGATCGAGCTTAACAAAGTCCTGATCGATTAAACAAAGTTCCTGATCGAGTATAACAAAAGTCCCCTGACGAGTATATACAAAGTCCCCTGACCGAGTATAACCCAAGTCCCCTGATCGAGTATAATAAAGGACCCTAATGAAGTATAACAAAGTCTCAAGATCGAGTATAACAAAGTCCCCTGATCGAGTATAACAAAGTCCACTGTTCGAGTGTAACAAAGTCCTCTGATCGAGTATAACAAGCCACCTTGTCGAGTATAACAAAATCCCCTGATCGAATATAACAAAGTCCCCTAAACGATTATAATAAAGTCCCCTGATTGAGTATAATAAAGTCCCCTGATCAAGTATAACAAAGCCCCTAATCGAGTATAACAAAGTCCCTTGATCGAGAAAAACAAAGCCCCCTGATCGAGTATAACAAAGTCCCCTGATCGAGTATAACAAAGTCCTCTAATCGAGTATAACAAAGTCCCCTGATCGAGTTTAACAAAGCCCCCTGATCGAGTATAAGAAAGGCCCCTGACCGAATATAACAAAGTCCCTAGTTGAGTATATACAAAGTCACCTGATCGAGTATAACAAAGCCCCCTGATCGAGCATAACAAAGTCCCCTGATCGATTACAACAAAGTTCCCTGATCCAGTATAACAAAGGCCCCTAATGGAGTATAACAAAGGCCCCTGATCCAGTTTAACAAAGTCCCAAGATCGAGTATAACATAGTCCCCTCATCGAGTATAACAAAGTCCCCTGATCGAGTATAACAAAGTCCCCTTACCGAGTATAATAAAGCCCCGGATCGAGTATAACAAAGTCCCCTGATCTAGTATAACAAAGTCCCCTGATCGAGTATAACAAACTCCCCTGGTCGAGTATAACAAAGTCCCTTATCGAGTATAATAAAGCCCCGGATCGAGTATAACAAAGTTCCCTGATCGAGTATAATAAAGGACCCTAATGGACTATAACAACGTCTCAAAATCGAGTATAACAAAGTCCCCAAATCGAGTATAACAAAGTCCCCTGATCGAGTATAACTAAGTCCCTGATCGAGTTAAACAAAGCCCCCTCATCGAGTATAACAAAGTCCCCTGATCAAGTGTAACAAAGTCCTCTGATCGAGTCTAACAAAGTCCCCTAATCGAGTATAACTAAGTCCCCTCATTGAGTTTAACAAAGGACCCTAATGCAGTATAACAAAGTCCCAAGATCGAGTATAACAAAGTCTTCTGATCGAGTATAAGAAAGTCCCCTGATCGAGTATAACAAAGCCCCCTAATCGAGTATAACAAAGTCCCCTTATCGAGTATAACTAAGTCCTCTGATTGAGTATAACAAAGGACCCTAATGGAGTAAAACAAAGTCCCAAGATCGAGTATAACAAAGTCCCCTCATCGAGTATAACAAAGTTCCCTGATCGAGTATAACAAAGTTCCATGATCGAGTAAAACAAACACCCCTGATCGAGTATAACAAAGTCTTTGATCGAGTATAAAAAATCCCCCTAATCGAGTATAACAAAGTTCCCTGATCGAGCATAACAAAGTCTCCTGATCGAGTATAACGAAGCGCCCTGATCGAGTATAACAAAGGCCCCTGGTCGAGTATAACAAAGTCCCCTTATCGAGTATAACATAGTCCCCTCATCGAGTATAACAAAGTCCCCTGATCGAGTAAAAAAAGTCCCCTGATAGAGTATAACTAAGTCCCCTGATTGAGTAAAACAAAAGAACCCTAATGGAGTATAACAAAGTCGCAAGATCGAGTATAACAAAGTCCTCTGATCGATTAAACAGAAAGTCCTGATCATATAACGAAGTCCTGATCGAGTATAACAAAGTCGCCTGACGAAAGTATAACAAAGTCTCGATCGAGAATAACAAAGTCCCTGATCGAGTATAACAAGTCCCCTGTCTGGAGTATAACAAAGTCCTCAGGATCGAGTATAACAAAGTCCCCTGATCGAGTATAACAAAGTCCCCTGTTCGAGTATAACAAAGTCCCTGATCGAGTATAACAAAGTCTCGATCGAGTATAACAAAGTCCCCTGATCGAGTATAACAAAGTCCCCTGTTCGAGTATAACAAAGTCCCCTGATCGAGTATAACAAAGACCCTTGATCGAGAAAAACAAAGTCCCCTGATCGAGAAGAACAAAGTCCCCTGATCGAGTATAACAAAGTCCCCTGATCGAGTATAAGTAAGTCCCCTGATCGAGTATAATAAAGGACCGTAATGGAGTATAACAAAGTCTCAAGATCGAGTATAACTAAGTCCCCTAATCGGGTATAATAAAGGACCCTAATGGAGTATAACAAAGTCTCAAGAACGAGTATAACAAAGTCCCCTGATCGACTGTAACAAAGTTCCCTGATCGAGTATAACAAAGTCCCCAGATCGAGTATAACAAAGTCCCCTGATCGATTACAACAAAGTCCTCTGATCGAGTATAACAATGTCCCCTAATCGAGTATAACAAAGCCCCGTCGACGAGTATAACAAAGTCCCCTGATCGAGTATAACAAAGTCCCCTGATCGAGTATAACAAAGTCCCCTGATCGAGTATAACAAAGTCCCCCATTGAGTATAACAAAGTCCCCTGATCGAGTATAACAAAGTTCTCTGATCGATTAAAACAAAGTCCCTGAACGAGTATAACAGTCCTCGATCGAGTATACCAAAGTCCCCGATCGAGTATAACTAAGTCCCCTGATCGAGTATAATAAAGGACCGTAATGGAGTATAACAAAGTCTCAAGATCGAGTATAACTAAGTCCCTAATCGAAAGTATACAAAGGACCTGTAATGGAGTATAACAAAGTTCCAAGAACAGTATAATAAAGTCCCTGACGGATCAAAATAAAGTTCCCTGATCGAGAGCAACAAAGTCCCCAGATCGAGTATAAATAAAAGTCCCCTGATCGAGAATAACAAAGTCCCCTAATCGAGTATAACAATGTCCCCTGATCGAGTATAACAAAGTCCCCTGATTGAGTATAACAAAGGACCCTAATGCAGTATAACAAAGTCTCAAGATCGAGTATAACAAAGTCCTCTGATCGAGTAAAACAAAGTCCCCTGATCGAGTATAACTAAGTCTCCTGATCGAGTATAATAAAGGACCCTAATGGAGTATAACAAAGTCTCAAGAACGAGTATAGCAAAGTCCCCTGATCGACTGTAACAAAGTTTCCTGATCGAGTATAACAAAGCCCCCTCGACGAGTATAACAAAGTCCCCTGATCGAGAATAACAAAGTCCCCTAATCGAGTATAACAAAGTCCCCTGATCGAGTATAACAAAGTCTCCTGTTCGAGTATAACAAAGTCCCCTGATCGAGTATAACAAAGTCCTTGATCGAGAAAAACAAAGTCCCCTGATCGAGTAGAGCAAAGTCCCCTGATCGAGTATAACAAAGTCCCCTGATCGAGTATAACTAAGTCCCTGATCGAGAATAATAAAGTACCCTGATCTAGTGTAACAAAGTTCTCTGAACGAGTATAACAATGTCCCCTAATCGAGTATAACAAAGCCCCCTCGATGAGTATAACAAAGTCCCCTGATCGAGTATAACAAAGTCCCCTGACCGAGTATAACAAAGTCCCCTGATCGAGTAAAACAAAGCCCCCTCATCGAGTATAACAAAGTCCCCTGATCAAGTATAACAAAGTCCCCTGATCGAGTAAAACAAAGTCCCCCTCATCGAGTATAACAAAGTCCGCTGATCGAGTTTAACAAAGTCCCAAGATCGAGTTTAACAAAGTCCCAAGATCGAGTATAACAAAGTCCCCTCATCGAGAATAACAAAGTCCCCTGATCGAGTATAACAAAGGCCCCTGGTCGTGTATAACAAAGTCCCCTGATCGAGTAAAACAAATTCCCCTCATCGAGTATAACAAAGTCCCCTGATCGAGTAAAACAAACACCCCTGATCGAGTATAACAAAGTCCCCTCATCGAGTATAACAAAGCCCCCTCATCGAGTATAAAAAAGTCCCCTTATCGAGTATAACTAAGTCCCATGATTGAGTATAACAAAGGACCCTAATGGAGTATAACAAAGTCCCAAGATCGAGTATAACAAAGTCCTCTGATCGATTAAAACAAAGTCCCCTGATCGAGTATAACAAAGTCCCCTGATCGAGTATAACAAAGTCCCCTGACCGAGTATAACTAAGTCCCCTGTTAGAGTATAACAAAGTCCCCTGATCGAGTATAACAAAGTCCTCTGATCGATTAAACAAAGTCTCCTCATCGAGTATAACAAAGTCCCCTGATCGAGTATAACAAAGCAATTCTGACGAGTATAACAAAGTCCCCTGACTGGCGGCAACAAAGTCCCTGAGTATAACAAAGTCCCCTGATCGAGTATAACAAAGTCCTCTGGATCGATTAAAACAAAGTCTCCTGATCGGTATAACAAAGTCCCCTGGTCGAGTATAACAAAGTCCCCTGATCGAGTATAACTAAGTCCCCTGATCGAGTATAATAAAGGACCGTAATGGAGTATAACAAAGTCTCAAGATCGAGTATAACAAAGTCCCCTCATCGAGTATGATAAAGTCCCTGATCGAGTATAACAAAGTCCCCTGATCGAGTATAACAAAGTCCCAAGATCAAGTTAATCAAAGCCCTCTGATCGAGTATAAAAAAGTCCGCTAATCGAGTTTAACAAAGTCCCAAGATCGAGTTTAACAAAGTCCCAAGATCGAGTATAACAATGTCCCCTCATCGAGAATAACAAAGCCCCTGATCGGGTATAACAAAGGCCCCTGGTCGTGTATAACAAAGTCCCCTGACCGAGTATAACTAAGTCCCCTGATCGAGTATAATAAAGGACCCTCATGGAGTATAAGAAAGTCTCAAGATCGAGTATAACAAAGTCCCCTCATCGAGTATGACAAAGTCCCTGATCGAGTATAACAAAGTCCCCTGATCGAGTAAAACAAAGCCCGCTCATCGAGTATAACAAAGTCCCCTAATCGAGTATAACAAAGTCCCCTGTTCGAGTGTAACAAAGTCCTCTGATCGAGTATAACAAAGCCACCTCGTCGAGTATAACAAAATCCCCTGATCGAGTATAACAAAGTCCCCTAATCGATTATAATAAAGTCCCCTGATTGAGTATAATAATGTCCCCTGATCAAGTATAACAAAGTCCCCTGATCGAGTATAACAAAGTCCCTTGATCGAGAAAAACAAAGCCCCCTGATCGAGTATAACAAAGTCCCCTGATCGAGTATAACAAAGTCCTCTGATGGAGTTTAACAAAGCCCCCTGATCGAGTATAAGAAAGGCCCCTGACCGAATATAACAAAGTCCCTAGTTGAGTATATACAAAGTCTCCTGATCGAGTATAACAAAGCCCCCTGATCGAGCATAACAAAGTCCCCTGATCGATTACAACAAAGTTTCCTGATCCAGTATAACAAAGGCCCCTAATGCAGTATAACAAAGGCCCCTGATCCAGTTTAACAAAGTCCCAAGATCGAGTATAACATAGTCCCCTCATCGAGTATAACAAAGTCCCCTGATCGAGTATAACAAAGTCCCCTTACCGAGTATAATAAAGCCACGGATCGAGTATAACAAAGTTCCCTGATCTAGTATAACAAAGTCCCCTGATCGAGTATAACAAAGTCCCCTGGTCGAGTAAAACAAAGTCCCCTTATCGAGTATAATAAAGCCCCGGATCGAGTATAACAAAGTCCCCTGATCGAGTATAATAAAGGACCCTAATGGACTATAACAACGTCTCAAGATCGAGTATAACAAAGTCCCCTAATCGAGTATAACAAAGTCCCCTAATCGAGTATAACTAAGTCCTTGATCAAGTTAAACAAAGCCCCCTCATCGAGTATAACAAAGTCGCCTGATCTAGTGTAACAAAGTCCTCTGATCGAGTCTAACAAAGTCCCCTAATCGAGTATAACTAAGTCCCCTCACTGAGTTTAACAAAGGACCCTAATGGAGTATAACAAAGTCCCAAGATCGAGTATAACAAAGTCTTCTCATCGAGTATAACAAAGTCCCCTGATCGAGTATATCTAAGTCCCCTGATCGAGTATAATAAAGGACCCTAATGGACTATAACAACGTGTCAAGATCGAGTATTACAAAGTCCCCTAATCGAGTATAACAAAGTCCCCTGATCGAGTATAACAAAGTCCCCTGATCGAGTTTAACAAAGCCCCCTGATGGAGTATAAGTAAGGCCCCTGACCGAATATAACAAAGTCCCTAGTTGAGTATATACAAAGTCTCCTGATCGAGTATAACAAAGCCCCCTGATCGAGCATAACAAAGTCCCCTATCGTTTACAACAAAGTCCCCTGATCCAGTATAACAAAGGCCCCTAATGGAGTATAACAATGGCCCCTGATCCAGTTTAACAAAGTCCCAAGATCGAGTATAACATAGTCCCCTCATCGAGTATAACAAAGCCCCTGATCGAGTATAACAAAGACCCTTACCGAGTATAATAAAGCCCCGGATCGAGTATAACAAAGTCCCCTAATCAAATATAACAAAGTCCCCTGATCGAGTATAACACAGTCCCCTGGTCGAGTATAACAAAGTCCCCTTATCGAGTGTAATAAAGCCCCGGATCGAGTATAACAAAGTTCCCTGATCGAGTATAATAAAGGACCCTAATGGACTATAACAACGTCTCAAGATCGAGTATAACAAAGTCCCCTAATCGAGTATAACAAAGTCCCCTGATCGAGTAAAACTAAGTCCCTGATCGAGTTAAACAAAGCCCCCTCATCGTGTATAACAAAGTCCCCTGATCTAGTGTAACAAAGTCCTCTGATCGAGTCTAACAAAGTCCCCTAATCGAGTATAACTAATTCCTTTCATTGAGTTTAACAAAGGACCCTAATGGAGTATAACAAAGTCCCCTGATCGAGTATAACAAAGCCCCCTAATCGAATATAACAAAGTCCCCTGATCGAGTATAACTAAGTCCCCTGATTGAGTATAACAAAGGACCCTAATGGAGTTAAACAAAGTCCCAAGATCGAGTATAACAAAGTCCCCTCATCGAGTATAACAAAGTTCCCTGATAGAGTATAACAAAGTTCCATGATCGAGTAAAATAAACACCCCTGATCGAGTATAACAAAGGCCCCTCATCGAGTATAACAAAGCCCCCTGATCGAGTATAACAAAGGCCCCTGGTCGAGTATAACAAAGTCCCCTCATCGAGTATAACATAGTCCACTGATCGAGTATAACAAAGTCCCCTGATCGAGTAAAACAAAGTCCCCTGATAGAGTATAACTAAGTCCCCTGATTGAGTAATACAAAGGACCCTAATGGAGTGTAACAAAGTCCCAAGATCGAGTATAACAAAGTCCTCTGATCGAGTAAAACAAAGTCCCCTGATCGAGTATAACGAAGTCCCCTGATCGAGTATAATAAAGTCGCCTGATCGAGTATAACAAAGTCCCCTGATCGAGTATAACTAAGTCCCTTGATCGAGTATTATAAAGGACCCTAATGGAGTATAACAAAGTCTCAAGAACGAGTATAACAAAGTCCCCTAATCGACTGTAACAAAGTTCCCTGATCAAGTATAACAAAGTCCCCCAGATCGTGTATAACAAAGTCCCCTAATCGAGTATAACAAAGCCCC
>NW_024732061.1:0-20615 GCF_018991925.1 Homarus americanus | reverse complement strand
GGCTTATGACAGCAACGTAAGAGTTGAATTAAAACTTGAGTTATCCTACAAAAGAAACTTTAATCTCCTTTGGAAGGAAATTGAACATATCGTTTTAAATGTTCCCGCCGGACAATATGCTCCCTGCCAGCCAATTTTCCCGAGGCACGGTAAATGTGGCCGCCAAACCCGGTGCGCGCGCAATTTACTGAATTATGTCGAGTTTCTAATATACTAGCTAGATAATAACTTAATTACTTTTATTACTTATTTCTTTATTTATTTATTTACGGGCATATTTATGTGCGAATATACTTATTTACTTATACTGCTTGCTACTCACGCACTCACTTAAGCACTTAATTGTTTATGTACAACTCTACGAGATAATTATTATCAGTGATACAAGATTTTTTAAGAAGTGATTAAGTTACCTCTAGAGTCCTCAGGGGGTGACTGCCTCACTAGGTTACGTCTACACTTGAGTGCTTGGATGAGTGATATAACAAGGCAGATTTTTTACTAAAGATAATCATTACAGTACAGTAGACTGAAAATGTAAATAAACTTTCTAAAAACTATCCTCGTGTTTTTATAGATAGCACTTAACGTGTAGTTTATGTATACATTATAAGTTCAATAATGGTGTGTTAAGAAAGTGCTTCCTCACCATCAGATGCGGTGGATGTCGCGGAGAAAATACAGTCAACCCTCGCTATACGCGGTCCCACATTCCGCGTTTCCACGTTTACGCGGTACCCTGCCGAAACAGGAATGCTCACATTCCGCGGTTCGTGTACCCCTTTACTCGGAGAGCGGCTGGCGAACCGCGCCATTTTTGGATTCAAACCTCCCGCCATCTCTCCCGCCATCCGCCATGTTGTGTAAGCTGCGCGAGCATGGTGCGCACAAGGTCGCTCAGTCGTCAAAACATTACCGAGTTCTTCACCCGCCACCGACCACAGCCGGCCCAAGTCAGTGATAGTGATAATTATAGTGAAGATATGGACTTATATGGACTTTGAGGGGTTTGACAAAAAGGCCCTGCAAGCCTCTATGGTGGATAGTGATACAATTGATACAAGTGATACAGGTGAGGGCCAATAATCTGCCCTCTGCCTCGGAACCAACCGCCCATCCCCGTGTGCCCAGCCATCTTTTCTAATAATGTAAGTGTTAGAAAACCTAATATTATTGATATTTCTCTTAATTATTAATTGTTTGTGCATACCATCATCAAGTTAAGATAATATTTTTACTACAACATAGTTGTGTGTCGTCAAAAAGTGGAGTTTGGGGGTCGGCCCGGACTCTACTTCAATTAATCCCATATGTTATGTTATTCACTTTACTCGTTCCTTACTTTCCGCGGCACCCTGTGGGTTACATTAACCGCGTAAAGTGAGGGTTGACTGTATTGCATAAGGAAAATAAATTGCAGTTTGTCACAGTACCTCACCTGCTCTTGTAAACTTATTAAGAGTAATGTTGAAATGTACGAGTAACAATTAATTACCTATAAATATTATTTTTTCCTTCAGCTAATAGTGATATTTTTTGTGTTTTGCAGGTACGGTGTTTGGCCAGAGACAGCAACAGGTAATGGTTCTAAAGTAAGGGTTATGTGTCTTTGCCTGGGGTAGTGGAGGATATACCAGGGTGCGGGTTGTAAGAACCAAGGGCCTGCCTAGCCTGGTGGTCGCCAGGAGAGGGTGTTCATAGGTCATGGTGCAGGGTGTGATAAAGAGTCCCGGGAACCACCTGTACTGTACGTGGTTATATTCCAGGCAGTTGTTGTGTGTGACAACTGTGTGTCTCTGCCATCAGTAATTCCCTTATGTTTGGAACAACTTTGTATTTTTTCGATAGAAAATGAAGTTGTAAACAGTGATAGGATAAAGAGAGGATGATACGTAAAATAAACTATGACCGTCTTGTAGAATATAGAAACAGCGGGAAGTTCGGTTGTGTAGAATTAAATAAAATAACATAATTTTTTTAATTTGTTGTATATAAGACAGTTAGGCTTACCGAGACTATAAATTGCATAAAATTCCATTTCCCTGGCAAAGAAAATTATCTTCCTCGTGGGGTTTACGCAAGAGATAAATGAGAAAAAATAAGACTACTGTCAGTTTGTTTATCATTCACTAAGTCATGTTGAATGAATACTTTACATTAATCATAGAAACATACGTAACTTATATGAAGTTATCTTGGAAAAGTAATAATTGTTTTTAGATTAATATAACTCGCACAGTAAGAACCCGTCGATCTACCCCCCAACCCCCCAGGCCACGACTGGTGACCCAAGACGACATAGAAGTCACAATTCCTCTACATCAGGAGGAAAAAATATTGCTTATTGGCCTCGTCTGAGAGCCCCAGATCAGGCAGCTTTGTGCCAGAGATGGAGACCATAGTTCAGTTCGTTCTCGTGGCGTCGCGTTCACAACTCTGACACACGAACGTGCAGAGGAACATATGACCAGACAGAGCAACAGATGGACTCATTGAGGGGTGCATGGACGGTCAGACATACAGAGGATTGGAGTGATGGACATACACAGGGAGGAACAAGATGAACGTACAGACAGATGGACACACAACACCCCTAGGACCCTTCAGCTAAGCGGGGGCCGGGAGACAATAAACATGTAAACAACAGTACATATCGCCTTCATAGCTCAACAGTCAGATGCTGGACCCCTAAAAACCTCCCTTCCGTAAGAGTAGTTTTAGTTTTATTACATCTCGTAGAGTTCTCTGTGTATCTGTTAAACGACTGAGAAATCTGGATTGTAGGATGGGGGAGGAGGGGTGGAGGGACTGGGGAGGAGGGGCCTGGGAGGAGGGTCAGGGGGAGGGGCCCCGGAGGAGGGGTTATTGCCAGTCCCCAGTGTAAGGGCAACGAGAAAACTTTTATTGTGAGGCGGAACTTGTTATTGCGTCGGGGATCCTACATGATGAGTGTACTGGGTTTTGGAAATGATGTCTTTGGGGGTTTAGAAGGAGAGAGAGTATATCACACACACACGTACTTAGTCAACAATACACAGACAACCAAACAGATTAATGATAGAAAACAAGACAGACAGACACAGGACCACCATAAGGGGAGCGACAAGTACCGTGGTTAGGCTGAGGTGCTTCTTGGCTGCCGGAAGTGGTGGACATCAGTGTCAGCTCCGGGACTAATGGTGACTTGTATCCGAGGGAGGGGAAGTGGCAGCAGAAGTATGTCCTGAGGAAGTTGCAGCAGAATTATGTCCAAAGGAAGTAATAGCGGAAGTAGGTCCTGAAGAAGGGGAAGTGGCAGCAGAAGTATGTCCAAAGGAAGTGTTACGAACCACGCCATCAATTGTCATGATCTACCTACCCAGCACTACGAACCATGCCATCTATTGTCATGATCTACCTACCCAGCACCACGAGCAACGCCATCTAGGGACGAAACCCGAGTATGACTAGTCTTAGTTACCACTCCGGGGTTTCCCTTCTCCATATCCTGGTTGTTGCGTCACCTCCTCCAAGTCTTCCTCATCAGCTCCAGTTCGAGGAGAGTTCAGTTCACTCTGGGAAGTGACCACACTAGGATCACCTATCCTGGAAACCTACGGCACAGTGACTACCTACCATCTTCTTCAACACTCAGCCTTACTCGTCAGCCATCTCAGCACTGCACTTGAGTATTTTGTAATCTTATATTGCCTCCCCACCTCCACCTTGCTTCAGATTGTTGTATGTTGTGTAAATATGTATATACTGTTAAGCCAATGTTGCGTATGTTTAGGTTAAGTATGGTTAAGGGTAAATTATAGAAAGCTGAATATTTTGTTAAGGAATTTATGGTACTTTATTATACACAACAAAAACTCGCATCCCCTCCCCACAACTCAGTTAAACTTCAACAAACAAAGGCTGTACATTGAGGCAGAAGAACCAAGGAAATAAACTTTGGTAATTTATTGTCATCATTAAAGAAATCTGAACTTTTTATGTTAATGCAGGAGGAAGCACAAGGGACTGTAGGTGTTTGTGCTTGTGGTGATGTGAGTACTGTTTGTGGTAATTTGAGTACTGTTTGGGGCGACTTGAATACTTTTTGTGGTCTTGAGTACTGTTTGTGACGATTTTGAGTACTAATTGTTTGTAGTAAGACAGAGTTGTAAATTACTACCAGACATACGGACACAAGGTATAGCCAGGTGAGAGAGAGAGAGAGAGAGGCGTGAATATTTATTTTTGCCCATACAATTTTTTTCTCTCTCTCTCTCTCTCTCTCTCTCTACTCCCTTTATGTCAGCTTAACTAGATCCCTGTGTTGTGGGTCGACAATAATTCTAAGCTGGCTGGATATTCTTTCCCTCCTCCAGGACAAACAACAAAGTAGGAAAGCTTTATTGAGTTAAGATACAGTATGTTTGTGTAAGCTTAAACAAGATAGAGCGAAATATTTGTACTGAGGACAAATCTTTTACGTAAACCTGAAAAAAACAAGAAGAAATTATATACAAGTGGAAGATTTTCTTACATATGAATGATATTAGAGTAATGAGGTATTTTTTTCTATTGTTAAAACTGAATGAAATTGTTGAGACTTAAGAAATTATTTGGGAATGTGAATCTAGACACGTATGGTATGATGAAATTTAAAATCCAGTGAGAAATTCTTAGCTCGTGAAGAAATTTGGAAAATCTGTCGAAGGAAATATTGTTAATGAAGCAAATAAAAAAATCAATAAATAAAAAAATCCATTGGGAAAGTCCTCACATAATGAAGACAAAATAAAACTCAAAACGAAGAAAGAAAATCCCTTCACAATTCGAACCAAATCCAGCACCTAAATCCCCTAAATCCCACAAAACCCCATAAACCCCCATAAATCCCCCCAAATCCCACAACACATCAACATCTCCAGTTAACCCCAAATCACCAACTACACAATCCATCACAATCTTCCTCGTAATCATCTTAAACCGTAAAAAAAACAAATGATAGAAGATCTTACTTAATACTTTAAACTAAAACATAACCAAATTTACTCGTGGTAACTGGGTAATGTAGGAAATTACTTAGGGATTAGCCGAGGGATGGTTGAGAGAAGGAGGTGGTAGTGGTAGTATTTGGTTGAGGTGGTGGTAGTCTTTGGGAGAGGGAAGGTGGTGGTGGTGGTAGTAGTGGTAGTAATCCCGTGGTCTTATTCCTCAAGTCTTTAACTGGATACATAATTAGGTACTAAGACTGTCCTTGGACGTCACATACACACACACACACAAACACACGTACAAGAGAGAGAGAGAGAGAGAGAGAGAGAGAGAGAGAGAGAGATGCATCACCCATCACCAACCATCCCGGGACCCAGGCTATAAAACTCTACGGTCCCAGGCTGCCACGTTTCACTTACTCTGCCTGCCCGCCCTCCACTCACATATACCCAACACCTATTGGTAAAGTAATGACCAAGGAACACTCTACAATATAATTTTATTCTCCATATATAAAGCTAATTATTACTCTAACTAATTATAGGAATTAATGATCGTATTTAAAATATTTTAGGCTTTTTAACATGGTCTCTGATGTCGGTGTAATTCTTCAACATGGGAACTTGTTATGTTTACACTAAGAGAAGCGTATGATTGTATGTTCTTAATTTGTGTTTATGTTTCAATTTTAATTAACAATATAATTTTAAAATGATGATTGCTTGATAATTAATAGGAATGTATGAGTTAATTATTGTTGATTAGGATAGAGTTAAATGAGGAGTTAAATTAAATAGTAAAAATAAAAGAATTATGTACTGTATATAATAATTTGTAAGTTTATAGAAATAAGTTAGACATAATAAGAGCTTAATTATACCTTTAAATGAAGTCTTCTGTCGTTCAAGTACTAAAACAGTACTTGATTGATATAAATATTTAAGAAAAAGACTTAGCTACCCGGAGTTAATTATCGCTTGTTAATGTCATCACAGGGTAGTTACGTCTGATTCATGTCTTGCTTATGAGAGACATTATTCATTTAAAGAGAGCGAGATACTGACTAGAATCTTATCTTTCTTTTATAACCACTTGAGAGATAGTTTCATTCTCTTTGTCAATATTATCTCCAAGAATTGTACGTTTATTTTACCATTAACTAGGAATAATGACAACGATTCCTTTTATGTGTTTTTTTTTTCTATTCGTTATTAACCCCATTAACCATTCATAAAGGTAACACAGGTAGATATATATTTTCACCTGTCTAATTAAGGTGTAGCTTGTGTTCATTGACCTCTTAGAATCCACCTTTGTGTCGTTATTAAGAGAATCAGTTATATACTTTCTCACATCTTCAGGTAGAGATGCAAATTAGGGCATTAACAAGTTAGGACATTATTTATTTACCATAATCAACAGATAGGAGTCGATCTCATTAACTTACCTGTGTGGATGTTGGTCTTAATTAACCTTGACCTAATTATAATGAGGTGAATAATGGATTCTTGAGGTCAGGTCATCTTGGTACTGAGTACATGAGAGGGATAAAGTATATGTATGTATGTATGTATGTATGTATGTATAAGGACACACACAATAAAAACAATAGACTCGAATTTCCTACTTTTATTATTGATCATTTTTAACAACATTTATTGCTTCTCTGGTCACCTGTTATCACTAAGATCAAAGCTTGTATGATACACGTTAATAACCCGCTGTATACAAGACCAAAACAGGCGGGGGGGGGAGATATATTCCACAAAACGTAAACAGATTAAAAATTTGTTCTAAAATAACCTTACAGTGTGATAGGATACGGTATTGGTGCGTTATTTAGTGTTAATTATGAAGAAATAAATATTTAACTTTATTTACATCGTTTATTAAGAGATTATAACTGAAGGAAAAATAATTATTCGAAGGTTTCTAAAAAAAGGGGGATTATTTTTTTAAAGAATAAATTTACATTGAGGAAATTTTTATATTCTAAAGTATATATTTATATATATAGGATTAGATGTGTGTTTTGATTTTCAGTTTTTTTTTCTTTTGGATCTTCATTTTGTTTTTCTTCTTGTTTTTCATCATCATCATCATCATCATCATCATCACCATCATCATCATCATCATCACCATCATCATCTCTATCACCATTTATTCACATCTGTTTACAAACTAGTTGACTCAGCAGTGAAAAACAGTGATGCTATCAGTTCAATATTGAGGTGACATGACTTTCTGAGAGTGAGAGAGAGAGAGAGAGAGAGAGAGAGAGAGAGAGAGAGAGAGAGAGAGAGAGAGAGACGCAGTAATCAGCCCTGGACAGATAAATACTCATTCGAAACTTCTAGAAATTGAATTCTTAAGGCGAGATAAAGCAAAATTTTTCAGAAACAAATCCCAGAAAGCTATTAGATTATGATTTCACGAAGGTTCAAACTGTCTAAAGTGTGTACGAATTTGACGACGGCTCAGTACTCAGTCAGGCTGCGTCTGAGGAGGGAGAAGGTGTAAATAAAGAAGCTTTGGAGGTTATAGTACGAGAACAACAAAATTATAATAGAAAAAAAAAGTACTTGAAAGTTTGTTGAAGTTTCTTAGTGAAATTGTTAAATGTTTGATTGTAAAGATTAGTTCAAGAATAGGAAGATAGTTAAAAAAGGTGCGTTGGGTGTGTCGACCAAGAAGGATATGTATTAAGGTGTGTTGGGTGTGTCGACCAAGAAGGATATGTATTAAGGTGTGTTGGGTGTGTCGACCAAGAAGGATATGTATTAAGGTGTGTTGGGTGTGTCGACCAAGAAGGATATGTATTAAGGTGTGTTGGGTGTGTCGACCAAGAAGGATATGTATTAAGGTGTGTTGGGGGCCTTTGTTATAACTAAGTAATACCCAGGATCAATATATACTTCACAATAGGTTCGAAACCGCCAAGTAATAGGGAGAACCGATCAATTATACTTCATAAGGAACCTATTCCGATCCTATTTCGCCGAGAGAGAGAGAGAGAGAGAGAGAGAGAGAGAGAGAGAGAGAGAGATTGATACAGGTGTCCTTCAAGAGAGATCCCACTAGCACGCTCCTTTTCTTTCCTATTTCTCCTTTCCTCCTTCTCCTCATCTTCTTCTAGCTTATTCTGCTCTTCTACCTGATTTTCCCTCCTGTTTCTATTCCTCTTTTTCTTCTTCCTTCCTCCCCTTTTCCTCCTACTGTTTCTTCTTCTTCCTCTTTTTCTTCTTCTTTCTTTTTCTTCTCTTCTTCCTTCGTTTCTTCTTCTTCCTCCTCCTCCTGTTCCTCCGTTTTTTCTCCTACTGTTACTTCTTCTTCTTCTTCTCCTCTTCCTCTTCCTCCTACTTGCCCTCTTCCTTCCCTTCCTTCCCCCCTTCTCTTCCTCCTCCTCTTCCTCTTTCTTCCTCTCTTTTCCAAGGCATATCCTCCTCATTTTCATCTTCCTTCGTCTCCTTCTCCTCATCCTCCTCCTCTCTAAAGTTGAAGACCGAGTTCCTCATCTCCTTCATCCTTCCATCCTTTTAAAGTGATGGAGTAAAGGGGAAAAAAAGTCGTCGCTTCTCTAAACTTTACTTTCCAAGCGTTATGGTTAACGATGTGAAGTTTCCCTTATTCCCTCCTTCACCCTAGCGTCATGGACCAAAACACCCTCAGTTGGAATTCCTTCTTCACCCTATCGTGAGGCACCAGGTTTAATACCTCCTTCACCCTAGTGTAATGGAACACAGCATCCTCACTCACTCCTTCGCCCTAGCGTAATGGAACAACCTCACTCTCTACTTCACCCCAGCACAACACAACACAACACAACACAATACAACACAACAACACAACAACACAACATAGAGAGTCTCCACCCAAAAATTATGAACATATGCCTTGTGTTAGGTACGTGTGAGGCAACAAGACAAGCCACATACGGATAAAAATAAAAAATCTTTCAGTTTTAGAGGAGGAAGATATCTCTCTTGTCCCAAGCTGGGTAGGAGCCAAAACAAGGAGAAGCTATTCGTCCCAGGGTGACCAGCTGCAAGGTGAGAGGGTAAATTCTGCCTGTTGTGCATAGAAGTATACTGTATTAATGCTGTGTATAGGATCTTGGGAGTATTTAAGCTAAGTGTCTCATTCTATTCCGATTGTAGATATGATGTGATATTCTTCGACGTTCATATAACTTTTTAGAGAATTGATTGATATGTCTGTCTGCCTGTCTGCCTGTCTGTCTGTCTGTCTGTCTGTCTGTCTGGGGAACTATCTCGCCACCAGCCAAACTCTAAATTATTTCTTCATCTCCAACTACAGTAATTTTCTTTTTGCCTTTTGTACATTTTGCAAAAAAGTGAACAAAATCGCTAAAGAAAAAGACTTATCGTGGAAGGAAGGAGTCTGATGGCCAAGAGATGCAAATGATCATTGATTCCGGTGCAGACTGAGTTGAATTGCTTTGTTCGATATATCTCTTCAATAGTTAGGAAAAAATTTTAAAAAATTCAATGTTGAAAAGATGGAATAACCTGACGGCACCAACTCCCTTCCCTTCCCTTCCTCTCTCTCTCTCATACCCCTCCCTTCCTTTTCCCCACCCCTTCCCTCCCATTGCCCTACCATTCCTCCCCTGTTGGCCCTCCTATTAGAGAAAGAAAACAATATATTTTTTTTGGAAGGGGTAACTGTCATAAAAAGTTGTGTTCCTTGTTGATGTGTGTGTGTGTGTGTGGGATGCAGAGAGCAGGAAAGAAGTGAAAGGAAACGTACGGTTGGAGGGGAAGGAAGAGGTAAAGTGTTAAGAGTGAGACGTGTGGAATAATTGAGAGAGAGAGAGAGAGACAGAGAGAGAGAGAGAGAGAGAGAGAGAGAGAGAGAGAGAGAGAGAGAGAGAGCGAGAGAGAGGGTAGAGAGAGAGAGAGAGAGAGAGAGAGAGAGAGAGAGAGACAGAGAGAGAGAGAGAGAGAGAGAGAGAGAGAGAGAGACACTAAACACACACAAAAAAAGAAATGAAAACATAATAATACAAAAATAAATTGTCATAGTCGAAGGTGCAGTCATCGATATAAAGTACTCGGTCTACTAATTCTGAACTATTGACAGAAAAATACGAGACAAATAAGCCGACAAATTGAGCCATTAAAGGTCTCTCATGAACTTCTGCCGCTACAGTAGGAATAAACACTAGTAATTGATATACTGGTAAAATAAAACCCCACACACAGACCACCGAACTAAAAGCTTCCGGCGATAAATAAATTAATATATCAGGTAATTTAGATAAAATTTCGATAAAGTGATAATTTATATACATTTTTATATATTTTTTTAAATTTAAACTTGACTGTAAATAAGAACTATCATATAAATAATCACACTGTAAAATATAAATAAATAGCATAATTATTAACTTAATATATTTTAACTTTGCCCTAAACTTTACAAGAGAACTTTACCGGGTACAACTGGACGGTCTCCTACGCTACATTACTCTGAACACACGAGAGAACTAAACACAGAACTCACGATTCTTCTTCATATGTGTATTGTGTTTTATATATTCATTTATTGTCTTATTCTCTCTATGTTCAAAATATTCACTGGGGGTAAAAATAACAGCACGGATACAACACACTAATAACTAATCCTGTTTTTTTTAGCACGAAAGAACCATCATGGCCGGCACTGTATACTAAAAAATCACCCACTTTCCCCAGATGCAAAGTTAGGTACCAATTCACAGATGGGTGAACTGGGAATCCACTAAGTGCAAGCCAATAATCCTAGGAATATGAAGCGAGAATTGTATCTACTCAGCCACAGCACACCTCTGGTCGGCAATAATCCGCTAAAAAAAGTCTTTTATCTTTACATAGAGGGAACATAATGATGTACAACTCGTGTCAAACGCTGCATTAGGTTACGTCGTATAGTTTAGTACAGTAAAATAAAATAAAAACCTTGAACAGAGGAGCGACGGTCAGCTGAAAGTGAACCAAGTCGATGTGCCATTGTAGTTTGATGTCCACCCTCACTACGCACGACCAGAATCTACATAATACTCAATAAACAACGACTAGACACGAGGCCTGTTAGAGGGGTTATTCTTTACTCTTAAATCTATCAAAAGCTCGAGATTAGCGTTACGACAATCCTCCCAAATCCTTGTTACTAAAACATTTCTCGGCGAGGATTATCAAAGAACAAATCCTAGCATCGTGTTTTTCCTCGTACCTGGGGGAAAGGACATGTAAAGATGCAGTAGTCTCAGTGAAATGTCGACCTCATGATCAAATCGTTCCTCTACTTAGGGGTTCTTGTAGTTATCTTTTGCAGGAAGATTAAGCTTATTATCTGTAAGTTCTTCTTTCCAAAATATAAATTATACCATTGTAGAGAGTAGTGTCAGTGATGATGCAACAGTGGCCTAACAAAAGCACCATACAGACAACCCACGGAACAGACCAAAACAATAGTGCCAGTAGTGATGTAACAACAATGGCCTAACAAAAGCACCATACAGACAACCCACGGAATAGACCAAAACAATAGTGCCAGTAGTGATGTAACAACAATGGTCTAACAAAAGCACCATACAGACAACCCACGGAACAGACCAAAACAATAGTGCCAGTAGTGATGTAACAACAATGGTCTAACAAAAGCACCATACAGACAAGCCACGGAACAGACCAAAACAATAGTGCCAGTAGTGATGTAACAACAATGGTCTAACAAAAGCACCATACAGACAAGCCACGGAACAGACCAAAACAATAGTGCCAGTAGTGATGTAACAACAATGGTCTAACAAAAGCACCATACAGACAACCCACGGAACAGACCAAAACAATAGTGCCAGTAGTGATGTAACAACAATGGTCTAACAAAAGCACCCTACAGACAAGCCACGGAACAGACCAAAACAATAGTGCCAGTAGTGATGTAACAACAATGGTCTAACAAAAGCACCATACAGACAAGCCACGGAACAGACCAAAACAATAGTGCCAGTAGTGATGTAACAACAATGGTCTAACAAAAGCACCATACAGACAAGCCACGGAACAGACCAAAACAATAGTGCCAGTAGTGATGTAACAACAATGGTCTAACAAAAGCACCCTACAGACAAGCCACGGAACAGACCAAAACAATAGTGCCGGTAGTGATGTAACAACAATGGTCTAACAAAAGCACCATACAGACAACCCACGGAACAGACCAAAACAATAGTGCCAGTAGTGATGTAACAACAATGGTCTAACAAAAGCACCATACAGACAACCCACGGAACAGACCAAAACAATAGTGCCAGTAGTGATGTAACAACAATGGTCTAACAAAAGCACCATACAGACAAGCCACGGAACAGACCAAAACAATAGTGCCAGCAGTGATGTAACAACAATGGTCTAACAAAAGCACCCTACAGACAAGCCACGGAACAGACCAAAACAATAGTGCCGGTAGTGATGTAACAACAATGGTCTAACAAAAGCACCATACAGACAACCCACGGAACAGACCAAAACAATAGTGCCAGTAGTGATGTAACAACAATGGTCTAACAAAAGCACCATACAGACAAGCCACGGAACAGACCAAAACAATAGTGCCAGTAGTGATGTAACAACAATGGTCTAACAAAAGCACCCTACAGACAAGCCACGGAACAGACCAAAACAATAGTGCCAGTAGTGATGTAACAACAATGGTCTAACAAAAGCACCATACAGACAAACCAACGAACAGAGCAAAAACAGTAGTGCCAGATAGCAAGACCCACAAAGCAGGTTCAAACAGTAGTGCCAGTGGAAAGTCACCTGGTGTTGCTGGTGATTCATGGTGGCCTTTTGGGCGAGGAGTGCCATTTGTAAAGTGCCAGAACTATGTAGTAGGTACAACGGGTGCCTGGGAGAGCAAGGTACGTTGGTGAGAGAGAGGAAGAGACTGCGCTATGTTGGAGAGAGAGTGAGAGAGTGTGGTTTGTTGGAGAGAGAAAGTGGGAAAGTGTGGTGTGTTGGGGAAAGTGCGTAGTATGTTGGAGAGAGTATGGGTGCGTTTGGGTGAGTTTGGAAGAGAGAGGAACGAAGGGAAGACGATGAAGAGAAGGTTGAGGCAAACATAATGTAAAAAGAGAGTTAGTAGGAGAGAGAGGAGGAGGGGGGGGGAGGAGGAGGAAGAAGAGAAGAGGAAGAGGAGGAGGAAATAGGTTGCACAAAAACAGGACTGGAAGAGAAGAAGGTTGGAGAAATCTGGGGAGAAGACAGGGCTAAAGGAGAAGAGAAGACTGGGGGAGAAGAGAGAACCGAGGAAAAGGAGAAGGCTTGAGAGAAGATAAAGCTGGTAAGAAGAAGAAGAGAGAGAGGGCGAGGAGAAGACTACGAAGAGGTTAAGGGTGAAAAGGGCTGGAGGAACTGTAAAGAGAGAGAGAGAGAGAGAGAGAGAGAGAGAGAGAGACGACCTGGGTTAAGGGATAAGGAAAGGAAGTGAGAGGGATAAGGGAAAGAAAGGGCTGAGTGAAGGGGAAACAGGGCAGTGGAAAAGGGGTAAAATGAGGAGTGAGAAAAGGGCTGCAGGAGAAAGTGAGGGCTGAGAAGAGGGGTTAGAGTAAGGGCTGGGAAAAGGGCTAGAGTGAGGATGGAGAGAGGGACAAGTCATATTTATAGAGAGGTTTTGGAGAGGGTTATGGAGAGTGCTGAGGAAGTAAGAGGGGCTAGTATTGAGGACTAGACTGATGGGGGAGAGGGTTAGAGAGAGGAGAGGGCTTGGGAGAGGGTTAGAGAGGGGAGAGGGCTTGGGAGAGGGTTAGAGAGGGGAGAGGGCTAGGGAGAGGGTTAGAGAGGGGGAGAGGGACTTCAGGGCGCTAGTGGTGGTGTATCATTGGCCAAAGGAATTTCCATCGTTCATATCACGCCAAGTAAGCCTTTGTGTGTGTGTGTGTATGTGTGCTTGTTTATATATACAGAGCATTGACCTTCTAGAAGGAACCAAAAACAAAAATAACTTACCTAGGTCACTCACTCACTCGCTCGCTCACTCACAACTCACTCATACATCATGTGTGGTGTTAGTCCTTTCATGTTAACGTACCTAAAGGCTTAGTTCCTGTTTCCATTAAGTCCTATGTTAAACACTACTTCAAGGTGTCGCTGGGTCCGTCTGTCTAGCGCTCACCAAGGGAGAGAGAGAGAGAGAGAGAGAGAGAGAGAGAGAGAGAGAGAGAGAGAGAGAGTATATGACCCAAATATACGGAAAAGACTCCATAAAAAAATATAGATATTATATATACATTTTAAGAAACCATTAACTGAAGCAAAAAAAATAATTGACAAGACGATTAACATTCACGATTTATTAGCAAGAAATATGTGTTGAAAATTACAGATTACACAGACATAAATAACTGTATGAACTGGGGACAAGTTTGAGAATGTTTTGTGAGGAAGAAAAGTACAAATTGGGGAAAAAACAGCTTTGATATGAATAAATTACTGGATAAACGTAAATGGGAAAAAACGCGTCTTTAACTAGGAAAAAATGAAAGAATGGAAGGAAATTAATGTAAATATAACGTGAATAACCAAGAATGAAGAATAGAAGGATATTATTAGATATAAAATATGTATAACCAGGAAAGAAAAAAAAAAAATAATAATAAAAAATAGTGAATAACCGACGGAGAAAAAATGAATGAATAAAAATTGAAGACAAAATATATATAAAAATAATAAAAAATAGCATATAAAATAAAATAAAATAAATACGAATATATATCAGAATAAATTGAAACAAACTGATGTGAAAATAGATATCACGAGGAATTATTTTTAAATAAACCCGAGAAAAAAAAAGGTGTTCCATGAAACCTTTGAGAAAAATTAATTGATTTCCATAACTGCTAGTGGTACTATGTGAGTTCAGAACGTCATAGCTACACAAGTTAAAATTCAGAACTGAGATTCACAAATAATTTAGATTTTTTTTTAAGTTACACTCAGTCATTTCTCCTAAAATAACTATGCTGAGAGAGAGAGAAAAAAAAAGCTGGGTGAGTGTGTGGGTTGGGATGACGGATTGAACTAGCGACCCTCAGGTCAAGAGACAAGAGCCGTACCCACTCGACCACCACACCTCAACTAACTAATCAACCTACACCTATCGTAGCCTATCTAACCTAACCTAACAGAAAATCTTACTTTACCAGAGAGTGGGACGGACACAAGTTGACATCACGGTCGTGTATTAACCAATCAGCGACCAGCTTTACCCACATACGAGTGGATCTTGTACGCAACAAGCCCGACTCAGGTTATAAAGCCAATAAAGAGTAACACTCAATTAGCACAGCTCCCTTCAGATGCCATTAAACCTCGACCTCATAGCTGTAGGAGGACCTATCGAACCAATGAAGTTTGTCGCTGTTGATCACTGTTTATCTTCCTCCCCTTCTCCCTCTGCTTGACTAAAGGAGTCACTCACCTACTTCCATGGTCAGTTGGTCACTCACACGTGTAGATAGTCCGGTCAGTGCGGTTTGTGAGGTACGCGGTCACTCATACGAGCCCTTGATCATGTTGGTATTGTCTACGGTCACTCACTCAGTCATTTATACTTTCCTTCTCGTTATTTATGTCCCTCCTCCTCTTCCTCCTCCTCCTCTTCTTCCTCCTCTTCGTCCTCCTCCTCCTCTTCTTCATCTTCCTCCTCCTCAAACATGAGTTATGTGAGGATGTAAAGTCCTGGACACACACACACACACACACACACGCACACACACACGCCACATTTTCTCTAAAGTAATTATCATGATAAGTGTCAGGAAATAAGAAAAAATGTAAAAGAATAACAGATAAGAGAGTCACTAAAGATAACTCAGGTAAACAAGTGGAAGAAGAAGAATAGTTTAAATCGTTTATATTATTATTATTATTATTATTACTATTATTATTATTAAGAACGGTGACTTAACCCCTTGAGGATGATGACTTAACCCCTTCAGAACGATGACTTAACCCCTTCAGAACGATGAATTAATCTAGCACTTACTGGGTTAAGATAACATATTCATAGGATTAACACAGTCATCGCCCATGGATTAAGTTATCATACTCAATGGATTAAAATTATCCTTACTCATTGGACTATTCCACTGTACTCAGGGGTTGGCATCGTACTAAAGGGGTTTAGATACTTTATTTATCAGACTATTTGAGTACAATGAAATAGTACTCTAGAGCTTAAGATACCGTACTCACTGGGATCGTCTACTGCACTCAGAGGTCGGCGTCGTACCCAAAGACGTATGATTCTTCACTAACAGCGATATTGACGACGCCATCACACACAGTTATCTAGTCACACAAATCATTTATACGACGTAAATAGAAACGTAAAGGCGTTCTTTTACTCTATTGGTTCTTCTTCTGGTTCGTCTGTTTTTTTAGCTTTATTCCCATCTTTTTTTTCCCGTTTCTTCTTCTTTTTCATTTTTTATATTTTGTTTCTTCTTTTATTTCCTCCTATTTTCTGTTCTGAGTTTAATTTGTCTTCTTCATTTATTCCTTCTTCTTTTTCTTCTTCTCTTCTTCTTTATTCCCTTGTGTTTTCTCCTTATTCATTATCATCACCTTCTTCTGCCTCCCCTGATTAGACGCACCAGATATAGTCACGGTCTAATGCTGTCCTTGGTGGAGATAGTACGGTGTTAGGTCAGGTCAGGTCAGGTCAGGTTATTGTTTATAATTAGCGAGGAAAATTTATTAACCCCTTTATGCACGGGAGTCTCTTTGAGCTGAATAAAATCATCATCTATCCCTAACCTAATCAAATATTAACAGTAACGTCCCAGTAGTGAAGGGGTTAACACATTACTTCACATCCATTACCTGTAAGTAGCTTCACCAGGTGGGGGGTCGGTAACCATTAGCAGAGGAAGCCAAGGTATAAATATATCACTGTAAATAGAACCATTAATCTTGGGAAGCAAATAAGAAGAATTAGAACTGTGCTAATTAATCACTTGTTAATATATTACAAGGTTTGTTATTGAGGAAATCGTGTAAGTAACTTTGTACCATTGGAGAACTGTAAGTATATCGTAAGACATTAGTAAAGTAACACTGTACCACTATAAGTATATCGTAAGGAAATCGTAAGTAACATTGTACCACCCGATCACGATACGTATTTAAAAGAAAATAACACCCAATAAATAACATAGAATACATTACTTCTATGTCACTGTAATAATGTAAACACTAACACCGTAGCAATGATTCACTAAACAAATATAGTGAAACGATGGAGAGAAAAAATTACAAATGACAAGATAAACAGTAAATCCTTGTAAACATAATTAACGAAAATCCTAAAAGAAATCGAAAAAGAAAAATAGAGAATGAAGCGAATATAAAAATCTCAGATAAGGTTATAGAAGAGACATTAATCAGATATTGGTTATTGATACACAACACCTGAGTCGAAGAATGTTGTATTGTAACCAGTATTCTTTGTTCTCTAACGACCATCTGCATCGTTAAACGACCCACCGGCGGGTCGCATGGCGGGAACCGACCTTATATATAGGACCCACCAACTGACGGAGTTAGTTCAGTCCTCTTGTCATACAGTCCACATCCTTTGAGTGACACTCGTCACCTGTTACTTGTACTTAATTTATTTGTGTTGTTCCTGTCGCCACCAATGTGGTATATGTATGTGAGTACCTATTTATGTCTCTATTTATGTCCATCAGTATTTGCTTAGTTTGCATTTAAGTAATTCAGTGTTGTTTCACGTTAGTTAATTTCAGTGTTAGTTTTTATATGTTTATGCAGTGTTAACGTAATCCAATGCTTTATTATTATTCTTATGATGTTTCGATGTTTAGTATCATTTGTGTCTAAAAGTTTCGATGGTGAATCAACTTGTTGTGACAGCCTACGAGGCTCTTTGTGTTAATATTTAATTAATTAAATTCTTAAAGGTTTACTTTATTTATTTTTATTCACTTTTAATTTACTTCACTTTTTTTGTTTGGTTACGCCTAGAACCTGGATATTTAAGTAAATTAAGAGACGGCGTAACAATATATATATATATACTGTGTATATATATATATATATATATATATATATATATATATATATATATATATATATATATATATATATATATATATATATATTATCTTTTCATTCATTTTTATTCATTCCCTCTTATTGATGTGTGTGTGTGTGTAAGTTTTTGGTATTTTTCTTTCATAACAAGGCCATAAATACACTTCTTGTTTATCCTTTTTGCTACACACACACACACACACTCTACCAATACCTATCTGGACTAAGTATTTCCCGAAGCATAACTCGAACACACAACAGCTGCAAAGAAATGCGAACACCAATCGTCGCTCAAAATCATCAACCAGGAAGAACGAACAGCACTTGACATTGACCCCTCAACCAACAACACCCAGCAGTCTCCTTTACCAAGAATCTGTGGTGTTTCCTTACTGCTATAGTCAATCAGGCGCTGGTATGAACAGTCACTAGATGAACGGACGACTAAAATTTATACTTGAGCTGGTGGTGGTTTTGGTTAGGTTAGGTTAAATTTGGGTAGGTTAGGTTAGATTTTATGGAACTAGGGAGGGGATCGAACCAGGTACTCAAGAATGTACTCGATAACCCCATCGCCACGTAACCCACAAGTGTACTCGCCTCAACTTGGATATGCTCAAGACACGGGTTATTCCACTGGTCGTCTGCGGAATGTGAAATGATCGTTTTTCTTGTGACTGAACCTTCAACTATCCGTTATCGGTGGTTGTAATTTACTCTGATGTTTGTGTCACTGCTATGGTACACGAATCTACACCCACCTAACTAACCACATACCCATCCATCCACACACCCACGCAAGCCACCCACACACAACATGACAATTCCTCACGACACACAAAACGAAGGTATATTATCTTAGGTGTAGTTGAAAGACAATATTTCTCATTTATTCTGAAGTTATATAAACAATTTTTTTAACACAATCTTTAATAGTTTTTTCTTACCATTATATAACTTAACGCAGAATACATGTAATTATTAATATTATTTTTTCTTCTTCTGCTAAATGGATTAAACATTCATATTTACATCTCTTCAGTATGAGTGGAATTCATTGTTTTCCAATTCCACTTATATTTTATTTTTTAGCTTTTATTTAATCAGAAATGAACGAGAGGAACTTTTTTTTTACGGTACTGGTTTTTAACCCATTGTTTTATTTGTTATTTTTTTTTGTTTCTGTTTCCTATAGCTTAGTTAACAGCTAGAGTTTTTATGTTTTTATGTTTTTGTTTTTAGCCTGTGTTATAAGAGAGAGAGAGAGAGAGAGAGAGAGAGAGAGAGAGAGAGAGAGAGAACTATCACTTTTAAACTCTCAACTTCCTTTCCTGGAGTTCCTATTTAGGACTTGTCGTAACCATTACTTCCTGATGCTTATTCTAATCCACCTCTAAACCCTCACTGGATGCTCTTACATAGTTCACAATACACTTTACTCCCCAAATAATACAACAAATACTCTCACATACACACATTATAAGAATTATGTTACAATTTCAATATCTAGAATCCAAATCAATCACAGTGACTGCCAAGGACGTCATATAATCAATGTGCAATAATTCATGAAGTGATTGCATGAATAAAATATTACTACCAGAGTTTTACCTGCTGTTGCCTGGTTACACCAAGGGGATAAAGTAACACAAAGTAACACAAATTAACTCTCACGGGGTAATAGTCAGAGTAATAGTCAGTTAGCTTTAAATTATGATGCCACAGCTTCCCAAGAGGGTGATAGTAACGTGTGAAATGTATACAACAAAAGCTTTCATTACTCACTGTATATTTTTTTACACTGTGGGAAATAAACTCTTCCTAGATCACTGCCACAACAGCGCTATCTACTGTATGTACAACTTTACCTTAATGATTTTGTTATTAATTAAAGATCACCTGAAGATTGGGTATTGCAGTTAAAATTTCACCTGATGATGAACCAACCTACACGTTATCTGGGGTTGGGTTAGGTTAGGTTAGGTTAGGTTAGGTTAGGTTAGAGCGTACCGAAGATACATGCACTTCCTATACTGAGGTGATGGAAGTACAGCGCTGGTGGGAGGTCTTAAGTGTCGTGTGGTAGTGTGTGTGTGTGTGTGTGTGTGTCTCACTCTTTTATCTCTCCCTCTGTTTATTCTCTCTCTCTCTCTCTCTCTCTCTCTCTCTCTTCCACTCTTTCCTTCTATCTCTCTCTTTCTTCTGTCTGTCTGTCTGTCTGTCTGTCTGTCTGTCCCGTCATGACCTAATAGTCAAGCATCACATTATGTAAAAATCCTGTCGCCTCTCCTACTGAACCACGAACCCTGAGATTCAGACTCATGAATCAGAAGCATTTATGGACAGAATAATGCATCAGGGTTTACTGCTTCGGGTTCACGGGTCTGAAAATCGGGTTTCGTGGACCAGCTGGATAGGCGACAAGGCCTCTGTGGGTGACTCAGAAAAAGCGTATCGACAGGTGTCCCAAACTACCTTTTTGTACTGGAAGATTTATGCATTGGCGTTATGCAATTTTTGCCT
>NW_024732060.1:0-9252 GCF_018991925.1 Homarus americanus | reverse complement strand
TGTTATACTCGATAAGGGACTTTGTTGTACTCGAAAAGTGGCCTTTGTTATACTCTTTTAGAGGCCTTTGTTATACTCGAACAGGGGCCTTTGTTAAACTCGATCAAAGGCCTTTGTTATTCTCGATTAGAGGACTTTGTTAAACTCGATGAGGAGACTTTGTTATACTCGATGAGGGGAGTTTGTTATACTCGATCAATGGCCTTTGTAATACTCGATCAAGAGACTTTGTTATACTTGATCAGGGGACTTTGTTATACTCGATCAGGGGACTTTGTTTATCTCGATCAGGGGGAATTTGTTATACTCGATCAGGGGACTTTGTTGTACTCGATCAGGGAACTTTGTTATACTCGATCAGGGGCCTTTGTTATACTCGTTCAGGCACCTTTGTTATATTCGATCAGGAGCCTTTGATATACTCGATCATGGGACTTTGTTATACTCGATGAGGGGCCTTTGTTATACTCGATGAGGGGATTCTGTTATACTCGATCATGGGACTTTGTTATACTCGATGAGGGGCCTTTGTTATACTCGATGAGGGGACTTTGTTCTACTCGAACAGAGGACTTTGTTATACTCAATCAGGGGACCTTGTGATATTCGATGAGGGGACTTTGTTATACTCGATCATGGACTTTGTTATACTCGATCAGGGGCCTTTGTTATACTCGATCAGGGGACTTTCTTATCCTCGACCAGGGGAGTTTGTTATACTCGATCAGGGGACTTTGTTATACTCGATCAGGGGACTTTGTTATACTCGGTGAGGGGACTTTGTTATACTCGATCAGGGGACTTTGTTAAACTCGATCAGAGGCCTTTGTTATACTCGATCAGGGGAATTTGTTATATTCTGATGAGGGCCTCGTTATACCACCAGAGGACTTCGTTACTCGACCATGGACTTTGTTATACTCGATGAGGGGCCTTGTTATACTCGATGAGGGACTTTGTTCTACTCTGATCAAGGGACTTTGTTATACCTGATCAGGGACTTTGTTATATTTGATGAGGGACTTTGTTATACTCGATCATGGGACTTTGTTATACTGATCAGGGCCTTTGTTATACTCGATCAGGGGCCTTGTTATACTCGATCAGGGGACTTTGTTATACTCGATCAGTTGACTTTATTATACTCGACCAGGGACCTTTGTTATTTACGATAAGGGGCCTTGTTATACTCTATCATGGGACTTAATTATACTCGACCAGGGGGCTTTGCTATACTCGATTAAAGGACTCTGTTATACTCGATCTTGGGTCTTTGTTATATTCGATCAGGGAACTTTGTTATACTCGATCAGGGGCCTTTGTTATACTCGATCAGGGGACTTTGTTATACTCGATCAGGGGACTTTTTATACTCGACCAGGGGACTTTGTTATACTCGACCAGGAGACTTTGTTATACTCGATGAGGGGCCTTTGTTATTCTCGACCAGGGGACTTTGTTATACTCGATGAGGGGCCTTTGTTAAACTAAATTAGGGGCCATTGTTATACTCGATCAGGGGACTTAATTTTATACTCGATGAGGGGACTTTGTTATACTCGTTTAGGGGGCTTTGTTATACTCGATCAGGGAACTTTGTTATAATCGATAAGGGGCCTTTGTTATAATCGTTCAGGGGACTTTGTTATACTCGACCAGGGGAGTTTGTTATACTCGACCAGGGGACTTTGTTGTACTCGAAGAGGGGCCTTTGTTAAACTCGATGAGGGGCCTTTGTTATACTCGATCAGGGGATTTTGTTATACTCGTTCAGGGGACTTCGTTATACTCGATCAGGGGGCTTTGTTATACTCGATCAGGGAACTTTGTTATACTCGATCAGGGGCCTTTGTTAAACTCAATGAGGGGCCTTTGTTCTACTCAATCAAGGACTTTGTTATCCTCGATCAGGGGACCTTGATATACTCGATGAGAGGGCTTTGTAATACTCGATCAGGGGACATTGTTATACACTTTTAGGGTCCTTCGTTATACTCGATCAGGGGCCCTTGTTATAATCGTTTAGGGGACTTTATTATACTCGACAAGGGACTTTGTTATACTCGATCTGGGGCCTTTGTTATACTTGATCATGGGGCTTTGTTATACTCTATCAGGGGACTTAGTTATTCTCGATAAGGGGGACTTTGTTATACTCGATCAGGGGGGCTTTGTTATACTCGATCATGGAAATTTTGTTATACTCGATCATGGGCCTTTGTTATACTCGATCAGTGGACTTTGTTAAACTCGACCAGGGGACTTTGTTATACTCGATGCGGGGCCTTTGTTATACTTGATTAGGGGGCTTTGTTTTACTCGATCAGGGGACTTTGTTATTCTCGATAAGGGGGACTTTGTTATACTCAATGAGGGGGCTATGTTATACTCAATCAGGGAACTTTGTTATACTCGATCAGGGGCCTTTGTTATACTCGTTCAGGCACCTTTGTTATATTCGATCCGGAGGCTTTGTTATACTTGATCAGGGGCCTTTTTTATAATCGTTCAGGGGACTTTGTTATACTCGAACAGGGGACTTTGTTATACTCGATCAGGGGACTTTGTTATATTCCGGATCAGGGGACTTTTGTTATATCTTGATGAGGACTTTGTTATTCTCTTAATCATGGGACTTTTGTTATACCTCGATCAGGGACTTGTTAAACCTGCTTGAGGGCCTTTGATATACTCCGGACCAGGACTTTTGCTATACTTATCAGGGGACTTTTGTTATACTCGATCAGGGGGTTTTGTTATTCTCGATCAGGGAACTTTGTTATACCTGATGAGGGGACTTTGTTATACTCCATCAGGGGACTTTGCTATACTCGATCAGGGGACTTTGTTATACTCGATCTGGGGACTTTGTTAAACTCGATGAGGGGCCTTTGTTATACTCGATCAGAGGCCTTTGTTATACTCGATGAGGGCGCTTTGTTATACTCGATCAGGGGACATTGTTATACACTTTTAGGGTCCTTTGTTATACTCGATCAGGGGCCTTCGTTATACTCCTGCAGGGGACTTTGTTATACTCGATCAGGGGACTTTGTTATACTCGAACAGGACCCTTTGTTAAACTCGATCAAAGGCCTTTGTTATTCTCGATTAGGGGACTTTGTTAAACTCGATCAGGGGACTTTGTGATACTCGATAAGGGGGCTTTGTTATACTCGATAAGGGGACTTTGTTATACTCGATATCGGAACTTTGTTATACTCGATCAGGTTTCTTTGTTATACTCGACGAGGGGGCTTTGTTATACTCGATTCGGGGACATTGTTATACACTTTTAGGGTCCTTTTTTATACTCGATCAGGGGCCTTTGTTATACTCGTTCAGGGGACTTTGTTATACTACACCAGGGGACTTTGTTATACTCGATCTGGGTCCTTTGTTATACTTGATCAGGGGGCTTTGTTATTCTCGATCAGGGGACTTTGTTATTCTCCAAAAGGGGGACTTTGTTATACTCAAGCAGGGGGCTTTGTTATACTCGATCAGGGAACTTTGTTATACTCGATCAGGGGCCTTTGTTATACTCGTTCAGGCGCCTTTGTTATATTCGATCAGGAGGCTTTGTTATACTCGATTAAGGGACTTTGTTATACTCGACCAGGGGACTTTGTTATACTCGAACAGGGGACTTTGTTATACTCGATAAGGGGAATTTATTATACTCGATCAGGGGACTTTGTTATACTCGAACAGGGGACTGTATACTCGATCAGGGGACTTTGTTATACTCGAACAGGGACTTTTGTTATACTCGACCAGGGAGTTTGTTATACTCGACCAGGAGACTTTGTTATACTCGATGAGGGCCTTTGTTAAACGAAAAGGGGAATGGCTTTGTTATTCTCGACCGGGGACTTTAGTATACTCCAGTCAGGCGTAGCATTATACTCGATCAGGGGACTTTGTTATACTCGATGAGGGACTTTGTTACTTACTCGATCAGGGGCTTTGTTATACTCGATCGGGGGACTTTGTTATACTCGACCAGGGGAGTTTGTTATACTTTCGACCAGGGGACTTTGTTATACTCGATCCGGGGCCTTTTAATTCGCTCGAAGGAACTTTATTGCTCCTACTCGATCAGGAGTTTTTGTTATGCTGATCAGGGAATCTATTGCCTCGATCGAGGACATATTTCTCGATCAGGGACTTTGTTGCTCTCGATAGAGTTGCTATACTCCGACAGAGGCCTTTGTTATACTCGATCAGGGGACTTTGTTATACTCGATCAGGAGACTTTGTTATACTCGATCAGGGAACTTTGTTACACTCGATCAAGGACTTTGTTATCCTCGATCAGGGGACTTTGATATACTCGATGAGGGGGCTTTGTTATACTCGATCAGGGGACATTGTTATACACTTTTAGGGTCCTTCGTTATACTCGATCAGGGGCCCTTGTTATAATCGTTTAGGGGACTTTGTTATACTCGACAAGGGACTTTGTTATACTCGATCTGGGGCCTTAGTTATGCTTGATCAGGGGGCTTTGTTATACTCTATCAGGGGACTTAGTTATTCTCGATAAGGGGGACTTTGTTATACTCAATCAGGGGGCTTTGTTATACTCGATCAGGGAAATTTTGTTATACTCGATCATGGGGCTTTGTTATACTCGATCAGGGGACTTTGTTATACTCGAACAGGGGACTTTGTTATAATCGGTGAGGGGCCTTTGTTATACTTGATGAGGGGGCTTTGTTATACTCGATCAGGGGACTTTGTTATTCCCGATAAGGGGGACTTTGTTATACTCAATGAGGGGGCTTTGTTATACTCGATCAGGGAACTTTGTTATTTTCAATCAGGGGCCTTTGTTATACTCGTTTAGGCGGCTTTGTTATATTCGATCAGGGAGCTTTGTTATACTTGTCAGGGGCCTTTGTTATAATCGTTCAGGGGACTTTGTTATACTCGAACAGGGGACTTTGTTATACTCGATCATGGGACTTTGTTATACTCGATGAGAGGCCTTTGTTAAACTCGATAAGGGACCTTTGTTATTCTCGACCAGGGGACTTTGTTATACTCGATCAGGGGCCTTTGTTATACTCGATCAGGGGACTTTGATATACTCCAGGCAGGAGGACTTTTGTTATACTCGATCAGGGACTTTGTTGCGCTACTCGATCAGGGTGACTTTGTTATATACTCGACCAGGGGAGTTTGTTATATCGACCAGGGACTTTGTTATACTCGATTAGGGGGACTTTGTTAAACTCGATCAGGGGACTTTGTTATACTCGATAAGGGGGCTTTGTTATACTCGATAAGGGGACTTTGTTATACTCAATCAAGGACTTTGTTATCCTCGATCAGGGGACTTTGATATACTCGATGAGGGGGCTTTGTTATACTCGATCAGGGGACATTGTTATACACTTTTAGGGGCCTTTGTTATACTCAATCAGGGGCCTTTGTTATACTCGTTCAGGGGACTTTGTTATACTCGACAAGGGACTTTGTTATACTCGATCTGGGGCCTTTGTTATACTTGTTGAGGGGGCTTTGTTATATTCTATCAGGGGACTTAGTAATTCTCGATAAGGAACATATACTCCAATCAAGGTCTTTGTTATACTCGATCAGGAAATTTTGTTATACTCGATCATGGGCCTTTATTGCTCTCTGATTAGGGGACTTTGTTATACTCGACCAGGGGACTTTGTTATACTCGACCAGGGGACTTTGTTATACTCGATCAAGGGCCCTTTGTTAAACTCGATCAGGGCCTTTTGTGCCTCGATCAGGGACTTTGGTATACTCGATCAGGGGACTTTGTTATACTCGATCAGGGGGCTTTGTTATACTCGATCGAAGGGAACTTTGTTATACTCGATGAGGGGCCTTTGTTAAACTCGATGAGGGTCCTTTGTTATTCTCGACCAGGGGACTTTGTTATACTCGATCAGGGGCCTTTGGTATACTCGATCAGGGGACTTTGTTATACTCGACCAGGGGACTTTGTTATACTCGATGAGGGGCCTTTGTTATACTTGATCAGGGGGCTTTGGTATACTCGATCAGGGGACTTTGTTATTCTCGATAAGGGGGACTTTGTTATACTCAATGAGGGGGCTTTGTTATACTCGATCAGGGAACTTTGTTATACTCGATCAGGGGCCTTTGTTATACTCGTTCAGGCGACTTTGTTATAATCGATCAGGGGGCTTTGTTATACTTGATGAGGGGCCTTTGTTATAATCGTTCAGGGGACTTTGTTATACTCGATGAGGGGCCTTTGTTATACTCGATGTGGGGACTTTGTTCTACTCGATCAGGGGAATTTGTTATACTCGATCAGGGGACTTTGTTTTATTCGATGAGGGGACTTTTTCATACTCGATCATGGGACTTTGTTATACTCGATGAGGGGCCTTTGCTGTACTCGATCAGGGGCCTTTCTTACACCCGATCAGGGGGCTTTGTTATACTCGATCAGGGGACATTGTTATACACTTTAAGGGTCCTTTGTTATACTCGATGAGGGGCCTTTGTTATACTCGTTCAGGGGACTTTGTTATACTCGACAAGGGACTTTGTTATACTCGATCTGGGGCCTTTGTTATACTTGATCAGGGGGCTTTGTTATACTCTGTCAGGGGACTTAGTTATTCTCGATAAGGGGGACATTGTTATACTCAATAAGGGGGCTTTGTTATACTCGATCAGGGAAATTTTGTTATACTCGATCATGGGCCTTTGTTATACTCGATCAGGGGAGTTTGTTATACTCGACCAGGGAATTTGTTATACTCGGTGAGGGGCCTTTGTTATACTTGATCAGGGGGCTTTGTTATACTCAATCAGGGGACTTTGTTATTCTCGATAAGGGGGACTTTGATATACTCAATGAGGGGGCTTTGTTATACTCGATCAGGGAACTTTGTTATACTCAATCAGGGGCCTTTGTTATACTCGTTCAGGGGCCTTTGTTATATTCGATCAGGGGGCTTTGTTATACTTGATCAGGGGCCTTTGTTATAATCGTTCAGGGGACTTTGTTATACTCGAACAGGGGACTTTGTTATACTCGATCAGGGGACTTTGTTATATTCGACCAGGGGAGTTTGTTATACCTTTGACCAGGAGCCCTTGTTATAATTTCCGGGATGAGGGCCTTGTTAAACCCCGATGAGGGCCTTTTGTTATTCTCGACCAGGGGACTTTGTTATACTCGATCAGGGGCCTTTGTTATACTCGATCAGGGGACTTTGATATCCTCGAACAGGGGACTTTGTTATACTCGATCAGGGGACTTTGTTATACTCGATCAGGGGACTTTGTTATACTCGACCAGGGGAGTTTGTTATACTCGACCAGGGGACTTTCTTATAATCGATGAGGGGCCTTTGTTAAACTCGATGAGGGTCCTTTGTTATTCTCGATTAGGGGACTTTGCTAAACTCGATCAGGGGACTTTGTTATACTCGATAAGGGGGCTTTGTTATACTCGATAAGGGGACTTTGTTATACTCGATCAAGGACTTTGTTATCCTCGATCAGGGGACTTTGATATACTCGAGAGGGGGGTTTCTTGAGTACTCGATCAGGGACATTGTTATACACTCTTTAGGGTCCTTGTTATACCTCGATCAGGGACCTTGTTATACCTGTTCAGGGACTTTTTGTTATGCCCACAAGGACTTTGTTATACTCGATCAGGGGCCTTTGTTATACTCGTTCAGGGGACTTTGTTATACTCTATCAGGGGACTTAGTTATTCTCGATATGGGAGACTTTGTTATACTCAATCAGGGGGCTTTGTTATACTGGATCAGGGGACTTTGTTATACTCGACCAGGGGACTTTGTTATACTCGATGAGGGGCCTTTGTTATACTTGATCAAGGGCCTTACTTATTCTTGACCAGAAGACTTTGTTATACTCGATCAGGGGCCTTTGTTAAACTCGATCAGGGGCCTTTGTTATACTCGATTAGGGGACTTTGTTATACTCGATGAGGGGACTTTGTTATACTCGATCAGAGGGCTTTGTTATACTCGATCAGGGAACTTTGTATATGGACCGATCAGGGGCTCTTTTGTTATAATCGTTCAGGGACTTTTGTTATACTCTTTGATCAGGGGACTCTTTACTATACCTCGGATCAGGGACTTTGTTATACTCCGCGACCAGGAAGTTTATTATATCACCAGGGGACTTTTGTTAGGCTCGATCAGGCCCTTTGTTAAACCTGATCAGGGGCCTTGTTATACTCGGATCAGGACTTGTTATACTCGATCAGGGGACTTTGTTATACTCGATCAGGGGCTTTGTTATACCTGGATCAGGAACCGGCAGGAGCTTTTGATCAGGGGACTTTGTTATACTCTCGATCAGGGGAATTTGTTATACTCGATCAGGGACTTTGTTATACTCGATGAGGGGCCTTTGTTAAACTCGATGAGGGGCCTTTGTTATTCTCGACCAGGGGACTTTGTTATACTCGATCAGGGGCCTTTGTTAAACTCGATCAGGGGCCATTGTTATACTCGATCAGGGGACTTAATTTTATACTCGATGAAAGGACTTTGTTATACTCGTTTAGGGGGCTTTGTTATACTCGATCAGGGAACTATGTTATAATCGATCAGGGGCCTTTGTTATAATCGTTCAGGGGACTTTGTTATACTCGACAAGGGGAGTTTGTTATACTCGACCAGGGGACTTTGTTATACTCGATCCGGGGCCTTTGTTAAACTCGAAGAGGGAACTTTGTTATACTCGATCAGGGGACTTTGTTATTCTCGATCAGGGGACTTTGTTATACTCGATGAGGGGCCTTTGTTATACTCGATGAGAGGCCTTTGTTATACTCGATCAGGGGACTTTGTTATACTCGATCAGGAGACTTTGTTATACTCGATCAGGGAACTTTGTTACACTCGATCAAGGACTTTGTTATCCTCGATCAGGGGAATTTGATATACTCGATGAGGGGGCTTTGTTATACTCGATCAGGGGACATTGTTATACACTTTTAGGGTCCTTCGTTATACTCGATCAGGGGCCCTTGTTATAATCGTTTAGGGGACTTTGTTATACTCGACAAGGGACTTTGTTATACTCGATCTGGGGCCTTAGTTATACTTGATCAGGGGGCTTTGTTATACTCTATCAGGGGACTTAGTTATTCTGAATAAGGGGGACTTTGTTATACTCAATCAGGGGGCTTTGTTATACTCGATCAGGGAAATTTTGTTATACTCGATCATGGGGCTTTGTTAT
>NW_024732059.1:0-18025 GCF_018991925.1 Homarus americanus | reverse complement strand
TGATTACAGAAGGAGGAGGAGGGGAAGGAGGTGGGGAGAGGGAAGGGAGAGGTAGGAGAGATGGAAGGGGGGGAAGTTGGGAGGATGGAGGGAGGGAGGAGTGATGGTGTGATGGTTGAACTGCTAACTGTTGGAGCAGGGAGAAGAGAGAGAGGGAAGAAGGGTGGGAGGGAAGGAAGAAGAGGAGGAAGTAAGGAAGGAAGGAAGAATGTGATGAAGAAAAGACAGAGAAGATAGATGGTAGAAAGGAACAAGGGAATGCACAGAGGAAGAAGAATGAACAGGCGAAAGAAGGGGATGAAACTGGTGAAGAAAATATCGGAAAGGAGGAAAGGGAAAAGTGATACGAGTAAAATAAGGATAAAGAAGGGGGAAGAAGAAGGGAAGAGATTGGGTGAAGGGGGAAGGGGGAGGGAGGTATGAGGGAAGAGGAGATGGAGAAGGGAAGGAGGAGAAGGAGAGTAGAGGAGGGGGAAGGAAAACAGGTAAAATTAGAGAGAAGAAGGTGGAGGATAGAGCAGGGTTCTCCGGAAGGGGGAACTGATACTAATATGGAAAAAATAAAAGTTTTCAGTATTATATGCATATTATTTGGAATGCACTTTTTGAGGCAGACAATCTTGGAAAGGAGGAATGGCATTCTGACATATGGTGAAAGGGGTGCATGGGGCAAACGGGGTTGAGAACCACTGGGATGAGGGTGGAGAAAGGGAGGATGGGAATTGGAAAGAAGGACGGAGAAGAGGGGAGAGGTGGAAGGGGGTATGAGAGAGGAATGGGAGGGATATGGGGATGGTATCGGTTGTGTGCACTCTCCTCCCCCCCACCATCCTCCAGCTCCTAGTGTTTTCCTATTGATTGTGCTGGTCATCCTACAGCCTCGCCCACCCCAGTGTGTGTGTGTGTGTGTGTGTGTGTGTGTGTGTGTGTGTCCTACAGCCTCCCCACCCCAGTGTGTGTGTGAGTGTGTGTCCTACAGCCTCTGCCCACCCCAGTGTGTGTGTGTGTGTGTGTGTGTGTCCTACAGCCTCTTACCCCAGTGTGTGTGTGTGTGTGTCCTACAGCTTCCCCACCCCAGTGTGTGTGTGTGTGTGTGTCCCACAGCCTCGCCCACCCCAGTGTGTGTGTGTGTGTGTGTGTGTGTGTGTTTCCTACAGCTCGCCACCCCAGTGTGTGTGTGTGTGTGTGTGTGTCTACAGCCTCCGCCCGCCCCAGAGTGTGTGTGTGTGTCCCTACAGCCTCGCCCACCCCAGTGTGTGTGTGTGTGTGTGTGTGTGTGTGTGTGTCCTGGCCTCGCCCACCCCAGTGTGTGTGTGTGTGTGTGTGTGTGTCCCACAGCCTCGCCCACCCCAGTGTGTGTGTGTGTGTGTGTGTGTGTTCCTACAGCCTCGCCCACCCCAGTGTGTGTGTGTGTGTGTGTGTCCTACAGCCTCGCCCACCCCAGTGTGTGTGTGTGTGTGTCTCTAGCCTCGCCCACCCCAGTGTGTGTGTGTGTGTGTGTGTGTCCTACAGCCTCGCCCCACCCCAGTGTGTGTGTGTGTGTGTGTGTGTGTGTGTCCCACAGCCCTCGCCCACCCCAGGTGTGTGTGTGTGTGTGTGTGTGTGTGTCCCACAGCCTGCCCACCCAGTGTGTGTGTGTGTGTGTCCCACAGCCTGCCCGACCCCAGTGTGTGTGTGTGTGTGTGTGTCCCTAGCCCCGCCCACCCCAGTGTGTGTGTGTGTGTGTGTTGCCCACAGCCCCTGCCCACCCCAGTGGTGTGTGTGTGTGTGTGTGTGTGTCCCACAGCCCCGGCCTGCCCCAGAGTGTGTGTGTGTGCCCACAGCCCTGCCCACCCCAGTGTGTGTGTGTGTGTGTGTCCCACAGCCCTCGGCCCGCCCCAGAGTGTGTGTGTGTGTGTGTGTGTGTGTGTCCCACAGCCCTGCCCACCCCAGTGTGTGTGTGTGTGTGTGTGTGTGCCACAGCCCTGCCCACCCCAGTGTGTGTGTGTGTGTCCCACAGCCCTGCCCACCCCAGTGTGTGTGTGTGTGTGTCCCACAGCCCTGCCCTGCCCCAGAGTGTGTGTGTGTGTGTGTCCCACAGCCCTGCCCACCCCAGTGTGTGTGTGTGTGTGTCCCACAGCCCTCGCCCGCCCAGAGTGTGTGTGTGTGTGTGTGTGTGTGTCCCACAGCCTGCCTCACCCCAGTGTGTGTCTCATACCCCTGGCCACCCCAGTGTGTGTGTGTCCCACAGCCTGCCTCGGCCCAGTGTGTGTGTCTCACAGCCTGCCCACCCCAGTGTGTGTGTGTGTGTGTGTGTGTGTTCCCACAGCCCGCCCACCCCAGTGTGTGTGTGTGTGTGTCCCACAGCCCTCGCCCACCCCAGAGTGTGTGTGTGTGTGTGTCCCACAGCCCTGCCCGCCCCAGAGGTGTGTGTGTGTGTGTGTGTGTGTGCCCACAGCCCTGCCCACCCCAGTGTGTGTGTGTGTGTGTGTGTGTCCCACAGCCTCGCCCAGCCCAGAGTGTGTGTGTGTGTGTGTCCCACAGCCTCGCCCACCCCAGTGTGTGTGTGTGTGTGTGTGTCCCACAGCCTGCCCACCCCAGAGTGTGTGTGTGTGGTGTCCCACAGCCTGCCCGCCCCAGAGTGTGTGTGTGTGTGTGTGTGTGCCTTACAGCCTCGCCCACCCCAGTGTGTGTGTGTGTGTGTGTGTGTGTCCCACAGCCCTCGCCCGCCCCAGAGTGTGTGTGTCCCACAGCCTCGCCCACCCAGTGTGTGTGTGTGTGGTCCCACAGCCCCTGCCTCGCCCCAGTGTGTGTGTGTGTGTGTGTCCCACAGCCCTGCCTGCCCCAGAGTGTGTGTGTGTGTCCTGACAGCCCGCCCACCCCAGTGTGTGTGTGTGTGTGTCCCACAGCCTCGCCTGCCCAGTGTGTGTGTGTGTGTGTGTCCCACAGCCTGCCCGCCCCAGTGTGTGTGTGTGTGTGTGTCCCACAGCCTCGGCCACCCCTGGTGTGTGTGTGTGGTGTCCCACAGCCTGCCCGCCCCAGTGTGTGTGTGTGTGTGTGGGTCCCACAGCCCTGCCCACCCCAGTGTGTGTGTGTGTGTGTGTGTCCCACAGCCTCGCCCACCCCAGTGTGTGTGTGTGTGTGTGTCCCACAGCCTGCCCGCCCAGTGTGTGTGTGGTGTGTGTGTCCCACAGCCCCACCCCAGTGTGTGTGTGTGTGTGTGTGTTCTCCCAGCCCTGCCCCACCCCAGTGTGTGTGTGTGTGTGTGTGTGTGTGTCCCACAGCCCACCCCAGTGTGTGTGTGTGTGTGTCCCACAGCCTGCCCACCCCAGTGTGTGTGTGTGTGTGTGTGTCCCACAGCCTCTGCCCAACCCAGTGTGTGTGTGTGTGTGTGTGTGTGTGTACATCCCATAGCCCCACCCCAGTGTGTGTGTGTGTGTGTGTGTGTGTGTGTCCCACAGCCTCGCCCGCCCCAGTGTGTGTGTGTGTGTGTGTGTACATCCTATAGCCTGCCCACCCCAGTGTGTGTGTGTGTGTGTGTGTGTGTACATCCCATAGCTCTGCCCACCCCAGTGTGTGTGTGTGTGTGTGTCCCACAGCCCTGCCCACCCCGAGTGTGTGTGTGTGTGTGTGTGTGTGTGTCCTACAGCCCTGCCCACCCCGAGTGTGTGTGGTCCCACAGCCTGCCCACCCCAGTGTGTGTGTGTGTGTGTGTGTGTGTGTGTCCCACAGCCTCGCCCGCCCCAGAGTGTGTGTGTGTGTGTGTGTACATCCTATAGCCTGCCCACCCCAGTGTGTGTGTGTGTGTGTGTGTGTGTGTGTCCCACAGCCTGCCCACCCCAGTGTGTGTGTGTGTGTGTGTGTGTGTGTGACATCCTATAGCCTCGCCCACCCCAGAGGTGTGTGTGTGTCCCACAGCCCGCCCGCCCCAGAGTGTGTGTGTGTGGTGTGTGTGTCCCACAGCCCTCGCCCCTCCCCCAGTGTGTGTGTGTGTGTGTGTGTGTGTGTGTGTGTGTGTGTGTGTGTGTGTGTGTGTGTCCCACAGCCTTCGCCCGCCCCAGTGTGTGTGTGTGTGTGTGTGTGTCCCACAGCCTCTCCCGCCCCAGTGTGTGTGTGTGTGTGTGTGTGTGTCCTATAGCCCCTGCCCACCCCAGAGTGTGTGTGTGTGTGTCCCACAGCCCTGCCCTGCCCAGTGGTGTGTGTGTGTGTGTCCCACAGCCCCGCCTGCCCCAGAGTGTGTGTGTCCCACAGCCTCGCCCGCCCCAGAGTGTGTGTGTGTGTGTGTGTGTACATCCCATAGCCTCGCCCACCTCAGTGTGTGTGTGTGTGTGTGTGTGTGTGTGTGTGTGTGTGTGTGTCCCACAGCCTCCCCGCCCCAGTGTGTGTGTGTGGTACATCCCACAGCCTGACCTGCCCCAGTGTGTGTGTGTGTGTGTGTGTGTGTGTGTGTGTGTGTGTGTGTGTGTGTGTGTGTGTGTGTGTGTGTGTGTGTGTTGTTCCCAGCCTCTCCCTGCCCCAGTGTGTGTGTGTGTGTGTGTACATCCTCCAGCCTGACCTGCTCCAGTGTGTGTGTGTGTGTGACATCCCACAGCCTGACCTGCCCCTGTAGTGTGTGTGTGTGTGTGTGTGTGTGTGTGTGTGTGTGTGTGTGTGTGTGTGTGTGTGTGTGTGTGTGTGTGTGTCCTACAGCCTCCCTGCCCCAGTGTGTGTGTGTGTACATCCTCAGCCTGACCTGCCCCAGTTTGTGTGTGTGTGTATCCTACAGCCTGACCTGCCCCAGTGTGTGTGTGTGTGTGTGTGTGTGTCCTACTGCTTCAGGTTTAATTTCAACAGTTTATTCCATATTACAGAAACAGGTTGCTACTGTCACTAGGCACTCCAGTACAATGTTACCAACAGCATCTGGCAGGAGTCTCAAGTAAGTACATATAAATTAAATACTGTAATACATAGGAGCTTATTAAAGCCTAAGAAAGGAAGGATATTCCTTCAAAACAACATCAATATTATTAATAAAATATTTGGCCAGCATGCAGGTGATAAGCATCTGCCTGTTTAACCGTTCGTCCACTTGCTTACACCTTAAACAACATAAACGTTCTCTTTCTAGCATGATAATTATTCACCACGTCCATACACCATATACAGTACGTTATATAAATTTTCATAAATTGGTTACGAAATGTATTTTTTTTCTCATTCCTATGATGAAAAGTTTAACGTTGAAATATCGAATAACATAAAGCTTTTACTGTTCTTTCACGTATATATATTCTAATTTTATGCAGAGTTTTATACTTTTAAACTCAGGAAGTTTTTATATAATTCCTCCTTGCCACCTTCCGCCTGTTCGCCGCAGGCAGCCAGCCTGCCGCCACCGCCCACAGATTTAACAAAACAAGAAATTCCCATAAACACATTATTATAAAACCTCTTGCCTTCCGTCCTTAATAGTCACTGTAATGTTTTCACTCTGACAGTGCAACACAAGTTTTACTTGAGAATAAATGTCGTGCTGTAGTCATTTACGACACCTCCAGTAAGCTACAGCGTCGTCACAACACTACAGCGTACAGTAGCGTCGTCGCCAACACACAGCATACAGCAGTAAATAATGTCACAACACTGCTTATTGCATAGTAAAGGTCGTCACAACACTACAGCGTACAGCAGTGCTGGTCAGCCGCCAACAATTACAGCGCATGGTAAAGGCCGTCAGCCAACACTACAGCGTACAGTAAAGGTCGCCGCAACACTGCTGCGCACAGTAAAGGTCGCGTCAGCAACACTGGTTGTTATTGCTGCGCAAAGGCTGCCAACAAGATCACAGCATACAGTAGCGTCGTCACAACACTCGCGCGGCAGTAAAGGTCGCCCGCAACACTACATGCTGGGTAAAGCGTCGTCGCCAACACTACGTTATTGCCGTGCAGCGGTCACAACACTGCTATTACCAGTAAAGGCCGTCATCGACCACAGCAGCATAGCAAAGGTCGTCACAACACCATGCGCGTGCCAGCAAGGTCGGTCACACTATAGCATACAGTAAAGGCCGTCACAACACTACAGCATAAGCAGTAAAGTCGGCGAACACTACAGCGCACAGAAGGTCGTCACAACAGAACAGCGCAGTAAAGGTCGCTCGACAACACTACAGTAGCAGTAAAGCGTCGTCAAACGCTACTACAAAGTTACAGTAAAGGTCGTCGCTAAACACTCACTCGGCTAGTATACAGGTCGCCGCAATACTACAGCACATGTAAAGGTCGTCATACCACCCACTACAGAGTACACAGTGGCCGTCACAACACCACAGTATACAGAAGAATGCCGCCAACAATACTACAGCATTGGTGTGCTGCTCGCCACACACCACTACAGCATACGGTAAAGGTCGCCACAACACCATCATAGTGCCAGTAAAGGTCGCTACAACACCATCACAGTACACAGTGCCGTCGTCACAACACCATCATATAATAAAAGTGTAAAGGTCGTCACAACACCACTACAGTACAGAGAAGGTTGTCATAACACTACAGTATAAGCAGTAAAGGTCAGTCACAACACACTACAGCATACAGGTAAAGGTCACAACACTACTATGCATATGTAAAGGTCACACATCAATACAGTATATTGTGTAAAGGTCGTCACAACACTTCACTACAGTATACAGTAAAGGTCGTCACAACACCACTACAGTAATACACAGTAAAGGTCGTCACAACACCACTACAGTATTAGTAAAGTCGTCATAACACCACTTACAGTATTACAGTGGTCGTCACAACACCACTTACATAGCATAATAGTAAAGGTCGTCAGCAACACTAAGCACACACAGTAAAATGTCATGAATACCACCACAGCATAAGCAGTAAAGGTCGCTCACAACACCACTGGCAGGCTGGCTACAGCACGTCGCCAACAACACTACAGCAAAGCCAGTAAAGGTCGTCACAACACCACTACAGCAGCCACAGTAAAGGTCGTCACAACACCACTACAGCACACAGTAAAGGTCAGTCACAACACTGCTAAATACACAGTAAAGCACGTCAACACCACTACAGTGACACAGTCATTAACACTACAGGCACACAGTATAAAGGGTCGTTAAATACTACTGTTGTGCACACAGTAAAGGTCGCTCCAACACCACTATTGTTAGTTAATAGTAAAAGGTCGTCACAACACCACCACAGCACAGTAAAGGTCAGTCACAACACCACTCATACAGCATACAGTATCGTCAAACACCACTCAATGATACAGTAAAGGTCGTCAAACAACACCATAGCACGCAGGTAGTTGTCGTCACACCACAGCACACAGTAGCGTCGTCACCACTACAGCATACAGTAAAGGTCGTCACAACACCACTTGGCAGTACACAGTAAAGGCCGTCACAACACCACAATACACAGAAGCGGTCACCGTCACAACACTCACCATAGTATTACGTAAAGGTCGTCATACAACACCACTCAGCACACAGTATAGAACGCCCACAACACCACTTCCTGGTGCATACAGTAAAGGTCGTCGGCCACCACAACAGCATTATTGCCAGTAAAGGTCGCCCAACACTAATCATATGCATTACAGTAGCTATTGGCTCAAGCAAATAATTCACTTTACAGGAGTGGTGCAAAGGTCAGTCACAAGACCACTACAGCACACAAAGGTCGTCACAACAATTAATTACAGAAGATACAGTAAAGGTCGTCACAACACCACTGGCACAGTAAAGGCCGCGCCAACACCACTTCAGCAGTTGCCGGTATAAGTCGTCACAACACTTACTACAGAAGGCAGCGTCGCCGCAACATCATCATAGCACACAGTAAAGGTCGTCATAACACTACTGGCAGTATACAGTAAAGGTCGTCACAACACCACCACAGCATACAGTAAAGGTCGTCGCAACACCACTACAGTACACAGTAAAGGTTCGTCAATCATCACAGTATATGTGCTGGTTGTCATAACACCATCATGAGTACACATGTGCGTTCGCCGCCAACACCACTACAGTATACAGTAAAGGTCGTCACAACACCATCACAGTATATTAAAGGCCGTCACAACACCACTCATATAACACATAAAGGTCATCACACCACCATATAATACAGTAAAGCCGCCTCACAACACCACTACAGTAATATTGCGAAGGTCGTCACAACACCATAGCACATGAAAGAAGGTCGTCATGACAGCTCAATTATGTGATGCTGCAGTAAAGGTCGTCATAACACCACTGAGCAGTACATGTAAAGTAATGTCACAACACTACCATATATTACGGTGTAAAGGTTCGCTCACAACAATTACAGTTCACAGTAAAGCCGCCACAACACTACAGTACACAGTAAAGGTCGTCGCCACCACTACTCAAAGCAGCTACAGTAAAGGTCGTCACAACAACACTACAGTCCACAGTAAAGGTCGTCACAACATTACAGCATACAGTAAAGGTCGTCACAACACTGCTACAGAATACAGTAGCGTCGCTCAACACCACTACAGTGGTTACAGCAAAGGTCGTCACAAACACTCGGCTGTAACATACAGTAAAGGCCGTCACAACACCATGTAATACATAAAAGTAAAGGTCGTCACAACACTGGCTAACACACAGTGCTGTCGTCAAAACACTACAGTGACACAGAAAGCAGTCGTCGCCAACACTACAATGGTTGCGTAAAGGTCGTCAAAACACTCACTACAGTATACCAGTAAAGGTCGTCATACCACTACAGTATACAGTAAAGGTCAGCCACAACAACACTACAGCACACAGTAGCTACCGCTCACAACGCTACCACAGGCACAGTAAAGGCTCGTCACAACACTACTCAGAAAGAAGGAAAGTAAAGGTCGTCATACACCACTTTACAGGCATACAGTAAAGGTCACCGCCAACAACATCACAGCAATACAGTGCTGTCGTCACAACACTACCTACAGGCTGCTGCAGTAAAGGTCCCCATAACACTACAATACACAGTGCGGTCGTCACAAATCTTTCATCACTATGAAAAGTATTATTGTGTAGCTAAGTCGTCACAACACTACAGTACACAGCAAAGGTCGTCACAATGACCATATTGTGGTAACGGTCGTCACAACAACACCACAGTACACAGTAAAGGTCGTCACAATACTACACACAGTAAAGGTCGTCACAACACTACAGTACAGTTGTGTTGCCGTCATAACACTACAGCACAGTAAAGGTCGTCATAACTCCACTAGTGCGTGCCACAGTAAAGCAACACTATAATACACAGTAAAGGTCACAATACACAGCAAAGGTCAGTCACAACACTACAATACATGGTAAAGGACGCTCGGCTAACACTGGCGCACAGCAGTTAGCCGTCACAACACTGGCACACACGCAAAGGTCGTCACAACACTCAAGCAATACACAGTGCTAAGCCGTCACAACAAACTACAGCCACAGCGCGGTCGTCACAACACCAGCAGCACACAGAAAGCGTCAGCACCACTACACATACAGTAAAGTGGTCACAACACTCATAACACACAGTAAAGGTCGTCACAACACCACTACGAGCTGCATAGTAAAGGTCGCCAACACCACTATGGTGGCTACAGTAAAGCACGTCACAACAATCACCATAGCGTTGCTGTGCAAGGTCGTCACACGACTACTGGCTAGCGTACAGTAAAGGTCGTCATAACCACATGTATACAGTAAAGGTCGTCGCCAACACCACTACAGTATACAGTAAAGGATCACGCCAAACAGCCACTACAATACACAGTAAAGGTCGTCACAACACCACTACAGCACACAGTAAAGGTCGTCACACCACCACACTGTAATACACAGTAAAGCACGTCATTAAACACTACAGCATGACAGTAAAGGTTATCACAACAATCACTACAGCACACAGTAAAGGTCAGTCACAACAACACCACATGGTTAGCCGCTGCAAAGGTCGTCACAACACCAATACAGCACAGTAAAAGGTCGCCGCCAACACCACCACAGCACACAGTAAAGGCCGCCAACACCATAACACAGTAAAGGTCGTCACATCACAGTGCATATTGCAAAGGTCACAACACTTACAGCATACCAGGTGGTGTTAGTCGTCAGCAACACTACAATACACAGAAGGCCGCCACAACATTGGTTAGCACAGCAGCGTCGTCAGCAACACCATGTGCGCCAGTAGTTAGTCGTCACAACATCATGGTGTACATGGGTAAATATCAACAACACCACTACAGCATACAGTAAATGTCGTCAGCAAATAACACTACAATACATATTAAAGGCTTCCGTCACAACACCACTACAGCACACAGGTAAAAGGTCGTCAACACTATAATACATTAGTAAAAGGTCGCTGTCACAACACTATAATACACAGGTGCTGTCATCACACCATCATAGTACAGTAAATGCTTCCGTCACAACAACACTACATAATATTGAGCATTAAAGGTCGTCACAACACGACTACAGTGGCTACAGTAAAGGTCAAAGTCAACACTATAATGAGCTACAGTAAAGGTCGTCAGCAACACTACACACAGTAGCGCGTCGTCGCCAGACCACTACAATACACATAAAGGTCGCCGTACAACACCACTACAGTACACATGAAGTAATGCCACAACACTACAGTATACGTAAAGGCCGTCCTAACAACACTAATTAAGGCCAGTAAAGGTCGTCACAACACTGGCTAACACACAGTAAAGGTCGTGTCACAACACTTGCCAGTACACAGCAAAGGCTCGTCACAACACTGGCTACACACAGAAGGCTCGCCGCAACACCATCAAGGGCAGCATGTGAGTAGGGTCGTCATAACATCATAATACGTAAAGGTCAGCCAACACTGCGTGCACCGCAAAGGCTTCTGCCGGGCAACACTAAGGTTACCACATTGTAAAGTTCGCTCGCAACACTACAATACAGTAAAGGTTGTCAGCAACAAATACTCATAGCATACGTAAAGGTCGTCAACACTTACAGCACACAAAAGGCCGTCACAACAATTACTCATAATACACATTAAAGGTCGTCACAGCACCACTACAGCGATAGTAAAGGTCGTCACAACATCATTACGGGCTACGGTGTAAAGCGTCGTCACAACACAGTACACAGTAGCGGGTTGTCACAAAAACCACTCACAGTCTACGCCAGTAAATGTCGTCACAACACCACTACATTGTTGTACAGCAGTCGTCACAACACCAATACAGCACAGCTGGTAAAGGTCGCCAAGCAACAACATCGGCTAATACACAGAAGTGTCGTCACAACACTACAGCACACAGTAAAGGTCGCCGTCGACCATACAGATACAGTAAAGGTCGTCACAACACCACTACAGCATGGCTGGTGTAAATGTCAGCGTCACAACACTGCGTCGGCTGCTGCAGCGGCCGTCACAACACTCGCTGGGTCACACAGTAAAGGTCAGTCGCCAACACTCGCGCGCAGAAAGGTCGCCGCTAACACTACAGCATACAGTAAAGGTCGTCACAACACTGCTAACATACAGTAAAGGTCGTCGCCAACAACAACACTACAGTATACAGTAAAGGCCGTCACAACACTCAATACACAGTAAAGGCCGCCATAACACTATAATACACAGTAAATGTCGTCACAACACTACAGCACACAGTAAAGGTCGCCGCTAAACATCATAATACACAGTAAAGGTCACAACAACACTACAGCACACAGTGCAGTGCTGGTCGTCACAACACTACAATACACAGTAAAGGTCGTCACCAACACTACAGTACATAGTAAAAGGTCGTCGCCAACACTTGCAGTAATATTGGTGTAAAGGTCGTCAGCAACACCAATATGGTAATACAGTAAAGGTCGCCGCCAACACTACAATAACAGTAAAGGTCGTCACAACACTAGTAATGGTTACAGTAAAGGTCGCCATAACACTACAATACACAAAGGCCGTCACAACACTATGCACACAGTAAAGGTCGTCACAACACTACAATACACAGTAAAGGTCGCTCGCTAACACCATACAGATACGGTAAAGGTCGTCAGCCAACAACACTACAGACGCAGTAAGGCTGTCAGCTAACACCACAGTAATGCACAGTAAAGGCCGTCAACACCACCATAATACACAGTAAAGGTCGTCACAACATCATAATACACAGTAAAGGCTTCGCCATAACACCACTATATATACAGTAAAGGTCCTGGCAACATCACTACGGGTACACACAGGTAAAGGCCGTCACAACACCACTACAGCACACAGTAAAGGTCGTCACAACACCACCACAGTGAATACAGTAAAGGTCGTCATAATTCACTACAATACACAGTAAAGGTCGTCACAAATTACTACAGCACACACTAAAAAGGGTCGCCAACAACACTACAGTACATGTAAAGGTCAGTTACAACAACACTACAGTATTACAGTAAAGGCCGCTCACACTACAGTGGGTTACGGTGGTGCTACCGCTCGCCAACACCACTACAGTACACAGTAAATCGTCGTCGGCTAAACAAACCATAATACACAGTAAAGGTCACCGCAACAACACTCATAATACACAGTATAGTCGCTCACACCACTACAGTACACAGTAAAGCGCCCGTCAAAACACCACCTACAGTATACAGGTAGGCTGGGCCTGCCCGGCTTAAATTAATTCACTCCACAGAGCAAGCAGTAAAGGTCACAACAATACTACAGTAATACAGTAAAGGTCGTCACAACACACTACAGTACACAGTAAAGGTCGTCACAACACTACTACAGTACAAAGTAAAGCACGTCATAACACCACTTACAGTACACAGTTAAAGCCGTCACAACAACACTACAGCACAGGAAAGCAAAGCGTCAGTCACAACACTACGCAGCACACAGTAAAGGCCGTCAGCAACACTCATAATATACACAGTAAAGGCCGTCACAACACCACTACAGCATTACAGTAAAGGTCAGTCACAACACTACAGTACACAGTAAAGGTCGTCACAACAACACTGGCGGTGCGGCTGGCCAGTAAAGGTCGTCACAAATAACAATTACAGCACACAGTAGGTCGCTCAGCAACAATCACTCTGGCGAAAGATACAGTAAAGGCGGCTTAACACCACTACAGCAGCGTTTTGCAAAAGGTCGTCACAACAACACTACAGTACACAGTAAAGGTCGTCACAACACTACAGCATACAATAAAGGTCGTCACAACAACACTACAGTATTGCTGCAAAGGTTATTTCGGGCAACAATTACCATAACATATGGTAAAGGCCGTCACAACACTACTAAGGTACACAGTAAAGGCTGCCCAACACCACTACAGCACACAGTAAAGGCCGTCACAACAACACCACAGTATACACAGTGCAGCGTCAGTCACAACACCATCATGGCGGTCACAGTCGTCACAACACTACTACATTACACAGAAAAAGGTCGTCAACAACACTCACAGCAATACAAAGGTCGTCAATAAATAACATCAATAAGTGGCCACAGTAAAGACGTCACAATCCTGGCTGCTGTTACGTGGTAAAGGTCGTCACAACAACAATATAGCACACAGTAAAGGTCGTCACAACATCACTACAGTACACAGTAAAGGTCGTCATAACACTGCCAGGCACATGCAAAGGCCGCCGCTACAACACTACTACAGTACACAGTAAAGTTGCCGTCACACTACAGTACACACAGTAAAGATCGTCACAACACCACTACAGCATACCAGTAAAGGTCGTCACAATGAATACCACAGTACACAGTAAAGGTCGTCACAACACCACCATAGTATGCAAAGGTCGCTCACAACACAACTACAGCAGCTACGTAAAGGCCGCCCAAGCAACACTACAGCATAGCAGTAAAGGTCGTCACAACAACATTACAGTACACAGTAAAGGTCGCCGCCAACACCACTACAGTACACAGGAAAGGTCGTCAACACTAAAGCATACACCAGCTAAGCCGCCGCGCAACACCACTACAGCACACAGTAAAGGTCGCTCACAACACTAATACAGTACACACAGTAAAGGCTGCCGTAACACCACTGGTTACACAGTAAAAGGCCGTCACAACACCACTTACAGTATTGACAGTAAAGGCCGTCAAGCAACAACACTATAGGCATACAGTAAAGGTCGTCACAACAACACAGTAATACAGTAAAGGTGGCTCACAACAGAATGACTAGCAGTACACAGTAAAGGTCGTCTCAACACCACCTACAGTATACAGTAAAGGTCGTCACAACACCACTATAGCATGGCTAGTAAAGGTCGTCACAACACCACTAGAAGTACACAGTAAAGGCCGTCACAACACCACTATATTGGCTGGTAAAGGCTGCCACAACACTAAGCATACAGGCAAAATATCGTCGCGAACAACACTACAGTACACAGTAAAGGTCGTCACAACACCACTACAATACACAGTAAAGGTCGTCACAACACCACTACAGTACACAGTAAAGGTCGTCACAACACTACAGTACACAGTAAAGGTCGTCACATGGCTATACACAGTAAAGGTCGTCACAACAACACTACAGCACACAGTAAAGGTCGCCAACACCAATTACAGCACAGTAAAAGGCCGCTCGGCAACACCACTACAGCATAACAGCAAGTCGTCGCTGGGAACACCATAAGCCATTGCGTAAAGGTCGCTCACAAACCATCACAGTGCATACCAGTAAAGGTCGTCACAACAACACTACAGAAAGGCCACAGTAAAGGCCGTCACAACACCACTACAGTGCACACAAGTAAAGGCCGCCCGCCAACACTACAGCATACAGTAGTTGTCATCGTCACAACAACACCAGCACAGGTGCAAGCGTCGTCACAACACCACTCACATGTGCATACAGTAAGCAATGTCATAACACTACAGCACACACAGTAAAGGTCGTCACAACACCACTACAGCAGGCCACAAAGGTCAGTCACAAGACCACTACAGTGGCTACAGTAGTGTCACAAGACCATCACTACAGTACACAGTAAAGGTCGTCAGCAAGACTACCATAAGTACAGTAAAGGCCGTCAACAACACTACAGTACACAGTAGCGTCGCTCAACACCATTACAGTGTGTAAAGCAAAGGTCGTGATAACACCACTACAGTACATGTAAAGGTCGTCACAACACTACAGCATACAGTAAAGGTCAGCTACAACACTACAGTATTACAAAGGCCGTCACAACACCACTACAGCATACAGTAAAGGCTGTCACAACACTACAGCATACAGTAAAAGTCGTCACAACACCAATACCACGGCACAGTAAAGCAATGTCACAACACTACCACAGCACACAGTGCCAGTTACCGCCGCTAACACCACTATAGCACACATTAAAGGTCGTCAGCAACAGCACTGGCAGTACACTAAAGGTCGTCACAACACCACTACAGCACATGTAAAGGCCGTCACAACAACACTACAGTACATTGGTAAAGCAAGGTCACGCAACACCACTATGGTGTGCACAGTAAATGTCGTCACAACACCACCACAGTACACAGTAAAGGTCGCCGCCAACACCAGCATACAGTAAAGGCTCGCCAGCAACAACACTGGCAGTAGCTGGCTGGTGCAGCTGGGTCGCCACCACTACAGCAATAGCTACCAGAAGGTCGTCACAACACTACAGCATACAGTAAAGGCCGTCACAACAACACTACAGTACACAGTAAAGGCCGTCACAACACCACAATACACAGTAAAGCGGCCGTCACAACACCACCACAGCACACAGCAGAAAGGTCGCCGGGCAACACTACAGCACACAGTAAAGGTCGTCATAACAAATACTACAGTGATATGGGTAAAGGCCGCCGCGAACACTACCATAGTATATTGTGCTGTCGTCAGCAACACTCACCAGGCACAGTAAAGGCCGTCACCAGCTCACTACAGTACATGGTAAAGGTTTGCCGCAACACTGGCAGTATAAAGTGCCGTCACAACACTACAGTTTACAGTAAAGGCTGTCAACAACACTCATAGTACATGGTGCGTAAGTATCGTCACAACACCGCAGTACAAAGTAAAGCAATGCCGCAACACTACAGCATACAGTAAAGGTCGTCACAACAACACTACAGCATACAGAAAGGTCGTCACACTACTGGTTAAATACACAGTAAAGGTCGTCACAACACTACCATAGCATGCAGTAAAGGCTGCTCACAATAACACTACAGCATACAGTAAAGGTCGTCAACAAATACTACAGTACACAGCAAGGCCTCACAACACCAATTACAGTACATGGTAAAGGCTGCTCACAACATTAGGAGTATACAGTAAAGGTCGTCATAACACTACCATACAATACATAGTAAAGGCCGTCACAACCTCACCTTCATAGCATACAGGTAAAGCGTCAGTCACAACAACACTACAGTACAGTAAAGGTATCACAAATACCAGCACACAGTAAAGGCCGTCACAACACCACTACAGTACATGCAGAAGGTCGTCACAACACCACTATAGTACACAGTGCTGCCGTCACAACACCACTACACTACACAGTAAAGGCTGCCAACACTACAGCATGCCAGTAAATACGTCACAACAACACTACAGTATTGGCTGGTAAAGGTCGTCAGCAACACCACCATACAGTACACAGGTAAAGCAATGTCACAACACTACAGCATGCCAGCAAAGGCTGCCAACAACACTACAGTACACAGTAAAGGTTGCTCACAACAACATTGTTACAGTAAAGGTCAGTCATAACACCATCATAATACACAGTAAAGGTCGTCACAAATACCACTTACAGTACACAGTAAAGGCCGTCACAGCACCACTATTATATGTTGTGCAAAGGTCGTCACAACACTACAGCATACAGTAAAGGTCGTCACAACAACACTACAGTAATACAGTGAAGGTCGTCATGTAACACCACTACAGTACACAGTAGTAAAGGTCGTCACAACACTACAATACACAGTAAAGGTCGTCACAACACCACTACAGTACACAGTAATGGTCGTCACCATGTACAGTAAAGGCCGCCGTGCCGCCACTACAGCATACTGGTAAAGCCGTCACGCACCAACACTTACAGTATTACCAGTAGCGTCGTCACAACACTACTACAGTACACAGTAAAGGGTCGTCACAACAACACTACAGCATACGGTAAAGGTCGTCACAACACTTACCATAGCATACAGAATGTCGTCACAACACACTACAGCACAGTAAAGGGTCGTCATAACACTACAGCATACAGTAAAGGTCGTCACAACAACACATAGTATGCGAAGGTCGTCACAATACCACTACAGTACATGGTGGGGCCACGTCAACACTACATGCGTAGCTGGGTCGCTCACAACACTACTTGCAGCAGTAAAGGCTGTCATAACACTACAATAGAAGGTAAAGGTCAGTCACAACACTACAGTGCACCCGTGTAAAGGTCAGTCACAACACTACACACACAGTAAAGCTCTGGGTCAAAACACTACAATACACAGTAAAGGGCCGTCACAACACCACTATAGCATACAGTAAAGTCACTGGCAACACCACTACAGTACACAAGTAAAGGGGTCGTCACAACACCACCTATAGTACACAGTGCTGGGCCGTCACAACAATCACTACACTACACAGCAAAGGTCGTCACAACACTGCTGCTGGGTATTGCGTAAAGCGTCACAACAACACCATAGCATACAGTAAAGGTCGTCACAACACCACTACAGTACATTGCAGTAAAGCACCGCTCACAAATACCACAGCATGGTAAAGGTCGTCACAACACTATGGCATACAGTAAAGGTTGCTTCAACAACACTTGTACACAGTAAAGGCCGCCAACACCACTACAATACACAGTAAAGGCCGCCAAATACCCACTACAGTACACAGTAAAGGCCGTCACAGCACCACTACAGTACACAGTAAAGGTCGCCCAACACCACCCGCAGTAATACATTGCAAAGGTCACAACAACACTACA
>NW_024732058.1:0-17639 GCF_018991925.1 Homarus americanus | reverse complement strand
ACCAGCGAATAAGAAGTATCACTGTAACCGGCAACTGTTACTCACTCATACCTACATACATATATAGAGTCTTTACAGAATGATAGCAGACACGAGGAAGACGAACAACAAGAGGAGAAGAGTTAGAAGAAAATCAACTTCAAGCTAAGAAGAAGAATACCAAGACATTTCCTCCAAACAAGAAAACAACACACACAATCAAGCCGACCAAACACTGAGAAACCATGGCGGAACCCAACATGCACCGGACGCTTGACCTGACTCTATCCTGCCGCATCCAGGCGAGTTGCTGCTTAAAGTCCCTCACGCAAGCGCTGCTTAGCCACTGCACCTATTCTATCCTCCTAAAATTCACTTCAATCCCCCCTGCCACTAGCATGGTATGTATGTATGTATGTATGTATGAATGAATGATAACTGCAACTTTGCGTATTAAAACTCATTACTCTTACCGAAGTAATATAGTGCGTGGTTATGTTATGTCATGTTAGGATAGATTATAAACTACATTGGGTTACATTTCGTGAGGTTCGGTGACGCTACAGGAAGTTAGGTGAGGTTCCTGGAGGTTAGGTGAATGTTGACTGACTGACTGACAATTATTAGGAAGTGGTTCCAACACGTTCACACACAACCTATACTCATACCACAAGTCCAGAATTAGAGATGATCATGTTATTGGATATATTTTCAACGATTTACTCAGTGTCTAACCAACTCTTTAGCGATTTAAATGTGGACCTAAAATTAGGTCCGTATATTTGTTTGTCGTGGTGGTGGTGGTGGTGTGCGCCCGTCCATCAGGTTGATTAACCACCAAAACCATAAAGGGTGCGGCCCTGCCGTTTCAGGGCATACACCACATCCATGGCGGTGACGGTCTTCCTTTTTGCGTGCTCGGTGTAGGTGACGGCGTCACGGATGACGTTCTCCAGAAACACCTTGAGGACGCTGCGGGTCTCCTCGTAGATGAGGCCGGATATACGTTTAACACCTCCACGCCGAGCTAGACGACGAATGGCGGGCTTGGTGATACCCTGGATGTTGTCACGAAGCACCTTACGATGACGCTTGGCGCCACCCTTTCCAAGTCCCTTGCCTCCTTTGCCTCGTCCAGTCATGTTGTTGTGGTTGCTACTACAGGTGGTCCTGGTGTGGCTTCGCCCACGGTTTGGTGGGAGTAGGTGGCGTGCTGTGGACGCAGCGGTAGTATCGTTCATCCAAGGCCGTCCCTCCCTCTTGGAGGTGGGGCGTAGCTTGCGGATGACGCATGCGGCACTCGTGGCCAATGAGGTGGCCACTGAGGTGGAGAATGTCTGTATATAAGCCCGCCCGCCTGCCGGGCTCTGCTGCAAGCCATCAATGCTGCGTGGACAGCACAAAGACTCCCACCGGAATGGAAGAAGGCAGATATACAGCCCATTCCGAAGCCCAGAGAACCAGACAAGCCGAGGCCCATCTCCCTTCTCAGCTGCATAGCGAAGACCGGAGAAAGAATGGCTCTCAACCGACTCAAGTGGAAAGTAGGCAGCCCACACCCTCACATCTTTGCTTACACCGAGAACACCGGCACAGGCAACAACATCGCCGAGATACTCAGCACAGTGGACAACAAACCAGCTCTGGTGGTCTTCCTCGACCTGGAGAAAGCCTTCGAACTAGCAAATCCTTTGGCCATTACAATTACGCTCGCTAAAAAAGGCGTCAAAGGAAGGTTGCTGGGGTGGATCCAGAACTACCTCACACAGAGAGAAGCACGAGTACGCTTTCAGGGAGCAACCTCAAGCTACAGGGTCCACGAAAACGGAACCCCACAAGGAGGCATCCTCAGTCCAATGCTGTTCAACGTCCTGATGGAAAATCTAGTCAAACTTCCCCTCAGACAAACAGCCAAGCTCCTATGCTATGCAGACGACTTACAGCTTATAGTAAGAGGATCGAACAGACTAGCCAACACGCAACACGCACTCCAACTTATAGAAGAGGAGTGCAACAGACTTGGACTCAAGATAAATCCAGCCAAGTCGAAAGCGATGGCCATCTGCACAGACACACCAGACAAGACGCTCTCCATACAAAACACGCCAGTAGTCTGGACCAACGCCCACCAGTGTCTTGGAATCTGGTTTGACCAGAAACTCACCTTCAAGCCGCAACTCGAGTATCTCAGGCACATGACGAAGAGCAGACACAATATAATGAGGTCGCTCACCAGCAAATCCGCAGGAGCAAACCTTCATGTGCTCAAAGCCTACTACACAGCCGCCATCAGATCGCTGGTAGATTACAGTGCTCCAGCACTCATTGGACTGAGAGAAGACCAAATAGCTAAGCTAGAAGTCATTCAAAACAATGCTCTCAGGACCATGCTCGGAGCACCCATGTGGACCAGAATTTGCAATCTGCAAAGGGAAACCGAGCTACCACCCCTGGCAGTACGAGTCAAGCAGGTGACAGCCGGTCTCCTCGCCAAAATCTGCAGAGCAGACAAGCCCACAGCTGCCAAGATTCGAATCAGTGCCTCCCTCCACCTCGACCACAGAGTGCGAGGGGCCACCTGGTCGCACGAGGCAAGCGAGGTCATCCGACACCTGCAAGCAGAAACACTCGTCAAGAACAACCAAGACACACGAGACAATGGTTACGCTGTTCCTCCACCATGGAGCCCTCCACCAGCCACACTTAAATTTACCGACCTAGGCGATAGTAAAGCCAACCTCCAGAAGGAGGACCTCAAAAAAATAACTCTCCAAGCCATAGCCACCGAGACACCGGCTGATGCAGCATCATACTTCACAGACGGCTCGGTGGACCCAAAACATCACAGATCCGGAGCGGCCTTCTACACCCAAGGTCAGACCCGCAAATGGAGACTTTCCAACGACTGCTCCACCCTACAAACAGAACTGGTAGCAATCTCAAAGGCCCTACAACACGCTGCAACACAACACAACAAGTCCGTCATAATTCACACGGACTCGAAATCGGCCATGCAAGCGCTGCAACACAGCCAACCAAGAGACAACGTCCACATCATCACCTCGATCCTCGCACAGCTACAGGAATTCCAAAGCCAAAACCGACCAGTCGTCTTACACTGGATTCCCAGTCATGTAGGGATCGGAGGAAACGACGTGGCAGACGAAGCAGCCAAGGCAGCTACACGTTCCAGTAGCGTACACATCCAAGTTCCAGCAAGTGTGCAACAGATCAAAAATCACCTCAGAAAGACTACCAAGCTCCACATCAAACAGAGCTTCCTTCATGCACTCAACGCTGGTTCCCAATCAGCCAAATGGTACCTGGCGGCCACAAAAGGGGAACCACCTTTCGCAGACAAGAAAACTCCAAGACAAACCCAAGTCAGCCTTCACCGACTACGACTAGGGTACAAGTGCTCCTGGCAGATGATCGGAAATGACGTCGCGGAATGCACCTACTGTCAGGAGCCAGCAGCCAACCCACTTGAACACTATCTCCTCGATTGCGAGGTCACACAAAGCCTCCGAGACAGAACTCAAATCTCCCAAGAAACACACACAACACCAGCGGCCACTCTAACCCGAAAGGCCCACACAGACCACATTCACCACCTACTCCGGGTCATCACACGATACCCACCACCCAGATAGCTTAGAAAGCATCCTCTCCCAGCAAGTGCGGACCCCAGTTCGGGGGGCGCGCCACTCCGAGGCTGACCACGTCCAAGAGTGGGGGCCGGTGGTAAGCGTCCACTGATCGGGGGTCCGCTCACACTTGCAACCTGCAGTATCCCTCCAATCTGCAGGTGGGACCACCTCCAATCCCAATCCGGTCTGGCTGCTCCTGGAGCTCCAGCCGGAACCACCAAACGGGCCGCCTATAGGCAAAGGCCCGTGTCGGACTACGGTCCGACAATCTATACAACAACAACAACAACCGGGCCGCCCACTCATCACATCGCTCCTGAACGAAGAAGACCTCTCAACAAGACCTCCTGCTGGACCCGGAACTCTGAAGACCGCCCTCTCCCTTGTACCATTGTTGGCCATCTTCCCGGACCGGACCACCCACGACTGTCATCGTCCACAACAACTCACGAGCGTTCTCGGTTTATCGAGCATTAGCTTGCCCTCCCCACTGGTGGTGTGAGTGACCCACACTCCAGCTGGAGAGCAGTTATAGCGCGATATTCCCGGCGTGGTTTGAGCTCTTTTCCTTCTACTACCATTTTTCCTTTTTCGCTCTGGCCTAGGGACCTGCACCCTCAAAAGTGTATTCGTCCTGCGGTCCCCCCTGTAACTGTTCACCTCCCTCCCAGGAGATTGTGAACACGAAAGGGGGTCGGAGCAAAACCCTCCCCAGCCGAGTCTTTCCAGGAAAACCGTGATCGTGCGGGTCCACCTGGAAAGAGGGTCGCAATCCTTATCCTTCCCAAATAGGCACACTTAGCTCACGTCTATAAGTGAGCAGTCACATACACTAGGAAGAAGGCTTCCCCAATCGGGGCTCCGTGAGAGAAGCTCAGGAACCACTCTACGACCACCAGCTAGTGGGGAGTGCTGTAATTCCTTTGCTATTTACTCAACCGGAATAGGTAGGATAAAAAAAAAAATAAAAAAAAAATAAAAAAACCCGGTTATGGAGCGCGTACGCCCTCCTAACCGCGATCCCCGCCTGAACCGCCAACCTGACGACCCGAACCACGACAGGCTTCGCACAGAGAAAGCAGACCAGTTACGCGCCTTCAATGAAGCCCTGAAAACTAGGAACTCTGCCACCACCTCCAACAACTCCACCACCACCACCACCTCCACCACCACCACCACTGCTACCGCTACTGAGGACAACTGGACGAAGGTAGAAAATAAGAAACGCCGACGTGCCTTTTCGGGAAACGATTGCCGTCAAGCAGCCCCCAAGGCACCCATCACCACCACCAGCTCACCTCCAACGACACTGCCAAAATTCCGGATCACGAAAACGGACGCAAAAACAACATATGCCGCCGTCACAGAGATGGAAAAGCAAAACCCACTGGCCAAGTTCTCAGTGCGGCCCAACCTAAAGGGGGAGATGATCGTTCACCCCAAAGACAAGAACTCCGCCACCACCCTCGACACTTACCTACAAAACACCACCACCATTACTTCAACCAAGCTAGACCCCGCCCAGAAACCGATGAAGTCGGTAGTCCTCCGGTACCCAAAGGAACTACCTCTCGAACCCCTGGAGAACCACCCGAAGATCCTAAAAGCCGAGAGATGCTCTCCCCTGTCCGACAAGACGGCCACCACGAAACAAGTCCTCATAACGCACTACGGCTCACCCCCAGCACCATAGACCTCAAAACCTGGGGGATCTACGAAGTGAGGCCCTTCGTCCCAGAGCCCCTGCGATGCTTCAGATGCCAGAAATACGGGCACCATCAGACAAGGTGCACGTACAGGGAAATCTGCGCAGTCTGCGCACAGAAGCACGGCACACAGTCCTGCCTCACCAAACTGAAAAATGGGGAAAAAATTGCCCCCAAGTGTGCCAACTGCGGGGGCAAACACCACGCCTGGAATCCTGGATGCTCCGAGAGAACAAAGAGGGTCCAGGCAAACCGACCAGCAGCAAGACCGCCCCCCACCGCCTACACACCAGCCCCACCAAGTACCTTCGTGTGGGGAACCCAAAGGCCCAAACAACAAAGACAACCTCCTCAGCCAGTCAACACCCAAAGTGCAGCCCAGTTTCCTGGCCTCACTACAGCCACACCTCAGCCACCCAAGCAGCAGAGAACGACAACCACGAGAAAGACAAAAGAAGCACACACCAAGGCACCAGAAGGAATGATACACATATCAGACCTAGCCAATGTACTGACGACCTTCGCGGAGGGCCTAGCCGGACTACTGGGCCACAAGATCCAACCCACACAGCCCCAAATACTCATGGGGAGCGTCCTCGGGCAAGTCGCCACAGCTCCAGCCACCTCAGTGGAGGAAGCCACGCCGGTCCGCACACGAGTAACAGCCGAGGTACACTCTACACCGAAGAAGGCCACCAGAGAACCCAAGACACCGACAGCTCCCAAGATACCGACAGCTCCCAGAAAGAAACTGGACGTTTCAACTCCCCTGAACCGAACCACGGCCCAGAAGGCAAAAACCACAGAACACGAAGACATGGACCTGATTCAGTTGGAATCGAACTTGGACATCTCCATCGAGGACCACCAGAAGTCCCCGATGAAACAGTGGTGGAAAACGTCAGCACCCTGAACATCCTAACATGGAATGCTCAGGGCATCAAAAACAAGAAACACCTCCTATAAGAAGCAGCAGCCAAGGACAAGCTTGACATCATACTCCTACAAGAAACACTTCTACAAGAACACCACTGTTTCAAATTCAGCGGTTACAAGACATACAGGAGGCATTTCACGCAGGCGTCAACAAGAGGATGTATGATCTTGGTCAAGTCAAGCATACCCTCCGCCGATGTCACGCAGCAATTTCCATGTGGGGAAAACATCGAGACACAGGCCGTCAAAGTAACCCTCCAAGAACGGGAATTAACTGTTCACAACATCTACAAGAACCCAAGGGGCTCACTGGAGGTTACTCAATTATTTGCTTCGGCCGCTGACCACGCCACACTCATAGGAGGGGATTTCAACGCACATCATCCCTTCCTAAGCTCGGCAAGCCCCACAAATGAAGACGGCCTACACCTATACACCACCTTTCAAGATACACCCGAGATTTGCCTCCTGAACACCGGAGAGCCCACCCACACTAGGGGAGGAAGGCTAGATCTGACCTTCGTCTCCAGGGCACTACAGCCTTCGGCCTCCTGGCAGATACACCCCACGCTGACCAGTGACCACTTCGCCACCCTAACAACGCTCAAGGTGAACAAACTCCCCACTCCACCCCCCCCGAGATGGAGATACAACACTCAAAAGGCAGACTGGGGACTCTTCAAGAAACACCTGGCTAAGTGGCGCGAAAAATCACAGCCGGCCGGCGCAGCACCCGCGGATGAGACAACCCTCCACCACCAATTGGTCGAGGCGTTTCACCTAGCGGCAGAAGAGGCTATCCCAAAAACAAAACCCACATCAAGACAGTACAATGATTACTGGTACTACTGTCCCAGGGTGAAAGAACTCAACCACAGAGTGAACATGGCCCGAAGAAACTACAGGAGACATCCCACGGCAACAAACAGACATCTCCTGCAAGTCATAGTCAAGGATACCAGGGAAGAGAAGGAAGAAATTAAAAACGCAAGCTGGCTCAAGTGGTGCTCCGAACTGAACGAGCACACCACCCTTGGCAAGATGTGGGCCCAGATCCGAAGGGCATCTGGGAAGGCAACACCACCACCACCAACTCATCCCAACCCAGAAGAGGAAGCCGAGAGACTTGCAAAACTGTTCTCTGACCGAGCAGCAACGAAGAACCTCCCGAGACAGGCGGAGGAGACACAACGGCGTCTGCGACAGGTCAGACTCCAGATGATCCAAGAGGCCTGCAACAGTGAAGATGACACTGACAGACCATTCAACCAGCAAGAACTCCAGAAGTCGCTAAAACGAAGTAAGGATACAGCTCCAGGGGCCGACAGGATAACCTACTCCATGCTCTCTCATGCCGGTACAGCCGGACACGAGGCTCTGCTGCAAGCCATCAATGCTTCGTGGACAGCACAAAGACTCCCACCGGAATGGAAGAAGGCAGATATACAGCCCATTCCGAAGCCCAGAGAACCAGACAAGCCGAGGCCAATCTCCCTTCTCAGCTGCATAGCGAAGACCGGAGAAAGAATGGCTCTCAACCGACTCAAGTGGAAAGTAGGCAGCCCACACCCTCACATCTTTGCTTACACCGAGAACACCGGCACAGGCAACAACATCGCCGAGATACTCAGCACAGTGGACAACAAACCAGCTCTGGTGGTCTTCCTCGACCTGGAGAAAGCCTTCGAACTAGCAAATCCTTTGGCCATTACAACTACGCTCGCTAAAAAAGGCGTCAAAGGAAGGTTGCTGGGGTGGATCCAGAACTACCTCACACAGAGAGAAGCACGAGTACGCTTTCAGGGAGCAACCTCAAGCTACAGGGTCCACGAAAACGGAACCCCACAAGGAGGCATCCTCAGTCCAATGCTGTTCAATGTCCTGATGGAAAATCTAGTCAAACTTCCCTTCAGACAAACAGCCAAGCTCCTATGCTATGCAGACGACTTACAGCTCATAGTAAGAGGATCGAACAGACTAGCCAACACGCAACACGCACTCCAACTTATAGAAGAGGAGTGCAACAGACTTGGACTCAAGATAAATCCAGCCAAGTCGAAAGCGATGGCCATCTGCACAGACACACCAGACAAGTTGCTCTCCATACAAAACACGCCGGTAGTCTGGACCAACGCCCACCAGTGTCTTGGAATCTGGTTTGACCAGAAACTCACCTTCAAGCCGCAACTCGAGTATCTCAGGCACAGGACGAAGAGCAGACACAATATAATGAGGTCGCTCACCAGCAAATCCGCAGGAGCAAACCTTCATGTGCTCAAAGCCTACTACACAGCCGCCATCAGATCGCTGGTAGATTACAGTGCTCCAGCACTCATTGGACTGAGAGAAGACCAAATAGCTAAGCTAGAAGTCATTCAAAACAATGCTCTCAGGACCATGCTCGGAGCACCCATGTGGACCAGAATTTGCAATCTGCAAATGGAAACCGAGCTACCACCCCTGGCAGTACGAGTCAAGCAGGTGACAGCCGGTCTCCTCGCCAAAATCTGCAGAGCAGACAAGCCCACAGCTGCCAAGATTCGAATCAGTGCCTCTCTCCACCTCGACCACAGAGTGCGAGGGGCCACCTGGTCGCACGAGGCAAGCGAGGTCATCCGACACCTGCAAGCAGAAACACTCGTCAAGAACAACCAAGACACACGAGACAATGGTTACACTGTTCCTCCACCATGGAGCCCTCCACCAGCCACACTCAAATTCACCGACCTCGGCGACAGTAAAGCCAACCTCCAGAAGGAGGACCTCAAAAAATATCTCTCCAAGCCATAGCCACCGAGACACCGGCTGATGCAGCATCATACTTCACAGACGGCTCGGTGGACCCAAAACATCACAGATCCGGAGCGGCCTTCTACACCCAAGGTCAGACCCTCAAATGGAGACTTTCCAACGACTGCTCCACCCTACAAACAGAACTGGTAGCAATCTCAAAGGCCCTACAACACGCTGCAACACAACACAACAAGTCCGTCATAATTCACACGGACTCGAAATCGGCCATGCAAGCGCTGCAACACAGTCAACCAAAAGACAACGTCCACATCATCACCTCGATCCTCGCGCAGCTACAGGAATTCCAAAGCCAAAGCCGACCAGTCGTCTTACACTGGATTCCCAGTCATGTAGGGATCGGAGGAAACGACGTGGCAGACGAAGCAGCCAAGGCAGCTACACGTTCCAGTAGCGTACACATCCAAGTTCCAGCAAGTGTGCAACAGATCAAAAATCACCTCAGAAAGACTACCAAGCTCCACATCAAAAAGAGCTTCCTTCATGCACTCAACGCTGGTTCCCAATCAGCCAAATGGTACCTGGCGGCCACAAAAGGGGAACCACCTTTCGCAGACAAGAAAACTCCAAGACAAACCCAAGTCAGCCTTCACCGACTACGACTAGGGTACAAGTGCTCCTGGCAGATGATCGGAAATGACGTCACGGAATGCACCTACTGTCAGGAGCCAGCAGCCAACCCACTTGAACACTATCTCCTCGATTGCGAGGTCACACAAAGCCTCCGAGACAGAACTCAAATCTCCCAAGAAACACACACAACACCAGCGGCCACTCTAACCCGAAAGGCCCACACAGACCACATTCACCACCTACTCCGGGTCATCACACGATACCCACCACCCAGATAGCTTAGAAAGCATCCTCTCCCAGCAAGTGCGGACCCCAGTTCGGGGGGCGCGCCACTCCGAGGCTGACCACGTCCAAGAGTGGGGGCCGGTGGTAAGCGTCCACTGATCGGGGGTCCGCTCACACTTGCAACCTGCAGTATCCCTCCAATCTGCAGGTGGGACCACCTCCAATCCCAATCCGGTCTGGCTGCTCCTGGAGCTCCAGCCGGAACCACCAAACGGGCCGCCTATAGGCAAAGGCCCGTGTCGGACTACGGTCCGACAATCTATACAACAACAACAACCAGGCCGCCCGTATTTACTATTTCGTCGTCGAGATGGCCCGTACTAAACAGACTGCCCGCAAGTCCACTGGAGGCAAGGCTCCACGGAAGCAGCTTGCCACCAAGGCAGCTCGCAAGTCCGCCCCAGCCACCGGTGGTGTCAAGAAGCCCCATCGTTACAGGCCCGGAACCGTCGCCCTTCGTGAGATCCGTCGTTACCAGAAGAGCACAGAGCTACTCATCAGGAAGCTGCCCTTCCAGCGCCTGGTGCGTGAGATCGCCAGGATTTCAAGACTGACCTGCGCTTCCAGTCGTCTGCCGTCATGGCTCTGCAGGAAGCCTCTGAGGCTTACCTGGTGGGTCTTTTCGAGGACACCAACCTGTGTGCCATTCACGCCAAGCGCGTTACCATCATGCCCAAGGACATCCAGCTGGCCCGGCGCATCCGCGGAGAGCGTGCTTAAGTCCTCTTCCTTGGGGAAAAACAAAAAGCACAACAAAACCTACCAGACATCTATACCTCGGCCCTTCTCAGGGCCAAAGAACTGTTCTGAAGATAATTTTCATGACAATCGAAATGGTTGGTGGTAGGAGAGCGTTAATTTCGGTTACCCAAATCGCCTAACGGTAAGTTGGTAACATTCGTGCAGGCACGAATGTATAGTAGGTCATCAATTCGGGAGGTGGGTGGGTGCAACAAACAAGAGCTAGTAACAAATAAATGTATAAAGAATAAGTAAGTAAATAAATAAATAAAATAAAAGAAAATACAATAAAATACAATAAAATAAAATAAATTGTTTACATGAAATAGGCGTGCTGCAAACATGAAATGAAGCCCAAACACACTCCATGTATGTCACTTTGCAGTGGGTGTAAAAGTACTCCACGCAGAATTTATTTATTTATTTATTATGTTTCGATTTAGTCCGGTTTCTACGCCAATAGAGAATGCAGATTATTATAATTTTTTTTTTTATTTATTTCCCTCTCAATATATCACTGTCGGTAACTGTCTCTTTAACATGTAACTGTGGCTCCGATGGAGCCGATTAAGTTGTAGTAGTGGGATGGCGTGTTTGTTGTGCACAAGTAACCTCTTACTTGGAAGAGGTGTACTTGGTGACAGCCTTGGTGCCCTCAGACACGGCATGCTTAGCCAGTTCACCGGGCAGCAAGAGTCGGACAGCTGTCTGGATTTCCCGACTTGTAATGGTGGAGCGTTTGTTGTAGTGCGCCAGGCGGGAAGCTTCGGCAGCGATGCGCTCGAAGATGTCGTTCACGAAAGAGTTCATGATGGACATAGCTTTGGAGGAGACTCCTGTGTCGGGGTGCACTTGCTTCAGTACCTTGTAGATGTAGATGCTGTAGCTTTCCTTCCTCCTGCGCTTCTTCTTCTTGTCACCCTTGGCAATGGCCTTCTGGGCCTTTCCAGCCTTCTTGGCAGCCTTTCCGGAAGTTTTGGGAGGCATGGCGGCACAGTTACTCGTGGCGCGGAGCGAGAGAATTGAAAACTGGCCCGACTAACTTTTCCTTATATACCGAGCGGGCAGCTCAGGATCAGACTGGCTGCAGCTACGGCTCTCTTACATTGGTTGGGTCCGCGAGACGGCCACCTGGCCTGATCCTGAGCTTGGTATAAAAGACCAAGGTGGCGGGCGGAAATTTAACTCCTATCACGAAAAGCAGCAGCAGCAACATGTCAGGACGCGGCAAGGGAGGCAAGGTGAAGGGCAAGTCAAAGTCCCGTTCTAGCAGGGCCGGACTCCAGTTCCCCGTGGGTAGGATCCACCGTCTCTTGCGTAAGGGCAACTATGCTGAGCGTGTTGGTGCAGGTGCCCCTGTGTACCTTGCAGCCGTCATGGAGTACCTGGCAGCAGAAGTGCTCGAGCTGGCCGGTAACGCCGCCCGCGACAACAAGAAGACCCGCATTATCCCGCGTCATCTTCAGCTTGCCATTCGCAATGACGAGGAGCTGAACAAGCTCCTGTCTGGAGTCACCATTGCCCAAGGGGGTGTCCTTCCTAACATCCAAGCTGTGCTCCTCCCAAGAAGACAGAGAAGAAATAAGAACCCAAGGTTCGTTCACACAAGACAACCTAACCAAACAGGCTCCTTTCGGAGCCACAGGATATCACTTAAAGAGAGAAATATACGACATCAACGTTTTGCAGGATAACACTCTATTTTACGTGTAATTAGCATAGTAATGTGGAAATTGAGTGAAAATGTTTTAGAATGGTGTAGATGTGAAGGGGTACTGCGGGGGCCTGGGGTGGGGGACTTAAACGGGACTTAGAAGGGCGCAAGAAGCAGCAGGAGCCAGGGAGGCGACCTTATTTTCACTCTGGTTCATTGACAGTACACATTTACCAGCAGCATACATTGGAGTCATATTGTAATTGTAGACTAATCAGTGTGGGCTAGCTAGCCAATTTGGGATAAACAGCAAGAATGTAATGTCCTCAATGAAGTAATGACATAGTTCAAGATACAATAAGTGAGGTGGCCTGAAGTCTTTGACAGTGTCCCATTCAATAATATAGTAGTGCTTTAAAGGTGTATCACCAAGTTTACATGCTGAGTTTTCCTTTATGGGTACAGCGTTACTAACTAGCCAGATGTGTCTGTATCCTAACCTAATTCTGGCCACGACTACATCACACAGGCAGGCAGGAGCAAGTTGTTTGGACACTCTTCCTAGCCCCCTTGGTCCCTGTTCACCTACCTACTGTAGCAGTAAGTAGGTACCTGTTGTAAATCGAAAGGTTGCCAATTCGTATTCAGGGAAAGTTGTTGGAGCTTCTAAACTTGAACTGACACAATCCGAGGAGTGGTGACCCGAGGATCACAGACACTATCTCTCCCTTCCTAACCTCCTGCTCCTTCCTCTGTCCTCCCCAAATTGAACCATGCTATCGCAAAGGTAATAATACAGGTAGAGACAACAACATATTTTCCTATTGTCTTATTATATATTAATAACAGAAACGCTGCCGCCATCCCGGAGGCTTTACATTGTCTCACTGTTCATTCCCTCCACAATTCTACCTCGTACTTCTTCTTCTTCTTCTTCTTCTTCTTCTTCTTCTTCCATGAATACTTTATTAACGGTGTATGTAAGTTTCACCATGTTTTGCACGACAGCGGTAGAGCAAAGTATATTTTGTTAGCAATAAACCAAAAGCATATTTTATGGCCTAATCATCACTACATAGAACACCACCCATAAAGCATGATACTAGTAGACCACAAAAACTGCTATAAACACCCAAAGCATATTTTATTGCCTAATCATCACTACATAGAACACCACTCATAAAGCATGATACTATTAGACCACAAACTGCTATAAACCCCAATAATATACTATACTAGTGACTATAATTGTGTTACCCAATATTATACGAAATAATACTATAAAACATAATAATAAACACACTAATAGTGTATATTAGTTGAATGCACAATCTGATGAAAAATCAAAAAAAAAAAAAAAAACATAACAATAACCTAGAAAGAGTGTAGAGTATTTTTGTGCAAACTATTATACTAGTAGATGGTCTAAGATAACTGTATGTGAAGGAAAAGGTGTGCTCTCCACTCAAACTTTCTTTTTATGAAATCTCCTACTCCCCAGCTGAGCGGTACGCCCAATGGGAAACAAAACGTGGCACATAACACGCCGCCCGCCAGCTCTGGCTCGGTGAATAGGAATCAGTAATCAGGCGGAGTATAAACAACACCGCCGCCAATGTGCTCCTCCCATCTCTGAGGAAATCTGGCGGGCAACTTAGTATTATATTAGCATGTAATAATAATAACAATAATAATAATAATAATACTACTACTACTACTACTAATAATAATAATAATAATAATAATAATATTAATAATAATAATATTAATAATAATAACATGCAATTTCATTTTATAACACATACTAACAAAATAGTGTATAGCCTACTATACTTAACTATAATAGGTTAGGTTGCGTAGGAGGATCTAAAAAGTACAGTAGTATACACACACACACACACACACACACACACACACACACACACACACACACACACACACACACACACACATACATACATATAGACAACAAACTAAATTAGAAACCACACGTCAGTGAAGTTATCAAATCCTCCAGTTTCCGTCTCCACCTCCTACGCCGACTCAAGTCCCTCGGTGTTCCTGCACACGAGCTCCTCAGTGTTTACACAACATTCATACTTCCCAAGTTCACCTATGCCTCCTCCACCTGGTCTTCCTCCCTAAATGCCACACAACGTAAACACCTAGAAAAAGTGCAAAAGAGGCCATGCAAGATTATTCTCTACCCTTCCTACTCCACATATCAAGAAGCGCTCAACACACTGACCCTTTAGACTCTCACTGACCATCACCACGACCTCATCTGCAAATTTGGTAAGAAGCTTCTACACCATCCCCGACACCGGCTCCTACTACCACCTGAGATCCCTAGTCCGAGAATTGCTCTTCGACACCACAACCGCATCCAGCCCAGCCCATACGTGCACGAACTGATCGCTATAAGAACAGCCCAGTCCCAACCATTGTAAAAATTATCGATAACTTGTAATAAATCAGTGTACTCACTCCCAGTAAACACTACTCCTTGCACTGTCACTATGTTGAAATGAACTGTAGTTTGAGCTTTTCCCCAGCTAGTTATTATATGTTTTATTTGTGTCACTCATGTTACTTGTATATTATTTGTAATTCGTAACCCATTCCCCAAATATGTAACTGTATATTTTCAGCCTTCTGGCTGCCAAGCACTTTCAATAAACCGTTAATTATTATTATTATTATTATTTATATGTTGGCCCATACCAACTCACTCCCCTGAACCCTCCTCCCCACCGGACTATCAACAAGTTCTTCCCATAAGGTACTATCTCATTTGGCAAAGGAATGGAACCAGTGATGAATAGTGGTGAACAGTGCTTAACTCAGTGAAAAACAACTCGGCAGTTGAGTCTTACCCAAGCTAGCTAACCACCTTCACACAGTGAGGTCCCAGGTACCCAGTTATACTTCCCCTGAGACTCCACGATAGAGAGGCCTGGGACCACACCTCACCCACTTGAATGAGTGAGTCATGTCGACCACGTGGTGTCCCCAAGATGCTACGACACCACGTAGTGAATGTTTTGCTACAGCATCATCATGTGAAGTTCCTCATAACACCATCTGTGAGGTAACTGCTACATCATCAGGCCCCTCATAACGCCATCTGTGAGGGAGTTACTACACTACGTGTCTGGTGTTTAACATCTCACCTTACATTATCTACGCGTGCAAACATCAATCTGTATGTTCACTGTGTGCTCCTTCACCTTTCTCTAATGAGGGCTTTTGTTAAACCACCAATGTATGATGTACTAAGTCATTTGTGTCCAATGTATACTTTCGAAAAGCCCTTGTTTGGGGAAGGTAGGAGAGAGTAGTCGTCATTATTGTCCAAGCCACATTATTTATGTCTATATATAAGTAATGTAGGCTGGTTTTTAAATACCTCAATCCCCTAACGGTGCCGTTTGTATATTAAGAAATACCGAAGCCATACAGTACAACACCAGCGAATATGAAGTATCACTGTAACCGGCAACTGTTACTCACTCATACCTACATACATATATAGAGTCTTTACAGAATGATAGCAGACACGAGGAAGACGAACAACAAGAGGAGAAGAGTTAGAAGAAAATCAACTTCAAGCTAAGAAAAAGAATACCAAGACATTTCCTCCAAACAAGAAAACAACACACACAATCAAGCCGACCAAACACTGAGAAACCATGGCGGAACCCAACATGCACAGGACGCTTGACCTGACTCTATCCTGCCGCATCCAGGCGAGTTGCTGCTTAAAGTCCCTCACGCAAGCGCTGTTTAGCCACTGCACCTATTCTATCCTCCTAAAATTCACTTCAATCCCCCCTGCCACTAGCATGTTATGTATGTATGTATGTATGTATGTATGAATGAATGCTAACTGCAACTTTGCGTATTAAAACTCGTTACTCTTACCGAAGTAATATAGTGCGTGGTTATGTTATGTCATGTTAGGATAGATTATAAACTACATTGGGTTACATTTCGTGAGGTTCGGTGACGCTACAGGAAGTTAGGTGAGGTACCTGGAGGTTAGGTGAATGTTGACTGACTGACTGACAATTATTAGGAAGTGGTTCCAACACGTTCACGCACAACCTATACTCATACCACAAGTCCAGAATTAGAGAGGATCATGTTATTGGATATATTTTCAACGATTTACTCAGTGTCTAACCAACTCTTTAGCGATTTAAATGTGGACCTAAAATTAGGTCCGTATATTTGTTTGTCGTGGTGGTGGTGGTGGTGGTGTGCGCCCGTCCATCAGGTTGATTAACCACCAAAACCATAAAGGGTGCGGCCCTGCCGTTTCAGGGCATACACCACATCCATGGCGGTGACGGTCTTCCTTTTTGCGTGCTCGGTGTAGGTGACGGCGTCACGGATGACGTTCTCCAGAAACACCTTGAGGACGCCGCGGGTCTCCTCGTAGATGAGGCCGGATATACGTTTAACACCTCCACGCCGAGCTAGACGACGAATGGCGGGCTTGGTGATACCCTGGATGTTGTCACGAAGCACCTTACGATGGCGCTTGGCGCCACCCTTTCCAAGTCCCTTGCCTCCTTTGCCTCGTCCAGTCATGTTGTTGTGGTTGCTACTACAGGTGGTCCTGGTGTGGCTTCGCCCACGGTTTGGTGGGAGTAGGTGGCGTGCTGTGGACGCAGCGGTAGTATCGTTCATCCAAGGCCGTCCCTCCCTCTTGGAGGTGGGGCGTAGCTTGCGGATGACGCATGCGGCACTCGTGGCCAATGAGGTGGCCACTGAGGTGGAGAATGTCTGTATATAAGCCCGCCCGCCTGCCGGGCCGCCATCACATCGCTCCTGAACGAAGAAGACCTCTCAACAAGACCTCCTGCTGGACCCGGAACTCTGAAGACCGCCCTCTCCCTTGTACCATTGTTGGCCATCTTCCCGGACCGGACCACCCACGACTGTCATCGTCCACAACAACTCACGAGCGTTCTCGGTTTATCGAGCATTAGCTTGCCCTCCCCACTAGTGGTGTGAGTGACCCACACTCCAGCTGGAGAGCAGTTATAGCGCGATATTCCCGGCGTGGTTTGAGCTCTTTTCCTTCTACTACCATTTTTCCTTTTTCGCTCTGGCCTAGGGACCTGCACCCTCAAAAGTGTATTCGTCCTACGGTCCCCCCTGTAACTGTTCACCTCCCTCCCAGGAGATTGTGAACACGAAAGGGGGTCGGAGCAAAACCCTCCCCAGCCGAGTCTTTCCAGGAAAACCGTGATCGTGCGGGTCCACCTGGAAAGAGGGTCGCAATCCTTATCCTTC
>NW_024732057.1:0-9913 GCF_018991925.1 Homarus americanus | reverse complement strand
TATACTATGACGACCTCTTGAGTATACTATGACGACCTCTTGTGTATACTATGACAACCTCTTGAGATATACTATGACAACCTCTTGAGTATACTATGACGACCTCTTGTGTATACTATGACAACCTCTTGAGTATACTATGACATCCTCTTGAGTATACTATAACAACCTCTTTAGTATACTATGACAACCTCATGAGAATACTTTGACAACCTCTTGTGTGTACTATGACAACCTCTCGAGTATCCTATAACAACCTCTTGAGTATACTATAACCTTTATCTTGAGACCTTGCTGTGACATGTCTTGGTATACTACTTGGCCTCTACGGTATACTACCCAGTGACAACGTCTTGGTATACTATGACAACCTTTTTTGGTGTAGCTATAACAACCTCTTGAGTATGCTAGTGACCTCCTTGGTATACTCTTGACGAGCCTCTTGAGTATATTATGGCGATACTCTTGTTAATACTATGGCAACCTCTTGAGAATATACTATGACAACCTCTTGAGTATACTATGACGACCTCTTGTGTATACTATGACAACCTCTTGAGTATACTATGACAACCTCTTGTGTATACTATGACGACCTCCTGTGTATACTATGACAACCTCTTGAGTATACTATAACAACCTTTTGTGTATACTATGACAACCTCTTGAGTATACTATCACAACCTCTTGTGTATACTATGACGACTTCTTGTGTATACTATGACAATTCCTTGAGTATACTATGACAACCTCTTGAGTATACTATGAAAACCTCTTGAGTATACTATGAAAACCTCTTGTGTATACTATGGCAACCTCTTGGGTACCCTATGACAACCTTTTGAGTACCCTATGACAACCTCTTGAGTATACTCTGACAACCTCTTGTGTATACTATGACAATCTCTTGTGTATACTTTGACAACCTCCTGAGTATACTTTGACAACCTCTTGTGTTTACTATGACAACCTCTTGAGTATACTATGATAACCTCTTGTGTATACTCTGACAACCTCTTGTGTATACTATGACAACCTCTTGTGTATACTTTGACAACCTCCTGAGTATACTTTGACAACCTCTTGTGTTTACTATGACAACCTCTTGAGTATACTATGACAACCTCCTGAGTATACTTTTACAACTTCTTGAGTATACTTTGACAACCTCTTGTGTATACTTTGACAACCTCTTGTGTATACTTTGACAACCTCTTGTGTATACTATGACAACCTCTTGTGTTTACTTTTACAACTTCTTGAGTATACTATGACAACCTCTTGTGTATACTTTGACAACCTCCTGAGTATACTATGACAGCTTCTTGAGTATACTTTGACAACCTCTTGTGTTTAGTATGACAACTTCTTGACTATACTTTGACAACCTCTTTTGTATACTATGACAACCTCTTGAGTATACTATGACAACCTCTTGTCTATACTATGACAACCTCTTGTGTATACTATGACAACCTCTTGTGTATACTTTGACAACCTCTTGTGTATACTTTGACAACCTCTTGTGTACACTTTGACAACCTCTTGTGTATACTTTGACAACCTCCTGAGTATACTTTGACAACCTCTTGTGTTTACTATGACAACTTCTTGAGTTTACCTTGACAACCTCTTATGTATACTATGACAACCTCTTGTGTATACTTTAAGAAACTCTTGTGTATGCTATGACAACCTCTGGTGTTTACTTTGACAACTTATTGAGTAGACTATGACAACCTCTTGTGTATACTATGAGAACCTCTTGTGTTTACTTTTACAACTTCTTGAGTATACTATGACAACCTCTTGTGTATACTTTGACAACCGCCTGAGTATACTATGACAGCTTCTTGAGTATACTTTGACAACCTCTTGTGTTTAGTATGACAACTTCTTGAGTATACTTTGACAACCTCTTTTGTATACTATGACAACCTCTTGAGTATACTATGACAACCTCTTGTCTATACTATGACAACCTCTTGTGTATACTATGACAACCTCTTGAGTATACTATGACAACCTCTTGAGTATACTATGACAACCTCTTAAGTATACTATGACAACCTCTTGTGTATACTATGGCAACCTCTTGGGTACCCTATGACAACCTTTTGAGTACCCTATGACAACCTCTTGTTTATACTTTGACAACCTCTTGTGTATACTTTGACAACCTCTTGTGTACACTTTGACAACCTCTTGTGTATATTTTGACAACCTCCTGAGTATACTTTGACAACCTCTTTTGTATACTATGACAACCTCTTGAGTATACTATGACAACCTCTTGTCTATACTATGACAACCTCTTGTGTATACTATGACAACCTCATGAGTATTCTATGACAACCTCTTGTGTATGCTATGACAACCTCTTGAGTATACTATAACAACCTCTTGAGTATACTATGACGTCCTCTTGAGTAAACTATAACAACCTCTTGAATATACTATAACAACCTCTTGAGTATACTATGACAATCTCTTGAGTATACTATGACAACCTCTTTTCAGTATACTATAACAACCTCTTGAGTATACTTTGACAACCTCTTGAGTATACTATACCAACCTCTTAAGTATACTATAACAACCTCTTCAGTATACTATGACCTCGTCTTGAGTAAACTATAACAACCTCTTGAGTATACTATGACAACCTCTTGAGTATACTTTGACAACCTCTTGAGTATACTATAACAACCTCTTGTGTATACTATGACAACCTCTTGTGTATACTATGACGACCTCTTGTGTATACTATGACGACCTCTTGTGTATACTATGACGACCTCTTGTGTATATTATGACAACCTCTTGAGTATACTATCACAACCTCTTGAGTATACTATGACGACCTCTTGTGTATACTATGACAACGTCTTGTGTATACTTTGACAACCTCTTGTGTATACTTTGACAACCTCTTGTGTATACTTTGACAACCTCTTGTGTGTATACTTTGACAACCTCAGTATACTTTGACAACCTCTTATACTTATATGACAACCTCTCTTGTGTTTACTTTGGATAACTTCTTGAGTATACTATGACAACCTCTTGTGTATACTTTGACAACCTCTTGTGTATACTTTGACAACCTCTTGTGTATACTTTGACAACCTCTTGTGTATACTATGACAACCTCTTGAGTATACTATGACAACCTCTTGTGTTTACTTTGACAACTTCTTGAGTATACTATGACAACCTCTTGTGTATACTTTGACAACCTCTTGTGTATACTTTGACAACCTCTTGTGTATACTTTGACAACCTCTTGTGTATACTTTGACAACCTCTTGTGTATACTTTGACAACCTCTTGTGTATACTTTGACAACCTCTTGTGTATAATTATGACAACCTCTTGTGTTTACTTTGACAACTTCTTGAGTATACTATGACAACTTCTTGAGTATACTATGACAACCTCTTGTGTTTACTTTGACAACCTCTTGTGTATACTTTGACAACCTCTTGTGTATACTATGACAACCTCTTGTGTTTACTTTGACAACCTCTTGTGTATACTTTGACAACCTCTTGTGTATACTTTGACAACCTCTTGTGTATACTATGACAACCTCTTGTGTTTACTTTGACAACTTCTTGAGTATACTATGACAACCTCTTGTGTTTACTTTGACAACTTCTTGAGTATACTATGAAAACCTCTTGTGTATACTTTGACAACCTCCTGAGTATACTATGACAACCTCCTGAGTATACTTTGACAACCTTTTGTGTTTACTATGACAACTTCTTGAGTATACTTTGACAACCTCTTTTGTATACTATGACAACCTCTTGAGTATACTATGACAACCTCTTGTGTATACTATGACAACCTCTTGTGTATACTATGACAACCTCTTGAGTATACTATGACAACCTCTTGTGTATACTATGACAACCTCTTGTGTTTACTTTTACAACTTCTTGAGTATACTATGAAAACCTCTTGTGTATACTTTGACAACCTCCTGAGTATACTATGACAACCTCCTGAGTATACTTTGACAACCTCTTGTGTTTACTATGACAACCTCTTGAGTATACTTTGACAACCTCTTTTGTATACTATGACAACCTCTTGAGTATACTATGACAACCTCTTGTGTATACTATGACAACCTCTTGAGTATACTATGACAACTTCTTGAGTATACTATGACAACCTCTTGTGTATACTATGACAACCTCTTGTGTTTACTTTTACAACTTCTTGAGTATACTATGACAACCTCTTGTGTATACTATGACAACCTCTTGAGTATACTATGACAACCTCTTGTGTATACTATGACAACCTCTGGAGCACCCTATGACAACCTCTTGAGTATACTATGACAACCTCTTGTGTATACTATGACAACCTATTGTGTATACTATGACAACCTCTTTTGTATACTTTGACAACCTCTTGTGTATACTTTGACAACCTCTTGTGTATACTTTGACAACTTCCTGAGTATACTTTGACAACCTCTTGTGTTTACTTTGACAACTTCTTGAGTATACTATGACAACCTCTTGTGTATACTATGACAACCTCCTGAGTATACTTTGACAACCTCTTGTGTATACTATGACAACCTCCTGAGTATACTTTGACAACCTCTTGTGTTTAATATAACAACCTCTTGAGTATACTTTGACAACCTCCTGAGTATACTATGACAACCTCCCCTGAGACATTTCTTGACAACCTCTTGTGTATACTTATGACAAACCCCTCAGGCGATTTTGGACAACTTGAGCATACTAAGTATAAACCTCTTGTGTATACTATGACAACCTCTTGTGTTTACTTTTACAACTTCTTGAGTATACTATGAAAACCTCTTGTGTATACTTTGACAACCTCCTGAGTATACTATGACAACCTCCTGAGTATACTTTGACAACCTCTTGTGTTTACTATGACAACTTCTTGAGTATACTTTGACAACCTCTTTTGTATACTATGACAACCTCTTGAGTATACTATGACAACCTCTTGTGTATACTATGACAACCTCTTGTGTATACTATGTCAACCTCTTGAGTATACTATGACAACCTCTTGTGTATACTATGACATTCTCTTGTGTATATTATGACAACCTCTTGAGTATACTATGACAACCTCTTGAGTATACTTGTACAACCTCTTGAGTATACTTTGAAAACCTCTTGAGTATATTATGACAACCTCTTGAGTATACTATGAGAACCTCTTGAGTATACTATAAGAACCTCTTGAGTATACTTTGACAACCTCTACTATGACAACCTCTTGAGTATACTATGACAACCTCTTGAGTATACTATAACCTCACTACCTCTTGAGTATACTATGACAACCTCTTGAGTATACGACCTACTTTGACAACCTCTTGAGTATACTATGACAACCTCTTGAGTATACTATAACAACCTCTTGAGTATACTATGACAACTGACAACCTCTTGTGTATACTATAACAAACTTGTGAGTATACTATGACAATGAGTATACTATGACAACCTCTTGAGTATACTATGACAACCTCTTGTGTATACTATGACAACCTCTTGAGTATACTATGACAACCCTTGAGTATACTATGACAGCCTCTTGAGTATACTATGACAACCTCTTGAGTATACTATGACAACCTCTTGTGTATACTATGACAACCTCTTGAGTACCCTATGTCAACCTCTTGAGTATACTATATGACAACCTCTTGAGTATACTATGACCTTCTTGAGTATATATGACAACCTCTTGAGTATACTATGACAACCTCTTGAGTATACTATAACAACCTCTTGAGTATACTATAACAACCTCTTGAGTATACTATAACAACCTCTTGAGTATACTATGACAACCTCTTGAGTGTACTATGACAACCTCTTGAGTACACTTTGACAACCTATTGTGTATACTATGACAACCTCTTGAGTACACTTTGACAACCTCTTGAGTATACTATGACATCCTCTTGAGTATACTATAACAACCTCTTTAGTATACTATGACAACCTCATGAGAATACTTTGACAACCTCTTGTGTGTACTATGACAACTTCTTGAGTATACTATAAAAACCTCTTGGGTATACTTTGACAACCTCGTGAGTATACTATATCAACCTCTTGAGTATACTATAACAACCTCTTGAGTATACTATGACATCCTCTTGAGTAAACTATAACAACCTCTTGAGTATACTATGACAACCTCTTGAGTATACTATGACAACCTCTTTTGAATATACTATAACAACCTCTTGAGTATACTTTGACAACCTCTTGAGTATACTATAACAACCTCTTGTGTATACTATGACAACCTTTTGTGTATACTATGACGACCTCTTGAGTATACTATCACAACCTCTTGAGTATACTATGACATCCTCTTGAGTAAACTATAACAACCTCTTGAGTATACTATAACAACCTCTTGAGTATACTATGACAACCTCTTGAGTATACTATAACAACCTCTTGAATATACTATAACAACCTCTTCAGTATACTATGACAAATCTTGAGTATACTATGACAACCTCTTTTCAGTATACTATAACAACCTCTTGAGTATACTTTGACAACCTCTTGAGTATACTATAACAACCTCTTGAGTATACTATGACATCCTCTTGAGTAAACTATAACAACCTCTTGAGTATACTATGACATCCTCTTGAGTAAACTATAACAACCTCTTGAGTATACTATAACAACCTCTTGAGTATACTATGACAACCTCTTGAGTATACTATAACAACCTCTTGAATATACTATAACAACCTCTTCAGTATACTATGACAAATCTTGAGTATACTATGACAACCTCTTTTCAGTATACTATAACAACCTCTTGAGTATACTTTGACAACCTCTTGAGTATACTATAACAACCTCTTGAGTATACTATGACATCCTCTTGAGTAAACTATAACAACCTCTTGAGTATACTATGACAACCTCTTGAGTATACTATGACAACCTCTTTTGAATATACTATAACAACCTCTTGAGTATACTTTGACAACCTCTTGAGTATACTATAACAACCTCTTGAGTATACTATGACATCCTCTTGAGTAAACTATAACAACCTCTTGAGTATACTATAACAACCTCTTGAATATACTATAACAACCTCTTCAGTATACTATGACAAATCTTGAGTATACTTTGACAACCTCTTTTCAGTATACTATAACAACCTCTTGAGTATACTATGACAACCTCTTGAGTATACTATAACAACCTCTTGAATATACTATAACAACCTCTTCAGTATACTATGACAAATCTTGAGTATACTATGACAACCTCTTTTCAGTATACTATAACAACCTCTTGAGTATACTTTGACAACCTCTTGAGTATACTATAACAACCTCTTGAGTATACTATGACATCCTCTTGAGTAAACTATAACAACCTCTTGAGTATACTATGACAACCTCTTGAGTATACTATGACAACCTCTTTTGAATATACTATAACAACCTCTTGAGTATACTATGACAACCGCTTGAGTATACTATGACAACCTGTTCAGTATACTATGACGACCTCTTGTGTATACTATGACAACCTCTTGTGTATACTATGACAACCTCCTGAGTATACTTTGACAACCTCTTGTGTATACTTTGACAACCTCTTGTGTATACTATGACAACCTCTTGTGTTTACTATAACAACCTCTTGAGTATACTATGACAACCTCTTGTGTATACTTTGACAACCTCTTGTGTATACTTTGACAACCTCTTGTGTATACTTTGACAACTTCCTGAGTATACTTTGACAACCTCTTGTGTATACTTTGACAACCTCCTGAGTATACTATGACAACCTCTTGTGTTTACTATAACAACCTCTTGAGTATACTTTGACAACCTCTTGTGTTTACTATAACAACCTCTTGAGTATACTTTGACAACCTCTTGTGTATACTATGACAACCTCTTGTGTTTACTTTGACAACTTCTTGAGTATACTATGACAACCTCTTGTGTATACTATGACAACCTCTTGTGTTTACTTTTACAACTTCTTGAGTATACTATGACAACCTCTTGTGTATACTTTGACAACCTCCTGAGTATACTATGACAACCTCTTGTGTTTACTTTGACAACTTCTTGAGTATACTATGACAACCTCTTGTGTATACTATGACAACCTCTTGTGTTTACTTTTACAACTTCTTGAGTATACTATGACAACCTCTTGTGTATACTATGACAACCTCTTGTGGTTACTTTGACAACTTCTTGAGTATACTATGACAACCTCTTGTGTATACTATGACAACCTCTTGTGTTTACTTTTACAACTTCTTGAGTATACTTTGACAACCTCTTGTGTTTACTTTGACAACTTCTTGAGTATACTATGACAACCTCTTGTGTATACTATGACAACCTCTTGTGTATACTATGACAACCTCTTGTGTTTACTTTTACAACTTCTTGAGTATACTATGACAACCTCTTGTGTTTACTTTGACAACTTCTTGAGTATACTATGACAACCTCTTGTGTATACTATGACAACCTCTTGAGTATACTATGACAACCTCTTGTGTTTACTTTTACAACTTCTTGAGTATACTTTGACAACCTCTTGTGTTTACTATAACAACCTCTTGAGTATACTTTGACAACCTCTTGTGTATACTATGACAACCTCTTGTGTTTACTTTGACAACTTCTTGAGTATACTATGACAACCTCTTGTGTATACTATGACAACCTCTTGTGTTTACTTTTACAACTTCTTGAGTATACTATGACAACCTCATGTGTATACTATGACAACCTCTTGTGTATACTATGACAACCTCTTGAGTATACTATGACAACCTCTTGAGTGTACTTTGACAACCTCTTGAGTATACTATGACAACCTCTTGTGTATACTATGACAACCTCTTGAGTATACTATAACAACCTCTTGAGTATACTATGAGAACCTCTTGAGTATACTATAACAACCTCTTGAGTATACTTTGAAAACCTCTGTGTGTACTATGACAACCTCTTGAGTATACTTTGACAACCTCTTGTGTGTACTATGACAACCTCTTGAGTATACTATGACAATCTCTTTAATATACTATATCAACCTCTTGAGTATACTATAACAACCTCTTGAGTATACTATGACATCCTCTTGAGTATACTATAACATCCTGTTGAGTATACTATAACAACGTCTTAAGTATACTATAACAACCTCTTGAGTATACTGTGACAACCTCTTGAGTATACTATGACAACCTCTTTTCAGTATACTATAACAACCTCTTGAGTATACTTTGACAACCTCTTGAGTATACTATAACAACCTCTTGAGTATACTATGACAACCTCTTTTCAGTATACTATAACAACCTCTTGAGTATACTATAACAACCTCTTGAGTATACTATGACATCCTCTTGAGTAAACTATAACAACCTCTTGAGTATACTATGACAAACCTATTGAGTATACTATGACAAACCTCTTGAGTATTCTATGACAACCTCTTTTGAGTATACTATAATACTATAACAACCTCTTGAATATACTATAACAGCCTCTTGAGTATACTTTGACAACCTCTTGAGTATACTATAACAACCTCTTGCGTATACTCTAACAACCTCTTGAGTATACTATGACAACCTCTTTTGAGTAAACTATAACAACCTCTTGAGTATACTATGACAACTTCTTGAGTATACTATAACAACCTCTTGAGTATACTATAACAACCTCTTGAGTATACTATAACAACCTCTTGAATATCACATCTTAATCTTGACTGAATATAATAGCTTGTTGTGTCCATAGGTAAGATGACATTGTACGTAAGGGTAGTTAAACTAGCCCAGGCACCAGTCAAGTGGGTGACTTTGGTAG
>NW_024732056.1:0-13252 GCF_018991925.1 Homarus americanus | reverse complement strand
CACCTCTGACACTGCCAGGTACTCCACTGACATTCCCTGGTACACCTCTGACACTCCCAGGTACACGTCCAACACTCCCAAGGTACACCTCTGACACTGCCAGGTACTCCACTGACATTCCGTGGTACACCTCTGACACTCCCAGGTACACTTCTCACACTCCCAGGTACACCTCCGACACTCCCTGCAGATACACTTCTACACCCCAGGCACACCTCCGACACCCCAGGCACACCTCCTGGACACTCCCCAGGCATACCTCTGACATCCTGCACACCCCTGACACCAGGCACACCTCTGACACTCCCAGGTGCACCTTTGACACTCCCATGTACTCCACTGACATTCCGTGGTACACATCTCACACTCCCAGGTACACCGCTGACACTGCCAGGTACACCTCCGACACTCCTAGGAACACTTCCGACACTCCCAGGTACACTTCTCACACTCCCAGGCACACCTCTGATACTCCCCAGGCACACCCTCTGACACCCCAGGTTCACCTCCGACCCCAGGCACACCTCTGGACACTCCCAGGCACACCTCTGACACCCCAGGCACACCCTCTGACACTCTGCTGCACACCTCCGACACTCCCAGGTACACCTCTGACACTCCCAGGTACACCTCTGACACTCCCAGGTACTCCACTGACATTCCCGGGTACACCTCTGACACCCCAAGGTGAACCTCTGACACTCCCAAGTGCACCTCTGACACTCCTAGGCACACCTCTGACACTCCCAGGAACACCTCAGACACAATCAGGTACACCGCTGTCAATCCCAGGTACACCTCCGACACTCCCAGGTACACCTCTGACACTCCCAGGTACACCTCTGTCACTCCCAAGTACTCCACTGACATTCCCTGGTACACCTCTGACACTCCCAGGTACACGTCCGACACTCCTAGATAGACCTCTGACACTCCCAGGCACATCTCTGACACTCCCAGCTACACCTCTGACACTCCCAGGTACTCCACTGACACTCCCTGGTACACCTCTTACATTCCCAGTTACACCTCCGAGACTCCCAGTTACACCCCTGACACTCCCATGTACACCTCTGGAACTCCCAGGTACACCTCTGATACTCCCAGGTACACCTCTGACACTCCCAGGTACACCTCCGATACTCCCAGGTGCACCGCTGACACTCCCAGGTACACCGCTGACACTGCCAGGTACACCTCAGACACTGCCAGGTACACCTCAGACACTGCCAGGTCCACCTCATACACTGCCAGGTACACCTCAGACACTCCCAGGTACACCCCAGACACTCCAAGGTGCACCTCTGACACTCCCAAGTGCACCTTTGACACTCCCAGGCACACCTATGACACTCCCAGGTACACCTCAGACACTCCCAGGTACACCGCTGACACTCCCAGGTACACCTCTGACACTCCCAAGTACACCTCTGACACTCCCAGGTACACCTCCGACACTCCCAGATACTCTGACACTCCCAGGCACATCTCTGACACTCCCAGGTACACCTCTGACACTGCCAGGTACACTTCTGACACTCCCAGGTACACCTCCGATATTCCCAGGTACACCTCAGATATTCCCAGTTACACCTCTGATACTCCCAGGTACACCTTTGAGACTCCCAGGTACTCCACTGACCCTCCCTGGTACACCTCTTACATTCCCAGTTACACCTCCGAGACTCCCAGTTACACCCCTGACACTCCCAGGTACACCTCTGACACTCCCAGGTACACCTCTGATACTCCCAGGTACACCTCTGACAGTCCCAGGTACACCTCCGATACTCCCAGGTGCATCGCTGACACTCCCAGGTACACCGCTGACACTGCCAGGTACACCTCAGACACTGCCAGGTACACCTCAGACACTGCCAGGTACACCTCAGACACTCCCAGGTACACCTCAGACACTCTAAGGTGCACCTCTGACACTCCCAAGTGCACCTTTGACACTCCCAGGCACACCTCTGACACTCCCAGTGTAAGGGCGGAAACGATCCTCCGGCTAGTTACCGCTGCTAACTCGCTCGTTTGCTGGTGCAGACGACCCTTGGGGTGGTTGGACGGAGGTGATAACGGCAGCGACTATCTCTGCCACGAGCAGATTCAACCCAGCCGCCATACCGTCAGTATCTAGCTACCCTGCTGTCCGTCAAATTATGGCTGTGATCTCATCATAGGTCCTGGACTCGTGGGCTGTGTTCCCAGACCTTCACCTATCAACTGCCAACTCTCTGGTCATCTACCACTACCGCATACCACGACCATCAGTTCATCACCTTCCGTCGGTGCCCCGGTGTTCTCCTGCCTTTTTCAAGACGTTGCTGAGTGTGGAGTGAATGGACGCTTCCCTGCCCTGAGTGTGCATCACCGCGTTCCAGAACCTTCCCCCAGGGCCACTGCCGTAGGAAATATTTGTTCATTGTTTGATTCCATTAATTGCTGACTCCCCTTTATTGTTCGATTCTATCAATTGCTGACTCCCCTTTATTGATTGATTCCATTAATTGCTGACTCCCATTATTTGTTTGATTCCTTTAATTGTTGCTTCCATTAATTGTTTGACTCCCGTAATTATTTGATGATTGTTGAGTGGTGTCAGAGTTTTGTTATATTTTTTATAGTAAAGAGATGCCAATCTCTAACGGTTGTTTGTTATTCCTCGGAAAACCATGGTCCTTGACTTTCCTATATTAAGATCCTGATTAGCCTGGTAAGGGATTTCTATCCCTAAGTCCCAGGCCTTTACAAGTGGCGACCTTGCCAGGATTTGTCTCTGACCTTTGGTTTCTGAGGTTTAACATTCGTTCCGGTGTTGTTGTAAGTCGCCGTGAGCGCGCCACCTTGCTGTCTGTGGCCCGGAAGCAAGTGTTGTTCAGTGGTTATCCCTTCCTTCTGTGTGCTAATTTTGTTGCTCTCCCTTGTACGTGGGAAGTTAATTAGTGTTGGTTGGGGTGCACTGTGGATGCTGCCATAGCATATATGTTGTTGTTTCACCTGGTGCGGTTTCGTTACCCTGAGGTGATTCAGCTGGGCTGGGTGCGGAACGAGGTTCCCTCCAGTCGGATCAAATCATTTACTGGTCTGATTGAGCCACTAGGTGAGTTACCTTTGGCTATTTGCGGGGTAAGTTGTTTGTTTTTTCCTTTGTTCTTGGCCTTTCGGATCATTATGTCTGCTTTTGAGGTGTGGAAAGATCAAGCGGTGGCCCTGGGTCTGACAGGTAATGACATTGGTCAGTATGTGGTCACCCAACAGAATGCCGAGAGAGAGGAACGTCAGAGAGAGAGAGAGGCACGTCAGAAAGAGAGAGAGGAACGTCAGAAAGAGAAAGAGAGAGAGGAACGCCAGAAAGAGAGAGAGTTGGAGGAACGCCAGAGAGAGAAAGAAAGAGAGTTCGAATTAGCTAAGTTGCAGGCAGAAAAGGACCTAGAACTGGCTAGGATTAATGCTGCAAGTAGACCAGCATCCTCTGGCCATATACAGGACAATGTGGTAAAACCCAGCTTGCCTGTGTACCGTGAAGGAGAAGACATCGCCTCCTACCTTGTTAGGTTTGAGCGGGTAGCTGAGCTGCTTGGTGTAGCCCCAGATAGCTATGCTGTAAGGTTGGGTAGCCTACTGAGTGGTAAGCCGGTAGAAATTTACACGTCCCTGTCTGCCGACATCACCCGAGATTACTTCTTGTTGAAGCAAGCTCTCTTGCGAGGATTTTGCAAGACTTCTGACGGTTATCGTGCTGATTTTCGCAGAACGAAGATTAGAGAGGGAGAAACGTACCAGCAGTTTTCGATTCACCTGGGTCGTTTATTTCAACAATGGCTGGAGACATCAGGGGTTGAAGAAACCTTTGAGTCTCTCTCTAACTTCATGATATTAGATCAGTTTTTGTCTTCTCTACCTCCAGACTTGAGAATTTTCATCAAAGAACACCAGCCAGCGACGCTTGGAGAAGCTGTGCATCTTGCCGACAACTGGGCGTCTGCTCGCAACGCCTACCCCAAGTCTTCCCCTCCTGTAGTGAAGATTGCGAAGCCTCCGTCCTCCGAGGAACCATCCCCAGGAGTACACAAGAGTAGTTCACCAGCCGTGCGGTGTCACAGCTGCGGAGGAGAAGGGCACATTCGTTCTCGCTGTCCCAGGAATCCCCTCGCCTTCAAGACTGCTGACACTCAACCCAGCAACAAGGTCGGATTCTGTTTGGAGGTCAGGAGCTGCCCCCGTTATTGTGTCAGTGGAACAATCAATGGGTCTAGGGCATCTACTTTCATCAGGGACACTGGTTGCTCGTGCATTATTGTCTCTGAAGAAGCCCTGCCTGATGCTGACATCTCCAACTGCCCGAAGGTTAGTGTCGCCGATTATTTAGGTCGTGTTGACCAGTTCCCTGTTGTTAGGTGCTACCTGCGTTGCCCCTATTTCACTGGTTGGTCTAATGTGGTAAGAGCTCCCATTAAATTTGCTAGTGCCCTCATTGGTAATGTTCCCGGTGTTCGTGACCCTAACGACCCGGAAACGTTAAAACTCTCCTCGCCACCAGCACCAGTCTCCTCACCACCAGCACCAGTCCTCACGCCACCTGTTGATGACGACTCGCCACCTGCCGAGGTCGCCTCGCCACCCTCTCACGCCGCCACGCCTGCCGCCAAGGTCCAAGCTGTAGGGCCACGGACGGCGAAGGTGAAACGACCGCATCCCCTGATTCTGCCGAATTTGTTGCCACTGACTGTGATGCCCAAGGAGTTCGCCAAGCTTCAAGACTCGTGTGCCACTCTGAAGCGGGTAAGGGAGAAGGTGACTTCCGGGGAGGAGGATCAGGTGAGAGATGGGTCGGTTTATAAGTTTGTTTCTATTAATGGGGTGTTACACAGGTCTTGTGTTTCATCCAAGCGACCAGCTAAAGTAGGTCGGTTTTTACTTGTTGTCCCTGCTGTTTGTCGTAGTAACATTCTCTCTGTAGCTCACAAGAGCTCTCTTGTAAGTCACTGTTCTCGTAGGAAAACTTATAGGAAGGTTGCTGATCAGTTTTACTGGCCAGGTATGGGAGCGGATATTAGAGCTTTTTGTAGGAGTTGTGATCAGTGCCCACGTATGTCCGCCAAGGGTAGAGTCCGTCCTGTTCCACTTGAACCCTTACCCGTCGTTGCAGAACCATCTTCTCGGGTAGCCATAGATTTTGTTGGACGATTCTCACCCCCTTCCTCTAAGAAGCCTAAATTACATCAAGCTAATTTGTTAAAGCAATATAATTGCAGGACCCACATTGCTCGTGTCCTTGACGACGTCCCCAAGCTGGAGTTAGTCGAGGCACTACCCTGCAAGAGTTCCTGTGAAGTTCGGACGCCAGAGTCTGTTGATCTTGGTTGCCAGTTGCTGCCAACACCTGACGAGATAGAAGAATCCTCTACGACAGGAAATAGGCCCAAACTTAAACTTGGACTGAAGTGGACCCCACGTGCAGTTCCTTGATACGGCCTTCGTTTTGGACATCAAGTTTCCACCTATTCTTTTCTATGACCTTTCTTTATTGTGCAATGTGTATTTAAGTATTTGTTGTAAGATGATTATGCTTTGTGTACTAATCTTAAGTTTAATCTACCTTACAGTAGATTTTTGTTGGGGGAGCAGTGTAAGGGCGGAAACGATCCTCCGGCTAGTTACCGCTGCTAACTCGCTCGTTTGCTGGTGCAGACGACCCTTGGGGTGGTTGGACGGAGGTGATAACGGCAGCGACTATCTCTGCCACGAGCAGATTCAACCCAGCCGCCATACCGTCAGTATCTAGCTACCCTGCTGTCCGTCAAATTATGGCTGTGATCTCATCATAGGTCCTGGACTCGTGGGCTGTGTTCCCAGACCTTCACCTATCAACTGCCAACTCTCTGGTCATCTACCACTACCGCATACCACGACCATCAGTTCATCACCTTCCGTCGGTGCCCCGGTGTTCTCCTGCCTTTTTCAAGACGTTGCTGAGTGTGGAGTGAATGGACGCTTCCCTGCCCTGAGTGTGCATCACCGCGTTCCAGAACCTTCCCCCAGGGCCACTGCCGTAGGAAATATTTGTTCATTGTTTGATTCCATTAATTGCTGACTCCCCTTTATTGTTCGATTCTATCAATTGCTGACTCCCCTTTATTGATTGATTCCATTAATTGCTGACTCCCATTATTTGTTTGATTCCTTTAATTGTTGCTTCCATTAATTGTTTGACTCCCGTAATTATTTGATGAATGTTGAGTGGTGTCAGAGTTTTGTTATATTTTTTATAGTAAAGAGATGCCAATCTCAACCGTTGTTTGTTATTCCTCGGAAAACCATGGACCTTGACTTTCCTATATTAAGATCCTGATTAGCCTGGTAAGGGATTTCTATCCCTAAGTCCCAGGCCTTTACACCCAGGTACACCTCAGACACTCCCAGGTTCACCGCTGACACTCCCAGGTACACCTCTGACACTCCCAAGTACACCTCTGACACTCTCAGGTACACCTCCGACACTCCCAGGTACAACTCTGACACTCCCAGGTACTCCACTGACAATCCCTCGTACACCTCTGACACTCCCAGGTACACGTCCGACACTCCCAGGTACACCTCTGACACTCCCAGGTACACCTCTGACACTCCCAAGTACTCCACTGACATTCCCTGGTACACCTCTGACACTCCCAGGTACACGTCCGACACTCGCAGATAGACCTCTGACATTCCCAGGCACATCTCTGACACTCCCAGGTACACCTCTGACACTGCCAGGTACACCTCTGACACTCCCAGGTACACCTCCGATATTCCCAGGTACACCTCCGATATTCCCAGTTACACCTCTGATACTCCCAGGTAAACCTCTGACACTCCCAGGTACACCTCTGATACTCCCAGGTACACCTCTGACACTCCCCAGGTACACCTCCGACACTCCCAGGTACACTCAGGTGCTGACACTGCCAGGTACACCTCAGACACTGCCAGGTACACCTCAGACACTGCCAGGTACACCTCACCTCCCAGACACCTCACACTCCAGGTGCACCTCCGACACTCCCAGGCACACCTCTGACACTCCCAGGTACACCTCAGACACTCCCAGGTACACCTCCGACACTCCCAAGTACACCTCTGACACTCCCAGGTACACCTCTGACACTCCCAAGTACTCCACTAACATTCCTGGCACCTCTGACACTCCCCACACGTCCGACACTCCCAGATAGACCTCTGACACTCCCAGGCACATCTCTGACACTCCCAGGTACACCTCTGACACTCCCAGGTACACCTCTGAATCGGCTGCTTGTCCAATTAACCAGTCCGTTCACACATATTTATATTTGGGTTTTAAGTAACGAAACCCAAACGGTAGTTCCTTTGTTTTATTATAAAAGGTTGTATATATAATTCCTGAGTGTATATCAACCGTAAGTCTCACTGTCTAGGAGTGAATGAGAAAGGGACGGCGTTTATGTATGATAAACGTTTGGTCACGTCCTTTCGATATGAGTTGAGGTGAGCTACTGAAGCTTAGGGGCATCGCAGTGCGTGCTTACAGAAATGCTGAGCTATGGGTCTCGCCCTCTTGGGTAAGTTGCCCGCTCACGTGTCAATCTCATGTCTTACTCATAGACAGTGGAAAGTTACAGGGTGGTGAATCTGAATATAATATCAGATGTATTGACCCATTTATATAATACGTTCTGTTGATGAGACAGGGGCCTATTACATCGCTCGGTCACCTACCAGCCGAGCTCCGTGAGGCCTAAATAACTCACAGAGTACAGTACATCCTAGACAACCCTAACCATGTTATAAACAGATATGTAGACACTAAGCTGGGGAAATTACTGTAGGGGTATTCTCTACTACAGGGGACCTAGACTTTTGTGTCGTACGGGTTAGTATGTTATGAACAATGTTGAATTTGGATGATACTGCCCGGTAATAACAGAACAGGAACATTATTGCCAGAATTAACAGAATAGAGGGAATCGTAAGACTTGGTAGAGCAAATTCCCGTGACAGGTAAAATGGCAAGTTATTATTCAAATCAGCAAAATGTGTCTCGTTCAAGAAAGCTAACACTTTTAATTTCTCTGATACTATTTGAACAACCTTGATAGTGAAATTCATTATAGGAAGTGGAATTAAAGCAGACTTGAGTTTTCGATTTAATGCAAACTGCTGATGAGTAGGCAAGGTCCGTAATGTACTACAAGTGATTTCACAGTAATCAGGAGCCTTGTAATGCCCTTTCACAACTAGCTGCTTAACACCATTTTGGCATTTTAAAATTACAGTAGTGAGATTTGGAAAGAACAAATACTGCACATTCTGAAGGTGAGCGTGGAACACAGTCTTTAGACTAACTGGCCTATAACTGCATTGCGCTAACGCTGTGCGTACATTTGGTTGTATGACTGCCAATTCACATATTCCATCTGCAGCAGGAATAAATGCAAACAATGTAGGCTGGACATACGTGTAGGTGTAGATAAGACGACTTACACCGTGACAGTACCTCAGAATCCTCTATTGATAACAATGAATATTCTTCATCTACTAAGAAAAGTTCTTTAGGCCTATCTAGGGTATACAGTGTGTCGTTCACAAACCAGGGGAAGGGTTCTAAATGCCATGCATTAAACTCATGTTGCCCTCGCATAGGAATGTGGATCAGAATTGCATTGTGCGTGAGGGTTGACTCCAACAGTGGGTAATGATATTGAACCTCATTGTCATTGAAAATAGGAGTTAAATGATACTGCAACTTGGCTATTTTTAAAGCTTCAAGAAGCGTCTGCACAGGCACAAGCTTCGCGTCCACACGTCCTATCCCGGCATCTACAATGCTGTCTATTAGTTCATTTTTAGAGGTTACAATTTTATGAACTGAAATTTCAGCAGCATGCAAATATTCTGTGAAGTAAAGGAGCCATTCTAACGTCGGGATTGCTTTCTGTAACCTAGTAACAATCCTCGAAACTTGGTTAGACTCCATTATGATTGCATTAACCTTTGATTCTAGAGCAGTAATCGCGTGAAAGGTTTGAGAAATAACACGATTCTGTTGAGATACAGCTTGAACGACAACGTCCATGAAACTATTGTCGAATTCATCGAAGCTGTGCTGAGACCATGAAGAATGTCCAATGCTGATTGTAGTTGGCCGTCGACGTTTTCCATCTGACGCGAAAATACGAGTTAACTTCTACTCGCAGAACGTAGTTTCATACAATTGTCATTTGGGACATTTTGCTTCTGAACAGTCTGTAAGGATGTATCAATCACATTATCATCAACTTGAGGTAAGGCATTTATCTGGGTCTTCTTCAGACGATCCGCGTGCACGACATCTGCGATCTGTGCATTAGGCTTCCATATTTTGAATTTGTTGCCTGCTTCGTTTGAGATTATGCGGAATGTACCAGAAAATTTCGCCGAAAGTTTGGAGTTCCTTTCAGGTACCTGTAACATAACAGCGTCCCCAACGTTCAGTGCGATAGGTTTAGCATGTTTATGTTGTTTGATGATCATTTCGGCGCGTGACGCCGCTAGCTGTGATCGTACTTGGTTATGAATTTCTGTAAAGACATGAATTTGTTTTGCCGCAAAATCATCCGTATTATATACCGGGTATGGCGCCTCTGTAAGGATGTCGTAAGGCAGACGTTTATCTGTGCCATAGACAATATAGTAGGGTGTTTTGCCCGTAGAGCTATTAACTGACCCATTAATCGACGCTGCAACCTGCGGTAACCAATCCTCCCATGCGTATTGAAAACCACTAACGATTGGACGCAGTATTTCTAGGATTTTACGATTGGTTCTTTCAACAAGGCCATTAGCCTGTGGATGATAAGCTGTCACAAAAGTTTGTTTAATTCCATATTGTAAACATATATGCTCTATTAGCTCATTCTTGAACTCTGTTCCATTATCAGAGAGTAGAACTTTAGGCGTAGTATATGGACATATGAGATTCATCACTAATGCATAGGCTACTGCTTCGGTCGTTTTGCTTTTTAGTGGGACCAAGACCACGAACCTGGAAAAATGATCCACACACACTAAGACGTATCCTGATCCCTGATGACTCATTGGGAGTTGTAACAAGTCAACAGCGACTGTGTCAAACGGACGGTCTGGTGTAGGATATTGTAGAATCGGGGCAGGTGATCCTGTCGATCTTTTATGTTGAGCACATGCCAAACAATTAGCTATGTGCAATTCTATGTCTTTCTTCATAGTGTTCCAGAAATACTACTTTCGTAATTCCGCTAAGCATTTATCACGACCTTGGTGACCTGCTTGTGGGACATCGTGGAACAATGTCATTACTGCTTTGCGCAACGTGTCAGGTACGACTATTTGAGACACATTACCCTCAGGAGATTTTCTCGTCCTATTGAGTATGTTATGTCGTAATTCAGACTGACTTAAGGGAAGAAATAACTTGGGGAGTTTAACATCCTCGCCCGATTCGAGAGCAAAAATAACAGCTGACCAATATGGGTCGCGTCGTTGCTCATCTTCCAGCTGCGAAAGAGTGAATGTTGATACAGGCATAACTGGTGCTATATTTCTTGACAGAGCGTCGGCGACAACATTCGCCCTCCCAGGTAAATACCTAAATTCGGGGTCAAACTCTTGAATTGTCAGATACCAGCGTGCTAATCTGCCTGATAAGTTTCTGCCATGGAACAGTTCGGTGACTGCCGCATGATCAGTAAAAACAGTTATCTTGTAGCCAAAGATAATGTCTTTGAACTTCTGAAGTGCCCACACAACGGCTAACGTTTCTATGTCGTCGCCGAATAACGTGTTTCAGCATCGATTAGTTTGCGATTTGCAAATGCTATCACTCTAAACTTCCCACGCGTGTCCTCTTGCATGAGCACTGCTCCGACTCCAATTCCGGGAGCGTCAGTACAGAGAGTGAAAGGTTGAGTGTAGTCTGGGAATGCTAGAACCGGGGCATTGGTTAGCGCTGTCTTCAATGCCGTAATACTTTCCTCGTGTTCAGCATCCTATATAAACACTGCATCTTTTTTTTGAGCAACCTCGTTCGGGGCGATGCTAATGTTGCATAGTCCTTGATAAAGGAACGATTATAACCAGATAATCCGAGAAGGCTACGCACATGATCATTTGAGGTAGGACGCGGGAACTGAGATACAGCTTTGACTTTATCATTAACTGTGTGTATGCCCTCACCGTCAACTACATGACCAAGGAAATGGATTCTGGATTTTAAAAACTCGCACTTTGAGAGTTTTATTTTGAGTCCTGCTGTGGAAAGTTTGGCCAAAACTTCACGCAGTTTTATCAGATGGGAATCGGCGTCCTTACTGACTACTATTAGATCATCCAAATAAGCGCAGACTGTGTTACCAATTAGTCCGGCAAACAGGGTGTTGATCATTTACGCGCCTGAAATCTATGACAGGGCGCCATCCACCATCCTTTTTCGGGACGAGGAATAATGGGCTATTAAAGGGGGATTTTGAGTGTCTAATGACATTCTCATCTAACATACCCTGTACCATATCTTGCACTACAGCGCGCTGGCTATGAGTTAGTCTATAAGCTGGTACGTAAATAGGGTTGGTTCCTTCCTTTAACGCTATATGATGGGATGTTAAATCTGTCTGACCTAGCGTTTCCCCTGGCAAGGCTACTATTTCAGTAGTCGGCAAGCAGCTCTAACAGGCGTGTCTTGCCCTGAGGATGATCGATCACCTTGACATGTGGTGTTATTTGATCTATCCTGGCCAGTCGAGTCTGTTGGCAATTCGCAACAATACCTCGAATTAGGAATTTATTTGGTTGCACTTCGACATTGCTGTGATATCTATAAAATCACACACATAACATCCTTTCTTTAATTTCTTGATAATGTGAAATTGCTCCCGCAATCCCGTAGACTTGTGTGTGTGTGTCACAGTAGACACAGCTGATTCCAAGGTCCGGTGATTGGGTCAATGCTCACAAAAATCCTGAGTACAGCAAACCGCCGCTAATTGTTACACAACGTCATCCACAACACCATACCTCAGAATGCTGAGACCATCTCTCAGACCGGATGTGTCATCATCACTAGGGTGGGTGCTGGGTGCTGGTAACTGGGGGTTGTTCACGCCATACGAAAGAATTTTGTTGACAGGATGTTGATTGATGACTAGTCTCAACAACTGCAGTCACGTCCTGTCACACCCTGGGCAGTGAACGAATCATTTGCAGAAACTAATGTTCACTTTAGCTCACAGGATTTTTGCGTTGGTGAATTCCTCATTCTGGTAATGGAGAGTACTCTTCAACATTGCAGGTACTATCTTCCAACTCTTGCTGCTGTAATCACGCTGGGAAGGTGTGTGGTTGAGGTCGAGATATATCTCTGACGCATGATCCGCCTTCCTCTTAATAGGATTGGTAGACAACACCTTCGTCCTAGCGGTGAGCATAGGTTCAGAATGACTCATTGCTGTGTAGGAAACACCTTTAAACGTAACACTATTATTACGTGGATGAACATCTATCATGTTCTTTCGAAGAGTTGGTAGACCAAGTAACCCGTCAGCTGGCAAAATGAACTGCTGAACTATATAAAAGTCCGCGTAGAAGGGCGTACCACGTCTTGAGAATCTGAGTGGTAACGTCACCATTCCTTTGATGCTCAGCTGAGTACCTGAAACTCCTTCGAGCCCAGCGTTACTAGGCCTCCATTGGAATTTGCGGTGAGGGAATTTACGTTGTAACTCGTGATATGATGTCAAGGCCAATACATTAGCGCAAGCACCTGTGTCTATATCAAGAGCCAATCTGGTATTATCCACTCTCACCGGTACTGACAACACTTCCACTTTTCTAAGCGCCGCTATAGAAGTGTTGTAAGGAGGGGCGGGAATTTCCCTATCTATCCCTCTCCTTGGTGTAGTGTGCGCTGGTCTTCCCCCGATGACTTGTCCTGGGGACGTTTCTGATTGCGCCTATACGACACCTCCGTTTCACTTAGGTCCACTCCCCTAGCCTTTATTAGTATATCGCACTCATGTGAACTATGAGATGTCGATTTGTGAAGAGCGCACCATTTGCGCGCTGTCTGGGTAGGAGGAGGAGGTGCTGCTGTAGCTACCTCTCTGTTTGACCTTGAGAATGGCTTTGCACCGGGTGTGGCTTTATTTGCACTATTACCTCGGAGCTGAAAACAATCTTCCATTACGTGGCCACGTTTATTACAATGTGCGCA
>NW_024732055.1:0-3269 GCF_018991925.1 Homarus americanus | reverse complement strand
AGCCCTCATATACCAATATTTATCGTCCATGGTCTCATATCTTACGTGTGACTAGTGACAGCCTCATATACCAATATTCATCGCCCATGGTCTCAAATCTTACGTGTGACTAGTGACACTTCCATATACCAATATTTATCGTCCATGGTCTCATATCTTACGTGTGACTAGTGACAGCCCTCATATACCAATATTTATCGCCCATGGTCTCATAAATCTACGTGACAGCCTCATGTACCAATATTTATCGTCCATGGTCCGATAAATCTTACGACTAGTGACAGCCTCATAAACTATTTATCGCCCATGGTCTCATAAATCTTACGTGTGACTAGTGACAGCCCTCTTATACCAATATTTATCGTCCATGGTCTCATAAATTTTACGTAACTGATGACCCTCATATACTATTTATCGTCCATGGTCTCATAAATCTTACGTGTGACTGGACAGCCCTCTTATACCAATATTTATCGTCCATGGTCTCATAAATTTTACGTGTGACTAGTGACAGCCCTCATATACCAATATTCATCGCCCATGGTCTCATAAATCTTACGTGTGACTAGTGACAGCCTTCATATACCATATTATATCGTCCATGGTCTCATTATCTTACGTGTGACTAGTGACGACCCTCATATACCAATATTTATCGCCCATGGTCTCATAATCTTGATGTGACAACCCTCATGTACTATATTTATCGTCCATGGTCTCATAAATCTTACGTGTGACTAGTGACAGCCTCTATACCAATATTTATCGTCCATGGTCTCATAAATTTTGTGTGACTAGTGACAGCCCTCATATACCAATATTCATCGCCCATGGTCTCATAAATCTTACGTGTGACTAGTGACCTTCATATACCAATATTCATCGCCCTGGTCTCATAAATCTTTACGTGTGACTAGTGACAGCCCTCATATACCAATATTTATCGTCCATGGTCTCATAAATCTTACGTGTGACTAGTGACAGCCCTTATACCAATATTTATCGTCCATGGTCTCATAAATCTTACGTGTGACTAGTGACAGCCTCATATACCAATATTCATCGCCCATGGTCTCCTAAATCTTACGTGACTAGTGACAGCCTCATATACCAATATCGTCCATGGTCTCCATATATCTTACGTGTGACTAGTGACAGCCCTCATATACCAATATTTATCGCCCATGGTCTCATAAATCTTACGTGTAGCCCTCATGTACCATATTTATCGTCCATGGTCTCATAATCTTCTGTGACTAGTGACAGCCTCTTACCAATATTTATCGTCCATGGTCTCATAAATTTTACGTGTGACTAGTGACAGCCCTCTTATACCAATATTTATCGTCCATGGTCTCATAAATTTTACGTGTGACTAGTGACAGCCCTCTTATACCAATATTTATCGTCCATGGTCTCATAAATCTTACGATGTGACTAGTGACAGCCCTCATATACCAATATTTATCGCCCATGGTCTCATAAATCTTACGTGTGACTAGTGACAGCCTTCATATACCAATATTTATCGCCCATGGTCTCATAAATCTTACGTGTGACTAGTGACAGCCCTCATATACCAATATTTATCGTCCATGGTCTCATAAATCTTTTATGACTAGTGACAGCCTTCCCACTGTATTTATCGTCCATGGTCTCATAAATCTTACATGTGACTAGTGACAGCCCTCATATACCAATATTCATCGCCCATGGTCTCATAAATCTTACGTGTGACTAGTGACGTACATATACCAATATTTATCGTCCATGGTCTCATATCTTAATGTGACTAGTGATCATATATTTATCTATGTTCTTGTGATAGTGACAGCCCTCATATACCAATATTTATCGTCCATGGTCTCATAAATCTTACGTGTGACTAGTGACAACCTTCATACCAATATTTATCGTCCATGGTCTCCATAAATCTTACGTGTGACTAGTGACAGCCCTCATATATATTTATCGCCCATGGTCTCTAAATCTTTGACTAGTGACAGCCCTCTTATACCAATATTTATCGCCAGGTCTCATAAATTTTACTGTGACTATGACAGCCTCATATACATATTTATCTCCATGGTCTCATAATCTATGTGACTATGACAGCCCTCTTATACCAATATTTATCGTCCATGGTCTCATAAATTTTTACGTGTGACTAGTGACAGCCCTCATATACCAATATTCATCGCCCATGGTCTCAAAATCTTACGTGTGACTAGTGACAGCCTTCATATACCAATATTTATCGTCCATGGTCTCCTTATCTTACGTGTGACTAGTGACAGCCCTCATATACCAATATTCATCGCCCATGGTCTCATAAATCTTACGTGTGACAGCCCTCATACAATATTTATCGTCCATGGTCTCATAATCTTACGTGTGACTAGTGACAGCCCTCTCCAATATTTATCGTCCATGGTCTCATAAATTTTACGTGTGACTAGTGACAGCCCTCATATACCAATATTCATCGCCCATGGTCTCATAAAATGACGTGTGACTAGTGACAGCCTTCATATACCAATTATCGTCCGGCTCTTCGACTAGTACCTCCTATTTATCGTCCATGGTCTCATAAATCTTACGTGTGACTAGTGACAGCCTTCATATACCAATATTTATCGTCCATGGTCTCATAAATCTTACGTGTGACTAGTGACAGCCTCATATAATATAACCCTCATATACCAATATTTATCGCCCATGGTCTCATAAATCTTCATGGACTAGTGACAGCCTTCATATCAATATTTATCGTCCATGGTCTCATAAATCTTACATGTGACTAGTGACAGCCCTCATACCAATATTCATCGCCCATGGTCTCACTGACACAAAATCTGTCTCATAAATCTTACGTGTGACTAGTGACAGCCCTCTTATACCAATATTTATCGTCCATGGTCTCATAAATTTTACGTGTGACTTGGCCCACCAATATTCATCGCCCATGGTCTCATAAATCTTACGTTGACTAGTGACAGCCTTCATATACCAATATTTATCGTCCATGGTCTCATATCTTACGTGTGACTAGTGACAGCCCTCATATACCAATATTTATCCCATGTCAACAACCCACACACACCCCAATATTCATCGCCCATGGTCTCATAAATCTTACGTGTGACTAGTGACAGCCTTCATATACCAATATTTATCGTCCATGGTCTCATATCTTCGTGTGACTAGTGACAGCCTTCATATACCAATATTCGTCCATGGTCTCATAAATTTTACGTGTGACTAGTGAC
>NW_024732054.1:0-12283 GCF_018991925.1 Homarus americanus | reverse complement strand
AGTCAGTCATGTCGTGACCTCGCCCCACTACCCCCAGGCGAATGGACACGTTGAAGCCGCAGTCAAGACTGTTAAACACCTGATCCTTAGGGTGTCACCCTCAGGAAATATCGACTGCGAGGACTTCGATCGAGGTTTGTCAGAGTAACGCAACACTCCGAACTTCACCGGACGCTCCACATCCCAGGTTCTATGTGGATATCATCTCAGGTCTTGTGTTCCTGCCCACCCGAAGTCATTTTCTCAAGAATGGCAAGCCAAGACTGAAGAATATGACCGCCGTGCAGCAGAACGAGCCGCAGATGTCGCTGCTCGGTACGACTGTCATGCCCGCCCCCTTCCCAGGTTGAGTATCGGCCAGCAGGTCAGGATTCAAGATCCGGTATCTCACCGCTGGGACAAGGTTGGGGTTGTCATGGGAATTGGCCGGTCCAGGGACTACCAAGTGCGTCTTCCTAGTGGTAGAGTATGGTGGAGGAACCGTCGTTTCCTCCGACCTGTGGAGCTGCCTAGTGTTGACCCTTCCCCAGTAGAGTCCCCTAATGTGATGTCTTTACAGTAAATCTATCCCCACCTTGTGTTTCTGCCCCGGTACTCCGCAGGTCCGAGCGACTCAGAAACAAAAGGTCCGCTCAAGATGAAACTATGAGCGTATAGGGGGAAGGGAGGTGTATAATATGAACACGAAGTAGTACCTTAAGCTGTGTATTCTTATATTACTCTATTACTTATGTATAGTAAAGTATTACAGAACATGTATTAATCCTATGAAATATTTCCATTTATTATGCACCATGTTATGTATGTGAATTATCATATTTACATATTATGTATTCAGCTTGTGAATGCTGGTATCTGTACATGCCAGCGCGGAGTGATACAGGTAGTTGAGATCACTAGTCCTTAAGGTGTGGAAGCCAGTTTCTTTGTTCCTCTGTATATCTCCCGTACGAGAATAAGAACCTATTTCAAGATAATAAGTGATTGTGTGTACCCTCAGTAGTGGAGAACATTTTGGGGGTATCAAAGACAAATATAGAAGTCTCCGCCCTCCCCCAACAATCCCCAATCCCCCCTCTCCACCCACAACCCAGGACCACGGTGTGTAAAGTTAAGGCGTTCGAATTTTAATTGGGTTGATAATGAAATAATGCATGTGAGGAGGAGAAGAAGAAGAAGAAGATTTCGTTAGGTTACGTTAGGTTAGGTTAGGCTAGATTAGGTTAAGTTAGGTTAGGTCTGGTCAGGTTACATTATGCATGAAGGTATTCATTTATATGTATATTTATGATCTACAGGATCGTTTATGGCCAGTCAAAAGCTTCCAGAAAAGATAAATACCTAGAAGTTATCACTAATGGCCAATTATCCCTATTTAGTGTAACATACAGTATATATTAGGTGGAGTTCCGCTTTTATTTGTTTGTTTTCGTATTATTTAAGTCATTTATTTGTTAACATTTAGCTTAGAATAAGTAAATATTATACAAAACAAAACATTGAAAAACTCATAAAGTGAATTTGTAACATATAATCAAGTCGAGATAATAATACCAATACCACGTGCTGGTCAAGCTCCGAAAGAGTTGTCCGGGGGTCTAGCTAACCTCTGGTCGGGGCTTGACCAGCACGAAAAAAAAAAAAAAACTTTTGTTACTAAACGTGATTTTGGCAACCTGTGGTGTAATAGTCAGCATGCTCGCCTTGCAAGAGAGTGGACCCGTGTTCGATTCCCGGACAGAGTGAAACAATGAGCATTTTTTTTACGTCATTTGACTTTCTATTTACCAGTAAATGGGAACCTGGATGTTAATCGATTTGCTGATCTTATTCTGGAATAATGGCTAGCCAGTGCAGTTGCCGAGTTGTCCGGTCTTCTCGGACTATTTCTTGAAACTGGGTCATACAACTCGTTAACTTGGGGTGTGGTTGTAGTGTTGGCGACAGATTCTAACACCTTAAACAAATTCACGCCTAGGTTGCTCTAGAGCCGGCCATCCTCGTACACGAAGGGCAACCATTATTGTTACGTGTATAATATTACCATCACTACCACAACCAGCATTATCACTACTATTGTCACCTTCTCAACTATCATCATTCCTTCCCTCTTACTCCTCCTGCCTCCATATTTTAATAATAATCGTCTCAATTATTATTATCATCATTATTTTTATTATTATTATTACCGTATTATTATTATTATTATTATTATTAACAATACAACATGTGGCTGGAACAACAGTAGAAATTAGAAATAAGATAAAAAGTTGTATTAAATTAACAATTAAAACACAAACAAGAACCACAGGTACAAGTCGATCAGTTTTTTATCATGAGACAGAGAGAGAGAGAGAGAGAGAGAGAGAGTCCCTGGCTCACTGTTACGTTATGACAAAGTTGTTGGTAAATATATGGTATGGAAATTGTGTTGATACTCTCTCTCTCTCTCTCTCTCTCTCTCTCTGTCTCTCTCTCTCTCTCACACACACACACCAACCACAAACAAACAACACATCACAAACAAACAAGCAAGCAACAACACAACACAAACAATAATGACACCACAAAAAACATCATTCTAAAAAACAAACAAAAAACAAACAAAAACAATAAAACAAACAAACATACCAACAAACAATATAACAAACAAACAATAAAACGGTCAAACGAAGAATAAAACAAAACAAACAAACAATAAAACATACAAACAAACAATAAAACAAACAAACATACATAAAAACAATCAAACAAACATAAAAACAATAAAAAAAACAGACCCTCTTCAACAAACCACCACCACCAAGGACTTCACTAACCTACCACCTCCACCACCACCTCCTACAACACTATTTATAATCCCAAAACTTCCCAAAGGTCACTCCTGCCTCGGTGACCTTTGGGGGTTAACACTGCCCACTGGTCTAGATCTGGCGAGAAAACTGCCCCCACCCAAAGGTCACTTGTTGGGTGTCACAAAGCGCCTGCTGGGTGATTTAGGTGAGTCTTCCCCCGCCCTCCCCCATCCCCCCTCTCCAACCCAGGGTTCACAGTGTGTAAGGTTAAGGCGTTTGAATTTTAATTTAGTTGATGATGGTATAATGCAGAGGAGGAGGAGGAGGAGGAGGAGAAGGAGGAGGAGGAGGATATAATGCGACGAAACACAATGGAGAGGAAGAATATAAATAAGGGTAGGAATAGAGTGTAGGGATGTAAAGGTAGGAAACTTGGTAGCGTGGCCTGGATGTTATTTGCACAGCGTCACTACGCTTATCTTATCTCGTATGTCAATACACATATATCACTTCTTAAAGGGACAACTTGTTAAACACCTCTTCGATACAACTATTTATTACTTCACTCAATGACATGGACACATTAATATCACTATTATATCGGGGTACTAACACATTATGCTTTACGTTACTTGACACTGACTCTCGGACACACCTGAATGAATACACTTCCCACAGTAGGTAACTCACCCTAGGACGTTCTGACAAGACTCACGTGTACCCTGACGTAGGCCCAGTGAATGCTTGGCTGGGCTGCCTCCTATGAGAGGCTTCTGCTTAGCTGGGGTCTGGTCGGGAAGTCCCCTTCCCGACCTGGGGAGAGGGTGAGCTTGACTCTCAGAATCTCCAGAGTAATGAGCGTCTCCTCAGAATGTTCAAATGACAACCAGGATCAGAATGATAACCAGAATGGTAATGGAATATCGAGTCCCCGTGGACGGGACTGTAGGGCCTTTATATGGGGTCGGCCCAGCCGGCTTCTGACCTCTAACAATTAACACTAAACTGGTTTGATCTGGATAATTGTGTGCAGGTGTGGTCCTGGCCAGGTGTCTTGGCTAGGTGCGGTTGTAGGTCACCGCCTCACGTCATTAGCGGGCGAGGTCACGTCCCTTGGGTCGACCTGAGGTGTGTCAGCCCGGAATGCGGTGGTACCACGAGGTCTGTGGTGTACTCGCTGTTATATGTGACATAATTCTGGGCTGTAAGCTTTGGTCTGACAATCACTCATTACACCTCCCGCCAAGACCAAAGCTTCATCACAGAGACTGATGCCACATATAGACAGCAACATCACGTGTGGTGTCAAAGATAATCCCTGGGGCGATAACATAGTCTCACATTTACAACCAACAATCTCATAGGTGTATGTTTTTCTACTGGCGCTAGTTTGATCTGACAAAGCTCACTATACCTCCCGCCAAGATCAAAGCTTCTATGCCAGGAGAAAAAGGAAACATAGCAAGTGAACATAGAATGAAAAAATCCTTCATCTGTAGCATAGTGTCCGAGGCAACCTTGCAAATCACATTCTACAAACAATAACAGGTGTTACATTTCCTTATCAGCCCATGTCAAAATAATAATTCATCTCAGTCAGTAATATAGCTACAACATCGTGTTTCATAGTCCAAGACATTGATCAAATGAACTCATAGAAAAAAGTGAGACTAAAAAAAGACATTCTTTGTAGTAAACATCAACAAAATCAGAGAAAATACTTCAAAATACACAAAAAATGTTCCTACTTCACATATTAGGGTATTGATATCTTTTTATTATACATCAACAACATCAGTACATTAGTTGGGTCCGGCATAGCTCACGTCTTCCATCCAGCTGGTATCTGAAAAATAGGGGATGGCGGCAGCTCAGCAGCTGTAGTCGGTTGGTCCTTCATCATCGACTTTCTTGTGATGTCAGGACAGCACATCTTCTGTCTTCTTTCTTCACATAACACATCTTCTGTCTTCTTTCTTCACATACCGCACCTTGTAGGTCGTTTCTCCACACCTTCTGACTTCTTCTCACTTCCTCCTGGTTTCTATACTCTTCCAGACGAGTTTTCTGTCCCATCTGCGTTCTTCCTCTATACATCTTCATTTTCATATTCCAGATGAATTTTTCTGCTCCATCTGAGTTTCTTTATACATCTTCGTTTTCCGTCATATTCCAGATGAATTTTTCTGCTTCATCTGCATTTCTTCTCTGCAACATCATCATTTTCAACATATTCCAGACGATTTTCTGTTCATCTGCCGTCGGCCCTTTCCGGCCGGGATGAAAGCCGGTCCACTGTTTGGGCTGTCGTCTCCTTAGATGACTGTAAGGCAGGTTCCGCGGACCAGGCTCGCCCTCCGTACGTGAGTGTCGGCGAGACCAAAGACCGTCCTGTCTTACACCTTCCACAGTGGTGAATCCCTCCCTGGCTGGGCTCACCAGGGTTCGTTGTGTGGCGATCCATTCCACACTCCTTACTTCCTAAAGTAGAAAAATATAAAATCTTCTTAATCCTATACCAAGGGAGGACTTGAAAGAAGTGACGTGGTGTGTGGTGGGTTTCGTGCTGCCTTCATCAAGCTGCATTCATCACGCTGCTTTCATCATGCTGGTTCTTCTCTGCTCGTATGTACTGTGGTTGACGTCCGGCTGGCCATGGGTGGTACTGTGTGTGACATTTGACAGAGAAACAATCCTAAAGGGGTGATGGATTAGTTGGAAGTGCATTCGCAAAAAAAAAGTTTACTTTATATGTTAGGTCAATGTTTGGCAACTATCATTTCCGTCACGACAATGTTCTCATCAGGCTGGGTCGGGGAGTGAAGCTCTGCGCACTACACTGAATATCATTTATCACTGCGCGTCAAAGAGTACATCACAAATCATAATAGCATAAAAATACACTGAGTGAAGCTCTGCATTCATCGCAATATTACTATATATTAACCATCATCATCAACACACAGCTCACGGGACAAAAGACGGGGAATCAGTGTGGTCAAGCGAGGCGGGGCAGGTCAGAAGGACGTGAGGTCACCCGAGCGGGGTGGGGCGAGGCAGGGCGGCGCGGGGCGAGGCGAGGCTGGCCAGGCCCAGCCAGGCTGGTGCGTTGCGGGTGAGGTGGGGAGGAGCCGAGGCGTGGTTGATCGGGCCAGGCCGAGGCTTCGCGGGGCGGGGAGAGGCACGGAACGGAGGGGCGGGGCAGGGCGGGGCAGGGATGGGAGGAAGGGTAAGGAGTGGTGAGGTGAGGATTAGGACAGGGAGGAGGATGTAGGTTAAAAGACATGTTAAGTTATGACAGTTAGTACAGACACCGCTTTCATCACTGAAACACAATGGCTACATTTAACACTGACCAACAATCAAACTGCACTTGGGCTACTGAGAATGCCACAGATAGCGGGTGACACTGAGGAATTACGTTAAGCACTGAACATATTTCTATTAAAAATTCGCACATACCACCACAAGAGACATTTACTTGAGCTGTGACGGAGACACACTAGGACACTTTTCACGCTACTACGCAGAAACTTCTTATTACGCACTTTTTAACTAACGAGCCAGGTGTTATGGCTAACGGGGGAGGGCATGGGTTTACGTTAAGTACACTGTTACCAATAACAATGGACGAGGAGGGCGTGGGTTAACGTCATAGTTCGCTACCACCAATATAATGACTAAGCGAGGAAGGCGTGGATTAACGTATATAGTTCGCTGTCACCATTGTAATGACTCATAGAAAAAACTCACAAGAAGAGAATTACATATATATATAGGAGTATGGATGTAAAGGTATGAAACTTGGTAGCGTGGCCTGGATGTTATTTGCACAGCGTCACTACGCTTATCTTATCTCGTATGTCAATACACATATATCACTTCTTAAAGGGACAACTTGTTAAACACCTCTTCGATACAACTATTTATTACTTCACTCAATGACATGGACACATTAATATCACTATTATATCGGGGTACTAACACATTATGCTTTACGTTACTTGACACTGACTCTCGGACACACCTGAATGAATACACTTCCCACAGTAGGTAACTCACCCTAGGACGTTCTGACAAGACTCACGTGTACCCTGACGTAGGCCCAGTGAATGCTTGGCTGGGCTGCCTCCTATGAGAGGCTTCTGCTTAGCTGGGGTCTGGTCGGGAAGTCCCCTTCCCGACCTGGGGAGAGGGTGAGCTTGACTCTCAGAATCTCCAGAGTAATGAGCGTCTCCTCAGAATGTTCAAATGACAACCAGGATCAGAATGATAACCAGAATGGTAATGGAATATCGAGTCCCCGTGGACGGGACTGTAGGGCCTTTATATGGGGTCGGCCCAGCCGGCTTCTGACCTCTAACAATTAACACTAAACTGGTTTGATCTGGATAATTGTGTGCAGGTGTGGTCCTGGCCAGGTGTCTTGGCTAGGTGCGGTTGTAGGTCACCGCCTCACGTCATTAGCGGGCGAGGTCACGTCCCTTGGGTCGACCTGAGGTGTGTCAGCCCGGAATGCGGTGGTACCACGAGGTCTGTGGTGTACTCGCTGTTATATGTGACATAATTCTGGGCTGTAAGCTTTGGTCTGACAATCACTCATTACAAGGAGGAGGAGGAGGAGGAGGAGGAGGAGGAGGAGGAGGAGGAGGAGAAGAAAAAAAGAAGAAGAACAACAACAACAAGGCTAGATTACGTTAGGTTACGTTAGGTTAGGTTAGGCTAGATTAGGTTAAGTTAGGTTAGGTCTGGTCAGGTTACATTATGCATGAAGGTATTCATTTATATGTATATTTATGATCTACAGGATCGTTTATGGCCAGTCAAAAGCTTCTAGAAAAGATAAATTCATAGAAGTTATCACTAAAGGCCAATTATCCCTATTTAGTGTAACATACAGTATATATTCGGTGGAGTTCCGCTTTTATTTGTTTGTTTTCGTATTATTTAAGTCATTTATTTGTTAACATTTAGCTTAGAATAAGTAAATATTATACAAAACAAAACATTGAAAAACTCACAAGTGAATTTGTAACATATAATCAAGTCGAGATAATATTACCAATACCACGTGCTGGTCAAGCTCCGAAAGAGTTGTCTGGGGGTCTAGCTAACCTCTGGTCGGGGCTTGACCAGCACGGAAAAAAAAAAAAAAATTTTTTACTAAACGTGATTTTGGCAACCTGTGGTGTAATAGTCAGCATGCTCGCCTTGCAAGCGAGTGGACCCCTGTTCGATTCCCGGACAGAGTGAAACTATGAGCATTTTTTTTTACGTCATTTGGCTTTCTATTTACCAGTAAATGGGAACCTGAATGTTAATCGATTTGCGGATCTTATTCTGGAATAATGGTTAGCCAGTGCAGTTGCCGAGTTGTCCGGTCTTCTCGGACTATTCATTGAAACTGGGTCATACAACTCGTTAACTTAGGGTGTGGTTGTGGTGTTGGCGACAGATTCTATCACCTTAAACAAATTCACGCCTAGGTTGCTCTAGAGCCGGCCATCCTCGTACACAAAGGGCAACCATTATTGTTACGTGTGTAATATTACCATCACTACCACAACCAGCATTATCACTACCATTGTCATCTTCTCAACTATCATCATTCCTTCCCTCTTCCTCCTCCTCCCTCCATAATTTAATAATTATCGTCTCAATTATTATTATTATCATCATTATTTTTATTATTATTATTACCGTATTATTATTATTATTAACAATACAACATGTGGCTGCAACAACAGTAGAAATTAGAAATAAGATAAAAAGTTGTATTAAATTAACAATTAAAACACAAACAAGAACCACAGGTACAAGTCGATCAGTTTTTTATCATGAGAGAGAGAGAGAGTCCCTGGCTCACTGTTACGTTATGACAAAGTTGTTGGTAAATATATGGTATGGAAATTGTGTTGATACTCTCTCTCTCACACACCAACCACAAACAAACAACACATCACAAACAAACAAGCAAGCAACAACACAACACAAACAATAATGACACCACAAAAAACATCATTCTAAAAAACAAACAATAAAACAAACAAAAACAATAAAACAAACAAACATACCAACAAACAATAAAACAAACAAACAATCAAACAATAAAACGAACAAACGAAGAATAAAACAAAACAAACAAACAAACATACATAAAAACAATCAAACAAACATAAAAACAATAAAAAAACAGACCCTCTTCAACAAACCACCACCACCAAGGACTTCACTAACCTACCACCTCCACCACCACCTCCTACAACACTATTTATAATCCCAAAACTTCCCAAAGGTCACTCCTGCCTCGGGGACCTTTGGGGGTTAACACTGCCCACTGGTCTAGATCTGGCGAGAAAACTGCCCCCACCCAAAGGTCACTTGTTGGGTGTCACAAAGCGCCTGCTGGGTGATTTAGGTGAGTCTTCCCCCGCCCTCCCCCATCCCCCCTCTCCAACCCAGGGTTCACAGTGTGTAAGGTTAAGGCGTTTGAATTTTAATTTAGTTGATGATGGTATAATGCAGAGGAGGAGGAGGAGGAGGAGGAGAAGAAAAAAAGAAGAAGAACAACAACAACAAGGCTAGATTACGTTAGCTTACGTTAGGCTAGATTACGTTAGCTTACGTTAGGCTAGATTAGGTTAAGTTAGGTTAGGTCTGGTCAGGTTACATTATGCATGAAGGTATTCATTTATATGTATATTTATGATCTACAGGATCGTATAAAAGCTTCTAGAAAAGATAAATACATAGAAGTTATCACTAAAGGCCAATTATCCCTATTTAGTGTAACATACAGTATTTATTAGGTGGAGTTCCGCTTTTATTTGTTTGTTTTCGTATTATTTAAGTCATTTATTTGTTAACATTTAGCTTAGAATAAGTAAATATTATACAAAACAAAACATTGAAAAACTCACAAGTGAATTTGTAACATATAATCAAGTCGAGATAACATTACCAATACCACGTGCTGGTCAAGCTCCGAAAGAGTTGTCCGGGGGTCTAGCTAACCTCTGGTCGAGGCTTGACCAGCACGAAAAAAAAAAAAAAATTTTTTTTACTAAACGTGATTTTGGCAACCTGTGATGTAATAGTCAGCATGCTCGCCTTGCAAGCGAGTGGACCCCTGTTCGATTCCCGGACAGAGTGAAACTATGAGCATTTTTTTTTACGTCATTTGGCTTTCTATTTACCAGTAAATGGGAACCTGAATGTTAATCGATTTGCGGATCTTATTCTGGAATAATGGTTAGCCAGTGCAGTTGCCGAGTTGTCCGGTCTTCTCGGACTATTCATTGAAACTGGGTCATAGAACTCGTTAACTTTGGGTGTGGTTGTGGTGTTGGCGACAGATTCTAACACCTTAAACAAATTCACGCCTAGGTTGCTCTAGAGCCGGCCATCCTCGTACACAAAGGGCAACCATTATTGTTACGTGTGTAATATTACCATCATTACCACAACCAGCATTATCACTACCATTGTCATCTTCTCAACTATCATCATTCCTTCCCTCTTCCTCCTCCTGCCTCCATAATTTAATAATTATCGTCTCAATTATTATTATTATCATCATTATTTTTATTATTATTATTACCGTATTATTATTATTATTATTATCATTAATATTATTATAATATTAACAATACAACATGAGGCTGCAACAACAGTAGAAATTAGAAATAAGATAAAAAGTTGTATTTAATTAACAATTAAAACACAAACAAGAACCACAGGTACAAGTCGATCAGTTTTTTATCATTAGAGAGAGAGAGAGAGAGAGAGAGAGAGAGAGTCCCTGGCTCACTGTTACGTTATGACAAAGTTGTTGGTAAATATATGGTATGGAAATTGTGTTGATATTCTCTCTCTCTCTCTCTCTCTCACACACACACCAACCACAAACAAACAACACATCACAAACAAACAAGCAAGCAACAACAACACAACACAAACAATAATGACACCACATAAAACATCATTCTAGAAGAAGAAGAAGAAGAAAGAAGAAGAAGAAGAAGAAGAAGAAGAAGAAGAAGAAGAAAGAGAGGAAGATGAAGGAAGAGGAAAAAGAAGAAGAAGAAGAAGGAAGAAGAAGAAGAAGAAGAAGAAGAAGAAGAAGAAGAAGAAGAAGAAGAAAGAGAGGAAGATGAAGGAAGAGGAAAAAGAAGAAGAAGAAGAAGAAGAAGAAGAAGAAAGAGAGGAAGAGGAAGAGGAAGGAAGAAGAAGAAGAAGAAGAAGAAGAAGAAGATGAAGGAAGAGGAAAAAGAAGAAGAAGAAGAAGAAGAAGAAGAAGAAGAAGAAGAAGAAGGAGAGGAAGAGGAAGAGGAAGGAAGAAGAAGAAGAAGAAGAAGAAGAAGAAGAAGAAGAAGAAGAAGAAGAAGAAGAAGAAGAAGAAGAAGAAGAAGAAGAAGAAGAAGAAGAAGAAGAAGACTAGATTACGTTAGGCTACGTTAGGTTACGTTAGGCTAGATTAGGTTAAGTTAGGTTAGGTCTGGTCAGGTTACATTATGTATGAAGGTATTCATTAATATGTATATTTATGATCTACAGGATCGTTTATGGCCAGTCAAAAGCTTCCAGAAAAGATAAATACATAGAAGTTATCACTAATGGCCAATTATCCCTATTTAGTGTAACATACAGTATATATTAGGTGGAGTTCCGCTTTTATTTGTTTGTTTTCGTATTATTTAAGTCATTTATTTGTTAACATTTAGCTTAGAATAAGTAAATATTATACAAAACAAAACATTGAAAACTCACAAGTGAATTTGTATCATATAATCAAGTCGAGATAATAATACCAATACCACGTGCTGGTCAAGCTCCGAAAGAGTTGTCCGGGGGTCTAGCTAACCTCTGGTCGGGGCTTGACCAGCACGAAAAAAAAAAAAAAATTTTACTAAACGTGATTTTGGCAGCCTGTGGTGTAATAGTCAGCATGCTCGCCTTGCAAGCGAGTGGACCCCTGTTCGATTCCCGGACAGAGTGAAACTATGAGCATTTTTTTTTACGTCATTTGGCTTTCTATTTACCAGTAAATGGGAACCTGGATGTTAATCGATTTGCGGATCTTATTCTGGAATAATGGTTAGCCAGTGCAGTTGCCGAGTTGTCCGGTCTTCTCGAACTATTCATTGAAACTGGGTCATACAACTCGTTAACTTAGGGTGTGGCTGTGGTGTTGGCGACAGATTCTAACACCTTAAACAAATTCACGCCTAGGTTGCTCTAGAGCCGGCCATCCTCGTACACAAAGGGCAACCATTATTGTTACGTGTATAATATTACCATCACTACCACAACCAGCATTATCACTACCATTGTCATCTTCTCAACTATCATCATTCCTTCCCTCTTCCTCCTCCTGCCTCCATAATTTAATAATTATCGTCTCAATTATTATTATTATCATCATTATTTTTATTATTATTATTACCGTATTATTATTATTACCGTATTATTATTATTATTATTATTAT
>NW_024732053.1:0-5120 GCF_018991925.1 Homarus americanus | reverse complement strand
GGAGGACCTATTGTGAGCCACAGGCCTTGGCAGGGTCCCTGGGAGCAGTGGCGCCCCATAAAGAGGCCTGAGGGAAGCCACCGCCTCTGGAAGGGCTCCTGAAGGCGCCACACCGCTGGCAGAGCCTCTTGGAGGGCCTCTGGGAGGACCACGGTCCCTAGGAACGTACCTAGAGGCGCCCCCGTCCCTGGAAAAACCCCTGGGGTCACCGCTGTCCTTGTGAGGGCCCCTTGGGTCGCCATCGTCCCTAGCAGGGCCCATGGGGGCGCCGCCGTGTCTGTGAGGGTCCCTAGGAGCACTTTTGTCCCTGAGAGGCCCATGGAAACTCGGCTGTTTCTGGAGGAGCCCCTGAGAATGCCGCCTTCCCTGAGAAAGCCCCTAGGATTGCCGTTGTCATTAAGAGCGCCCCTGGTGGATCCAGTGCCCCTGACAGGTCCCCTGGGGGCACCGCCGACCCTGAGAGGGCCCTGGGGCGCCTCCGTGCCTGGCATGGCCAAGTCACCCTCACAGGGATAACGTCGATCCCAGGGACCCTTACAGGGACGGAAGCGCCTTCAGGGGTGTTCCTAGGGACGGCGATGTCCACAGGGGCTCTACCACAGCGGTGGCACCTTCATGGGCCCTTCGGAGGTGGTGTCTCCCCCCAGGGTACCTCTTTGGGGCGTCACTGCCCCAAAGGACTCTGCCAGGGGCTGTGGCGCCCCCATGGGCCCTCCTAGGGCCTGCGGCGCTGCTATGGGCCCTCCTAATCACAGTGGGTGCCTTTCCAGGTGCGGCAGGGTCTCTGCCAGGGGCGACGGCGCCCCCAGGGGCCCTTCCACATGCGGCATCGCCCCAAAAACTTCATAGTTTAATCGTACATTGTGCATTCGTCCAGTAATCCCTTACTTAACTGTGATTGGTGGAATAAGAGGTGACGTCATCAAATTACAGCCAATTGGAGAACAGAGCAAACAGTCAGCACAACACCCCAACTTATGCTTTGCTGTTGGATATTTATTCTCGTTTCACTATTTAAATTCTGGGAGATATGGCTTTAAATAAATACACCGCCCATCGCATTTTCAGTATTATCGCAACCTGAACAATGAAAAGAAGAATAAATATCCAACAGCAAAACATAAGTTGGGGCGTTGTGCTAATTGATTGCTCTGTTTTCCTATTGGCTGTAATTTGATGACACTACCTCTTATTCCACCAATGACAGTTAAGGAAGAGATTTCTGGAAGAATGCAATATGCATGACACCACTATCCATTGTTTTGGGGCGCCACCTCCCCTAGGAGGACCTATTGTGAGCCATTGGACTTGGCAGGGTCCCTGAGAGCAGTGGCGCCCCATAAAAAGGACTGGGGGAGCCACCGCCTCTGGAAAGGCCCCTGAAGGCGCCACGCTGGTGGCATGGCCTCTGGGAGGGTCTCTGGGAGCTCCACGGTCCCTAGGAACATACATGGAGGCGCCTCCGTCCCTGGAAAAACTCCTGGGGTCACCGCTGTCCCTGTGAGGGCCCCTCGGGTCGCCAGCGCCCCTAGCAGGGCCCATGAGGGCGCCACCGTGTAAGTGAGGGTCCCTAGGAGTGTTCCCATCCCTGAGAGGTCCATGGAAACTCGGCTGTTTCTGGAGGAGCCCCTGAGAACGCCGCCTTCCCTGAGATAGCCCCTAGGATTGCCGTTGTCCCTAAGAGCGCCCCTAGTGGATCCAGCATCCCCTGGTGGATCCAGCGCCCCTGCCAGGTCCCCTGGGGGCACCGGTGACCCTAAGAGGGCCCTGGGGACGCCTCTGTGCCTGGCATGGCCAAGTGACCCTCACAGGTATAACTTCGATTCCAGGGTACCTTACAGGGACAGAAGCGCCTTCAGGGATATTCCCAGGGACGGCAACGTCCCAAGGGGCTCTACCACAGCGGTGACAACTTCAGGGGCCCTTCAGAGGTGGTGTCTTCCCCAGGGTACCTCTTTGGGGTGCCACTGCCCACAATTACCCTGCCAGGGGCTGTGGCGCCCCTATGGGTCCTTCTAGGGCCGGCGGCGCTGCTATAGGCCCTGCTAGTAGCAGTGGGTGCCTTCCAGGGGCTGCAGGGTCTCCGCCAGGGGCTACGCCGCCCCCAGGGGCCCTTCCACATGCGGCATCGCCCCAAAAACTTCATAGTTTAATCGTACATTTTGCATTCGTCCAGTAATCCCTTACTTAACTGTGATTGGTGGAATAAGAGGTGACGTCATCAAATTACAGCCAATAGGAGAACAGAGCAAACAGTCAGCACAACACCCTAACTTATGCTTTGCTGTTGGATATTTATTCTCGTTTCACTATTTAAATTCTGGGAGATATGGCTTTAAATAAATACACCGCCCATCGCATTTTCAGTATTATCGCAACCTGAACAATGAAAAGGAGAATAAATATCCAACAGCAAAACATAAGTTGGGGCGTTGTGCTAATTGATTGCTCTGTTTTCCTATTGGCTGTAATTTGATGACAACACCTCTTATTCCACCAATGACAGTTAAGGAAGAGATTACTGAAGAATGCAATATGTATGACACTACTATCCACAGGCAGCTTTGGGGCGCCACCTCCCAGGGAGGACCCATTGTGAGCCATTGGACTTGGCCGTCCCTGAGGAGAGCAGTGAAGCCCCATGTGTGGACTGGGGAGCCAATTGCCTCTGGAAAGGCTCCTGCTGCCACGCTGGTGGTGGCGGCCTCGAGGGCCTGGAGCACCACAATCCCAGAACATACCTGAGGCGCCTCCGTCCCTGGAAACCCTGGGGTCACTGCTGCCCCAGAAAATTTCTGTCGCCAGTTCTAGCAGGATCTATGGGTGCCACCGTAAGTGAGGGTCCCTAGGGAGTGTTCCTATCCCGAGAGGTCCATGAAACCCCGGGTTGGTTTTGGAGGAGCCCCCTGTGAGAACCGCTTGCCCTTCCCCTGAGAGAGCCCCAGGATCAAGGTTGTCCCTGGCTGAGCGCCCCCTGGGGTGGATCCAGCATCCCCTGGTGGATCCAGCGCCCCTGCCAGGTCCCCTGGGGGCACCGGTGACCCTGAGAGGGCCCTGGGGGCGCCTCTGTGCCTGGCATGGCCAAGTGACCCTCACAGGTATAACTTCGATTCCAGGGTACCTTACAGGGACAGAAGCGCCTTCAGGGATATTCCCAGGGACGGCGACGTCCCAAGGGGCTCTACCACAGCGGTGACAACTTCAGGGGCCCTTCAGAGGTGGTGTCTTCCCCAGGGTACCTCTTTCGGGTGCCACTGCCCACAATTACCCTGCCAGGGGCTGTGGCGCCCCTATGGGTCCTTCTAGGGCCGGCGGCGCTGCTATAGGCCCTGCTAGTAGCAGTGGGTGCCTTCCAGGGGCTGCAGTGTCTCCGCCAGGGGCTACGCCGCCCCCAGGGGCCCTTCCACATGCGGCATCGCCCCAAAAACTTCATAGTTTAATCGTACATTTTGCATTCGTCCAGTAATCCCTTACTTAACTGTGATTGGTGGAATAAGAGGTAACGTCATCAAATTACAGCCAATAGGAGAACAGAGCAATCAGTCAGCACAACACCCCAACTTATGCATTGCTGTTGGATATTTATTCTCGTTTCACTATTTAAATTCTGGGAGATATGGCTTTAAATAAATACACCACCCATCGCATTTTCAGTATTATCGCAACCTGAACAATGAAAAGGAGAATAAATATCCAACAGCAAAACATAAGTTGGGGCGTTGTGCCAATTGATTGCTCTGTTTTCCTATTGGCTGTAATTTGATGACACTACCTCTTATTCCACCAATGACAGTTAAGGAAGAGATTACTGGAAGAATGCAATATGTATGACACCACTATCCATTGTTTTGGGGCGCCACCTCCCCTAGGAGGACCTATTGTGAGCCATTAGACTTGGCAGGGTCCCTGAGAGCAGTGGCGCCCCATAAAAAGGACTGGGGGGAGCCACCGCCTCTGGAAAGGCCCCTGAAGGCGCCACGCTGGTGGCATGGCCTCTGGGAGGGCCTCTGGGAGCACCACGGTCCCTAGGAACATACCTGGAGGCGCCTCCGTCCCTGGAAAAACTCTTGGGGTCACCGCTGTCCCTGTGAGGGCCCCTCGGGTCGCCAGCGCCCCTAGCAGGGCCCATGAGGGCGCCACCGTGTAAGTGAGGGTCCCTAGGAGTGTTCCCATCCCTGAGAGGTCCATGGAAACTCGGCTGTTTCTGGAGGAGCCCCTGAGAACGCCGCCTTCCCTGAGAGAGCCCCTAGGATTGCCGTTGTCCCTAAGAGCTCCCCTAGTGGATCCAGCATCCCCTGGTGGATCCAGCGACCCTGCCAGGTCCCCTGGGGGCACCGGTGACCCTGAGAGGGCCCTGGGGGCGCCTCTGTGCCTGGCATGGCCAAGTGACCCTCACAGGTATAACTTCGATTCCAGGGTACCTTACAGGGACAGAAGCGCCTTCAGGGATATTCCCAGGGACGGCGACGTCCCAAGGGGCTCTACCACAGCGGTGACAACTTCAGGGGCCCTTCAGAGGTGGTGTCTTCCCCAGGGTACCTCTTTGGGGTGCCACTGCCCACAATTACCCTGCCAGGGGCTGTGGCGCCCCCATGGGTCCTTCTAGGGCCGGCGGCATAGTCTCAAGTAGAGCCTGGCTGTGGGTCTCTGCCACATGCTGACTCTAGGCCCTTCCACATGCGGCATCACCCCAAAAACTTCATAGTTTAATCGCACATTTTGCATTCGTCCAGTAATCCCTTACTTAACTGTGATTGGTGGAATAAGAGGTGACGTCATCAAATTACAGCCAATAGGAGAACAGAGCAAACAGTCAGCACAACACCCCAACTTATGCTTTGCTGTTGGATATTTATTCTCGTTTCACTATTTAAATTCTGGGAGATATGGCTTTAAATAAATACACCGCCCATCGCATTTTCAGTATTATCGCAACCTGAACAATGAAAAGGAGAATAAATATCCAACAGCAAAGCATAAGTTGGGGCGTTGTGCTAATTGATTGCTCTGTTTTCCTATTGGCTGTAATTTGATGACACTACCTCTTATTCCACCAATGACAGTTAAGGAAGAGATTACTGGAAGAATGCAATATGTATGACACCACTATCCATTGTTTT
>NW_024732052.1:0-83706 GCF_018991925.1 Homarus americanus | reverse complement strand
ACACTCCAGGTACACCTCTGACACTCCCAGGTACACCTCTGACACTCCCAGGTACCCCTCTGACACTCCCAGGTACCTCCAGACACTTCAGGTATACCTCTGACACTCCCAGGTAAACCTGTCCTCCCAGGTACACCTCTGACACTCCCAAGTACACCTTCAGCCTCCCCAGGTACACCGCCCAGACTTGCCAGGTACCTCAGACACTGCCAGGTACCTGCTCTGCAGGTCGACATCCCCAGGTACCTCGGGTACTCCCAGGTGCCTCTGACACTCAGGCACCTCTGACATTCCGGTACACCTCCAGACACTCCCAGGTACACCTCTGACACTCCCAGTGCCTCCTGACACTCCCAGGTACACCTCTGACACTCCCAGGTACACCTCAGACATTCCCAGGTACTCCCTTCGACACTTCAGGTACACCTCCGACACTCCCGGTACCTCATACCTCCCAGGTACACCTCAGACACTCCCAGGTACACCTCTGACACTTCCAGGTACCACCACTGACACTCCCAGGTACACCTCTGGCACTCCAGGTACACCTCTGACACTCCCAGGTACACCACTGACACTCCTGGTACACCTCTGACACTCCCAGGTACACCTCTGACACTCCCAGGTACACCTCTGATACTCCCAGGTATACCCCTGACACTCCCAGGTACACCTCAGACACTCCCAGTTACCTCAGACACTCAGGTACACCAATGACACTGGTACACCCCTGACACTCCCAAGTTACCTCAGACACTCCCAGATACACCTCTGACTCTTCCAGGTACACTCTGACACTCCCAGGTACACCACTGACACCACCAGTACACCTCAGACACTCCGAGGTACTCCTCTGATCTTTCCAGGTACTCCTCTGACACTCCCAGGTGCCTCTGACACTTCCAGGTACACCTCTGACATTCCCAGGCCACCCTCTGACCTCCCAGCTTCAACATGACACTCCCAGGCCTCCTCTGACACTCCCTGGTGCCTCACATCCAGGTACACCACTGCTCCAGGTACACCTCTGGCATTCCCAGTACACCTCTGCCACTCCCAGGTACAACTCTGACACTCCTGGTACACCTCAGGCCTCCCAGGTACACCTCCAGACACTACCAGGTACACCTCAGACACAGGTGCACCTTTGACACCTCCCAGGTACCTCTGACACTCCCAGGCCTCCTCTGGCCTCCCTGGTTCACCTCTGACACTTCCAGGTACACCTCTGACACTGCCAGGTACACCTCTGACACTGGCAGGTAATCCTCTGACACTCCCTGGGTACACCTCTGGGTACACCAATAACCTCCCAGGGCCACACCTGGCCTCCCAGGTGAGCCTCTGTCACTCCAGGTACACCTCTGACACTCCCAAGTACACTGCTGACACTCCCGGTGCACCGCTGACACTGCCAGGTACCTCAGACACTGGGTACACCTCACACACTCCAGGTACACCTCAAGCACTCCCAGGTGCCCCTCTGACACTCCTGGGTACACCACTGACACTCCCAGGTACAACTCTGACACTCCTGGGTACACACAAACACTCCCAGGTACACCACTGACACTCGCAGGTAGACCTCTGGCACTCCCAGTACACCTCAGACCTCCCAGGTACATCTCTGACACTCCCAGGTACACCCTGACAATCCTGGTACACACCCCAGCTGCTCCCAGGTAGCCTCATGCACTCCCAGTACCTCAGACTCCCAGGTACACCTCTGACACTCCCAGGTCACCTACAGTGCTCCCCAGGTACACGTCCGACACTCCCAGGTACACCCCTGACACTCCCAGGTATTCCTCTGATTGCTCCCAGGTATCTCTGACACTCCCAGGTACAACACGTGCCTCCCAGGTACACCTCAGACACCTCCCAAGTACACCTCAGACACTCCCAGGTACACCTCCGACCTCCAGATACTCCTCTGATGCTCCCAGGTACTCCTCTGACATTCCCAGGTGCTGCCCACACTCCCAGGTACACTTCTACACTCCCAGGTACCTCTGTCACTCCCAGGTTTACTCTGATACTCCCAGTATACCTCTGACACTCCTAGGTACACTGACACTCCCAGGTACACCGCTGACATTGCCAGGTACACTGTGACCTCCCATGCACCTCAGACACTCCCAGGTACACCTGCTCCCAGGTACACCTCAGACACTCCCAGGTACACCAGCCAGCACTCCCAGGCACCCCTGACACTCCCAGGTTCACCTCAGACACTCCCAGATACACCTCCCGACTCTTTCCAGGTACACTGACCTCCCAGTTACACAATGACTTTCCAAGTACACACTCCGAAGTGCTCCTCTCATTCTCCCAGGTACTCCTGACACTCCCAGGTACACCTCTGACACTCCCAGCTACCTCTGACACTCCTGGTTCCCTCTGTGCTCCCAGGTTCCTCCAGACACTCCCAGGTATACCTCTGACACTCCCAGGTAAACCTCTGTCACTCCGGTACACCTCTGACACTCCCAAGTACACCGTGACACTCCCAGGTACACCGCTGACTCTGCCAGGTACACCTCGAACACTGCCAGGTACACCTCACCTCCCAGACCACCTCACACACTCCCAGGTACACCTCAGACACTCCCAGGTGCACCTCTGACACTCCAGGCACACCTCTGACATTCCAGGTACACCTCCAGACACTCTGGGTACACCCCTACCTGTCCAGGTACCTCTGACACTCCCAGGTGCCTACTGACACTCCCAGGTACACCTCAGACATTCCCAGGTACCCCAATCTCCCAGGTACATCCTCAGACCTCCCAGGTCTCTGACACTACCAGGTACCTCAGACACTCCCAGGTACACTTCTGACCTCCCAGGTACACCCCTGACAATCCCAGGTGCACCTCGGCTTGCTTCAGGTACACCTCCGACCTCCCAGTACACCTCGTCACCTCCCAGGTACACCTCTGACACTCCCAGGTACACCTCTACACTCCCAGGTACACTCTTGCTCCCAGGTACACCTCTGCACTCCCAGGTACCTCTGACACCCAGGTACACCACTAGCCTGCTCCCAGGCCACACCTCTGACACTCCCAGTACACCTCTGAGCACTCCCAGGTACCTCTGATACTCCCAGGTATACCTCTGACACTCCTAGGTACACCTCAGACACTCCCAGGTACACCTCAGACACTTCCAGGTACACCCAACACTCCCAGGTACACCCCTGACACTCAAAGTACACCTCAGACACTCCCAGATACACCTCTGTCTTCCAGGTACACTTCTGACCTCCAAGTTACACCAATGACAGTACCAGGTACACCTATGACACTCCGAGGTACTCCTCTGATGCTCCCAGGTACTCCTCTGACTGACTCTCCAGGTGCACCTCTGACCTTCTCAGGTACACCTCTGACACTCCCAGGTACCCTCTGACACTCCCAGGTACAATGCTGACACTCCCAGGTACTCCTCTGACACTCCTGGTACACACCTCCCACCTCCCAGGTACACCACTGACACTCCCAGGTACACCTCTGGCATTCAGGTACACCTATGCCACTCCCAGGTACCCCTCAGCCTCCCAGGTACAACGCTGACACTCCCAGGTACTCCTCTGACACTCCTTGGTACACCTCACACTCCCAGGTACACCTCAAGCACACCAGGTGCACCTTTGACACTCCCAGGTACACCTCTGACACTCCCAGGTACTCCTCTGACACTCCCTGGTTCCCTCTGACCTTCCAGGTACACCTCTGACACTGCCAGGTACACCTCTGACACTGGCAGTGCCTTCTGACCTCCCAGGTTCACCTCCCAGCACTACCGTACACCTCTAACACTCCAAGTACTCTCTCATGCTCCCAGGTGCTCCCTGACCTCCCAGGTACACCTCTGACACTCCCAGCTACACCTCTGACCTCCCAGGTACCCTCTGACACTCCCAGGTACCTCCAACCTCCCAGGTATACCTCTGACACTCCCAGGTAAACCTCTGTCACTCCAGGTACACCTCTGACACTCCCAAAGTACACCACTGACACTCCCAGGTACACCGCTGACACTGCCAGGTACACCTCAGACACTGCCAGGTACACCTCACACACTCCCAGATACCTCACCTCCCAGAATACCTCTGACACTCCCAGGTGCACCTCTGCAGCCTCCCAGGCACACCTCTGACATTCCCAGGTACCTCAGACACTCACAGGTACACCCCTGACACTCCCAGGTACACCTCTGACACTCCCAGGTACACCACTGACACTCCCAGGTACACCTCAGACATTCCCAGGTACACCACCCCAGCCTCCCCAGGTACCTCAGACACTCCCAGCCTCTGACACTACAGGTACACCTCAGACACTCCCAGGTACACTTCTGACACTCCCAGGTACACCCCTGACAATCCCAGGTACACCCTTGACACTTCAGGTGCACCTCCGACACTCCCAGGTCACACCTCATACACTCCCAGGTACACCTCAGACACTCCCAGGTACACCTCTTACACTCCCAGGTACACCACCTGCACTCCCAGGTACACCTCTGCACTGCCAGGTACCTCTGACACCCAGGTACACCACTGACACTCCAGGTACACCTCTGACACTCCCAGGTACCTCTGACACTCCCAGGTACCTCTGATACTCCCAGGTATACCTCAGCCTCCTAGTACCTCAGACTCCCAGGTACACCTCAGACACTCCCAGGTACACCAACAACCTCCCAGGTACACCCCTACACTCCCAAGTATACCTCAGACACTCCCAGATACACCTCTGACTCTTCCCAGGTACACTTCTACCTCCCAGGTACACCAATGACAGTGCCAAGTACACCTACCAACACTCAGGGTACTCCTCCAGTGCTCCGGTCCTCCTCAGCACTCCAGGTGCACCTCTGACACTTCTAGGTACACCTCTGACCTCCCAGGTACCCCTCTGCACTCCCAGGTACAATGCTGACCTCCCAGGTACTCCTCTGGCCTCCCTCTACCTCACCTCCCAGGTACACCACTGACACTCCCAGGTACACCTCCTGGCATTCCCAGGTACACCTCTGCCACTCCCAGGTACGCCTCCTGACACTCCCAGGTACAACCTTCAACCTCCCAGGTACTCCTCTGACCTCCTGGTACACACCTCACACCTCCCAGGTACAACTCTGACACTCCCAGGTACACCTCAGACACTCCCAGGTACCTCGGACACTACCAGGTACCTCAGACACTCCAGGTGCACCTTTGACACTCCCAGGTACACCTCTGACCTCCCAGGTACTCCTCTGACCTCCTCAGTTACCTCTGACACTTCCAGGTACACCTCTGACACTGCCAGGTACACCTCTGACACTGGCAGGTACCTTTGACAGTCCCAGTTCACCTCTGACACTCCCAGGTCACCTCTGACACTCCCAGGTACACCCTTGACAATCTCCAGGTACACCTCTGACCTCCCATTACTCAGACACTCCCAGGTGCATTGGCCTCCCAGGTACACCCCTGATAATCCCAGGTACACCCTTGACACTTCCAGGTACACCTCCGACACTCCCAGGTACCTCACTTCTCTCCCAGGTACACCTCGAACCTCCCAGGTACACCTCTTTCACTCCCAGGTACACCACCCAACACTCCAGGTACCTCTGGCACCCCAGGTACACCTCTCAAACCTCCCAGCCTGACCTCCCAGGTACCTCCTGACACTCCCAGGTACACCTCTGACACTCAAGGTACACCTCTGATCTCCCAGGTATACCCCTGACCTCCTGGTACACCTCAGACACTCCCAGGTACACCTCAGACACTCCCAGGTACACCAGCCACCTCCCAGGTACACCCCAACCTCCCAAGTACACCTCAGACCTCCCAGATACACCTCTGACTCTTCCAGGTACACCTCTGACACTCCCAGGTACACCAATGACTACAAGTACACCTGACACTCCGAGGTACTCCTCCGATGCTCCCAGGTACTCTCAAGCCTCCCAGGTGCACCTCTGACACCAGGTACCTCTGACACTCCCAGGTACCCTCCTGACACTCCCAGGTACCCACCTCACCTCCCAGGTACACCACTGACACTCCCAGGTACCTCTGGCATTCAGGTACCTCTGACACTCCCAGGTACACCTCTGACACTCCCAGGTACACCTCAGACACTCCCAGGTACCTCAGGCTTTCTAGGTACCTCAGACACTCGGTGCACCTTGACACTCCCAGGTATACCTCGGCACTCCCAGGTACTCCTCTGACACACCTGGTCCTCTGACACTCCCAGGTACCTCAGACACTCCCAGGCCAGTGAGCCTCCCAGGTACACCTGACTCTCCCAGGTACACCTCAGACCTCCCAGGTACACCCCTGACTCTTCCAGGTACACCTCTGACACCCCAGGTACACCCAGCCACAGTACCAAGTACACCTCTGACACTCCAGTACTCCTCTGATGCTCCCAGGTCTCCTCTGACACTCCCAGGTGCCTCTGACACTTCCAGGTACACCTCTGACCTCCCAGGTACCCCTCTGACCTCCCAGGTACAATGCTGACACTCCCAGGTACTCCTCTGACCTCCCTGGTGCCTCACACACTCCCAAGTGCACCACTGACACTCCCAGGTACACCTCTGGCATTCCCAGGTACACCTCTGCCACTCCCAGGTACCCCTCTGACACTCCCAGGTACAACATGACCTCCCAGGTGCTCCTCTGACACTCCCTGGTACACACCTGACCTCCCAGGTACAACTCCCAGCCTCCCAGGTACACCTCAGACACTCCCAGGTACACCTCAGACACTCAGGTACACCTCCAGACACACCAGGTACGCCCCGGCCTCCAAGTACACCTCTGACCTCCCAGGTCACTCTCTGACACTCCCTGGTTCACCTCTGAACCTTCCAGGTACACCTCTGACACTGCCAGGTACACCTCTGACATGCCCAGCAGGCCACACTTCTGACACTCCCAGGTTCACTCTGACACTCCCAGGTACACCGCTGACACTCCCAGGTACACCTTGACAATCTCAGGTACACCTCTGGCCAACCTCCCAGGTACACTCAGACACTCCAGGTACACTTCTGACACTCCCAGGTACACCTCTGACAATCCCAGGTACCCTTGACACTTCCAGGTACACCTCCGGCCTCCCAGGTACACCTCTGACACTCCAGTGCACCTCAGGCCTCCCAGGTACCTCTTTCCTCCCAGGTACACCTCCCAACACTCCCAGGTACCTCTGGCACTCCCAGGTACACCTCTGCACTCCCAGGTACACCACCCAACCTCCCAGGTACACCTCTGACACTCCCAGGTACACCTCTGACACTCCCAGGTACACCTCTGACACTCCCAGGTATACCCTGACACTCCAGGTACACCTCAGACACTCCCAGGTACACCTCAGACCTCCCAGGTACACCAGCCAGCACTCCCAGGTACACCCCTGACACTCCCAGGTACACCTCCAGACACTCCCAGGTACACCTCTGACACTTCCAGGTACCTCCTGACCTCCCAGGTACACCAGCAACACCAAGTACACCTGCCACTCCAAGGTACACCTCTGATGCTCCCAGGTACTCCTCTGAGCTCCCAGGTGCTCTGACACTTCCAGGTACACCTTGACACTCCGGTACCCTCTGACCTCCCAGGTACACCTTGGCCTCCCAGGTACTCCTCTGACACTCCTGGTGCCACCTCCCCTCCCAGGTACACCACCCCAGCACTCCCAGGTACACCTCTGGCATTCCCAGGTACCTCTGCCACTCCCAGGTACACCTCTGACACTCCCAGGTACCTCAGACACTCCCAGGTACACCTCAGGCTCCCAGGTACACCTCAGACACACAGGTGCACCTTGGCACTCCCAGGCATACCTCTGACCTCCAGGTCACTCCCAGCACACCTGGTTCACCTCTGACACTTCCAGGTACACCTCTGACACTGCCAGGTACACCTCTGCACTGGCAGGTACCTCTGACACTCCAGGTACACCTCTGACACTCCCAGGTACACCGCTGACATTCCCAGGTACACCCTTGACAATCTCAGGTACACCTCTGACACTCCCAGGTACACCTCAGACATGGTACACCTTGACACTTCCAGGTACCTCTGACACTTCCAGGTACACCTCTGACACTTCCCAGGTTCTGCCATGACAATCCTGGGTACCTCTGGCACTCCCAGGTACACCTCTGACACTCCCAGGTACACCTTTGACACTCCAGGTACACCCAGGCACTCCCAGATACACCTCTGACACTCCCAGGTACTCCTCTGACTCTCCAGGTACACCTTGAACACTCCCAGGTACCTCAGACACTCCCAGTGCACCTCAGACACTCCCAGGTAAACCTCTGTTACTCCCAGGTAAACCTCTGACACTCCCAAGTACACCGCTGACACTCCCAGGTGCACCGCTCAACACTGCCAGGTACACCTCAGACACTCCCAGATACACCTCACACACTCCCAGGTACACCTCAGACACTCCCAGGTACACCTCAGACACTCCCAGGTGCACCTCTGACACTCCCAGGCACACCTCTGACATTCCCAGGTACACCTCAGATACTGACAGGTACCTCCCACACTCCCAGGCACACCTCAGACATTCCCAGGTACACCTGACTCTCCCAGGCACCTCAGACACTCCCAGGTACACCTCTGACACTTCCAGGTACACCCTGACAATCCAGGTGCACACTTTCGGCACTCCCAGGTACACCTCCGACACTCCCAGGTACACCTCAGACACTCCCAGGTACACCTCTGACACTGCTAGGTACACCTCTGACTCCTAGGTACCTCTGACACTCCCAGGTACACCTCCGATACTCCCAGGTACACCTGACACTCCCAGTTACCCCTGCCTCCCAGGTACACCTCTGACACTCCCAGGTACACCTCTGACCTCCCTGGTACACAGGCACTCCCAGGTATACCTCATACACTCCCAGGTACACCTCAGACACTCTCAAATACCTCTGACACTCCAGGTACACCATTGACACTCCCATGTACACCTCTGGCACTCCCAGGTACACCTCAGACACTCCCAGGTACACCTGTGACACTCCCAGGTACACCCCTGACATCCTGGTACACAGTGCTCCCAGGTAAACATCATACACTCCCAGGTACACCTCAGACACTCCCAGGTACCTCTGACACTCCCAGGTACACCTACGACACTCCCAGTGCACACCTCCGACACTCCCAGGTACACCCCTGACACTCCCAGGTATTCTCTGATGCTCCAGGTACTCCTCTGTCACTCCCAGGTACAACCACGTACACTCCCAGGTACACCTCAGACACTTCCAGGTACACCTCAGACTCCCAGGTACAGCTCCGACACTCCCAGATACTCCTCTGATGCTTGGTGCTCCTCTGACCTCCAGGTACTGCCCACACTCTCAGGTACACTTCTGACCCTCCCAGGTACACCACTGACACTCCCAGGTACACCTCTGACACTCCAGGTACCTCGATGCTCCCAGATACACCTCGTCTCCCAGGTACTCTGATGCTCACAGGTACTCCTCTGACACTCCTAGGTACCTTGACACTCCGAGAACACCTCTGACATTCCCAGGTACACCACTGACACTCCCAGGTACACCTCAGACACTCCCAGGTACACCTCTGACACTCCCAGGTACACCTCAGACACTCCCAGGTACACCTCTGACACTCCCAGGTACTCTGACAATCCCAGGTACACCATTGACACTCCAGGTACACCTCCGACACTCCCAGGTACCTCAGACACTCCCAGGTACACCTCTGACACTGCCAGGTACACCTCTCACACTCCCAGGTACACCATGGCACTCCCAGGTACACCTCCGATACTCCCAGGTACACCCCTGACACTCCCAGTTACACCCCACTGCTCCCAGGTACCTCTGACACTCCCAGGTACACATCTGACACTCCATGGTACACACGTGACACTCCCAGGTATACCTCATACACTCCCAGGTACACCTCAGACACTCTCAGGTTCCACTCTCTGACACTCCCAGGCCCTCTGACCTCCCAGGTACACATCTGCTCCCAGGTACACCTCTGACGCTCCAGATACAACTCTGACACTCCCAGGTACACCACTGACACTCCCATGTACACCTCTGGCACTCCCAGGTACACCTCAGACACTGCCAGGTACCTCTGGCACTCCCAGGTCACCTCAGACACTCCCAGGTACACCTGTGACACTCCCAGGTACACCCCTGATCAATCCCTGGAACACACGTGACACTCCCAGGTAAACATCATGCACTCCCAGGTACACCTCAGACACTCCCAGGTACCTCTGACACTCCCAGGTACACCTACGACACTCCCCGGTACCTCCGACCTCCCAGGTACACCCCTGACCTCCCAGGTATTCCTCTGATGCTCCAGGTCTCCTCTGTCACTCCCAGGTACAACACGTACGCTCCCAGGTACACCTCAGACACTTCAGGTACCTCAGACACTCCCAGGTACATCCGACACTCCAGATACTCTCTGATGTCAGAACTCCTCTGACACTCCCAGGTACAACACTTACACACTCTCAGGTACACCTCTGACACTCCCAGGTACCACTGACACTCCCAGGTACACCTCTGACACTCCCAGGTACATCTCCGATGCTCCCAGATACACCTCCGATACTCCCAGGTACACCTCTGATGCTCACAGGTACTCTCTGACTCCCAGGTACCTTTGACACTCCCAGGTACACCTCTGACATTCCAGGTACAACAGCCTCCCAGCCCTCAGACACTCCCAGGTACACCTCCCAGCACTCCCAGGTACACATCAGACACTCCCAGGTACCTCTGACACTCCAGGTACTCCCCTGACAATCCCAGGTACACCATTGACACTCCCAGGTACCTCCGACACTCCAAGTACACCTCAGACACTCCAGGTACACCTCTGACACTGCCAGGTACACCTCTGACCTCCCAGGTACACCGCTGACACTCAGGTACACCTCCGATACTCCCAGGTACCCCCTGACACTCCCAGTTACACCCTGACACTCCCAGGTACACCTCTGACACTCCCAGGTACACATCTGACACTCCCCATGGTACACACATGCTCCGGTAACCTCCTCCCAGCCTCAGACAATCTCAGGTTCAACTCTGACACTCCCAGGTACACCATTGACACTCCCAGGTACACATCTGGCACTCGCAAGTGCACCTCCGACACTCCCAGATACAACTTTGCCTAGGTACCACCACTGCCTCCCATGTACACACTCTGGCACTCCCAGGTACCTCAGACACTGCCAGGTACACCTCTGACCTCCCAGGTACACCTCTGACACTCCCAGGTACACCCCTGTCAATCCCAGGTACACCCTTGACACTCCAGGTACAACTCCGACACTCCCAGTGCACCTCAAACACTCCCAGGTACACCTCTGACATGCCAGGTACACCTCTGACACTCCCAGGTACACCTCTGACACTGCCAGGTACACCTCCGATACTCCCAGGTACACCCTGACACTCCCAGTTACACCCCTGACACTCCCAGGTACACCTCTGACCTCCCAGGTACACCTCTGACACTCCCCTGGTACACCGTGACACTCCCAGGTATACCTCCTTACACTCCCAGGTACACCTCAGACACTCTCAAGTACACCTCTGACACTCCCAGGTACCTGCAGCACTCCCAGGTACACCTCTGACCTTCCCAGGTACCTCTGACACTCCCTGGTACACACGTGACACTCCCAGGTATACCTCATTACTCCCAGGTACACCTCAGACACTCTGATACACCTCTGACACTCCCAGGTACACCTCTGACCTCCCAGGCACACCTCGACACTCCCCAGTACACCTCCGACACTCCCAAGTACACCCTGACACTCCAGTGGCCAATTCCTCGTGCTCCCAGGTACTCCTCTGACACTCCTAAACTGTACGTACCTCCCAGGTACACCTCAGACATTCCCAGGTACACCTCAGACACTCCCAGGTACACCTCGGTCACTCCCAGGTACACCTCAGACACTCCCAGATACACCACCAACCTCCCAGGTACCCCCTGACACTCCCAAGTACACCTCAGACACTCCCAGATACCTCTGACTCTTCCAGGTACCTCTGACACTCCTAGGTACACCAGAACACTACCAAGTACACTTCTGACACTCCGAGGTTTCTCCTCTGATGCTCCAGGTACTCCTCTGACACTCCCAGACACCTCGGTCCTCCCAGGTACACCTCAGACACTCCCAGATACACCAGCCAGCACTCCCAGGTACCCCCTGAGCACTCCCAAGTACCTCAGACACTCCCAGATACACCTCTGACTCTTCCAGGTACACCTCTGACACTCCTAGGTACTCTGTGCACCAAGTACACCTCTGACACTCGAGGTTCTCCTCTGATGCTCCCAGGTACTCCTCTGACCTCCCAGGTACACACCTCCACACTCCCAGGTACACCACTGACACTCCCAGGTACACCTCTGGCATTCCCAGGTACACCTCTGCCACTCCCAGGTACAACTCTGACCTCCCAGGCCTCAGACACTCCCAGGTACACCTCAGACACTACCAGGTACACCTCAGACACTCCAGGTGCACTTGACAATCCCACATGCCTCTGACACTCCAGGTACTCCTCTGACACTCCCTGGTTCACCTCTGACACTTCCAGGTAAACCTCTGACACTTCGAGGTACACCTCTGACACTCCCAGGTACACCTCTTACACTGCCAGGTACACCTCTGACACTGCCAGGTACACCTCTGACACTAGCAGGTACACCTCAGACACTTCCAGGTACACCTCTGACTCTTCCGGTGCCTCTGCCGCCAGGCACGCCAATGACACTGCCAGTACACCTGAGACACCCCGGTGCTCTCTGATGCTCCCAGGTACTCCTCTGACACTCCCAGGTGCACCTCTGACACTTCCAGGTACACCTCTGACACTCCCAGGGACCCTCTGACACTCCCAGGCGCGCCTCCCAGGTCTCTTCTGACACTCCTGGTACACCTCACTCCCAGGTACACCACCCTGACACTCCCAGGTACACCTCTGGCACTCCAGGTACACTCAGACACACCAGGTGCACCTGACACTCCCAGGTACACCTCTGACACTCCCAGGTACTCCTCTGACACTCCCTGGTTCACCTCTGACACTTCCAGGTACACCTCTGACATTGCCGTTGCACCTCTGACATGGCAGGCCTCTGACACTCCCAGGTACACTTCTGACACTCCCAGGTACACCTGACACTCCCAGGTACACCCTTGACAATCTCAGGTACACCTCTGACACTCCCAGGTACACCTCAGACACTCCCAGGTACACCTCTGACACTTCCAGGTACACCTCTGACACTTCCAGGTACACCTCTGACATTCCCAGGCACACCAGCAACACTCCTAGGCACCTCTGGCACTTCAGGTACACCTCCGTCTCCAAGTACACCTGACACTCCCAGGTCACCTCTGACCTCCCAGGTACACCTCTGACACTCCCTGGTACACATTGACCTCCCAGGTATGCCTCATCACTCCCAGGTACACCTCAGACACTCTCAGGTACACCTCTGGCACTCCCAGGTCACCTCTGACACTCCCAGTTACACCCTGACCTCCCAGGTATACCTCTGACATCTCCAGGTACACCTCTGACCTCCATGGTACACACGTGACACTCCCAGGTATGCCTCATACACTCCCAGGTACACCTCAGACACTCTCAGGTACACCTCTGACACTCCAGGTACACCATGACACTCCCAGGTACACCTCTGGCCTCCGGGTACACCTCTGACACTCCAGATACAACTCTGACCTCCCAGGTACACCATGACACTCCATCTCTCTGGCACTCCCAGGTACACCTCAGACACTGCCAGGTACACCTCACAACACTCCCAGGTACACCTCTGACACTCCCAGGTACACCCCTGTCAATCCCAGGTACACCCTTGATACCCCCCAGGTACACCTCCGACACTCCCAGGTACCTCAGACACTCCCAGGTACACCTCTGACACTGCCAGGTACACCTCTGACACTCCCAGTACACCTCTGACACTGCCAGGTACACCTCCGATACTCCCAGGTACACCCCTTGACACTTCCAGTTACACCCTGACACTCCCAGGTACACCTCTGACACTCCCAGGTACACCTCTGACACTCCCTGGTACACGTGACACTCCCAGGTATACCTCCATACACTCCCAGGTGCACCCTCAGACACTCTCAGGTACACCTCTGACACTCCCAGGTACACCATTGACACTCCCAGGTACACCTCTGGCACTCCCAGGTACACTCTGACACTCCCAGATACAACTCTGACACTCCCAGGTACACCACTGACTCTCCATGTACACCTCTGGCACTCCCAGGTACACCTCAGACACTGCCAGGTACACCTCTGGCACTCCCAGGTACACCTCAGACACTCCCAGGTACACCTGTGACACTCCCAGGTACACCCCTGACAATCCCTGGTACCGTGACACTCCCAGGTAAACATCATACACTCCCAGCAGGTACACCTCAAGACCTCCCAGGCACACCTCTGACACTCCCACCTCGACCTCCCGTACACCTCCGACACTCCAGGTACACCCCTGACACTCCCAGGTATTCCTCTGATCTCCGGTTCCTCTGTCACTCCAGGTACAACACATGCACTCCCAGGTACACCTCCAGACACTTCCAGGTACCTCAGACACTCCCAGGTACACATCCGACACTCCCAGATACTCCTCTGTGTTCCAGGAACTCCTCTGACACTCCCAGGTACACACTTACACTCTCAGGTACACCTCTGACACTCCCAGGTACACCACTGAGCACTCCCAGGTACACCTCTGACACTCCCAGGTACATCTCGATGCTCCCAGATACACCTCCGATGCTCCCAGGTACCTCTGACACTCCCTGGCCACACGTGACACTCCAGGTATACCTCATTTGCTCCCAGGTACACCTCAGACACTCTCAGGTACACCTCTGACACTCCCAGGTACACCACTAGACACTCCCAGGTATGCCTCATGCACTCCAGGTACCTCAGAGACTCAGAGTACACCTCTGTCCCGTGCCTCTGCACTCCCAGGTACAGACACTCCCCGGTACACCTCCGACATCCCAGGTACACCCTGACACTCCCAGGTGTGCTCTGATGTCCCAGGTACTCTCCACTCCTGGGTACAACACGTACACTCCCAGGTACACCTCAGACATTCCCAGGTACACCTCAGACACTCCCAGGTACACCTCGGTCACTCCCAGGTACACCTCAGACACTCCCAGATACACCAATGACACTCCCAGGTACCCCTGACACTCCCAAGTACACCTCAGACACTCCCAGATACACCTCTGACTCTTCCAGGTACACCTCCTGACACTCCTAGGTACACCAGTGACACTACCAAGTACCTCTGACACTCCGAGGTTCTCCTCTGATGCTCCCAGGTACTCCTCTGACACTCCCAGGTACACCTCGGTCCTCCAGGTACACCTCAGACACTCCAGATACACCAGACACCTCCCAGGTACCCCCTGACACTCCCAAGTACACCTCAGACACTCCCAGATACACCTCCTGACTCTTCCAGGTACACCCTCTGACACTCCCTAGGTACACCAATGACACTACCATACACCTCTGCCTCCGGGATTTCTCTCTGATGCTCCCAGGTACTCCTCTGACCTCCCAGTACACACCTCACACTCCCGGTACACCACTGACTCCCAGTACACCTCTGGCATCCCAGGTACCTCTGCTCCCAGGTACAACTCTGACTCCCAGGTACACCTCAGACACTCCCAGGTACACCTCAGACACTACCAGGTACACCTCAGACACTCCAGGTGCACCTTTGACAATCCCACATCCTCCTGACACTCCCAGGTACTCCTCTGACACTGGTTCACCTCTGACACTTCCAGGTAAACCTCTGACACTTCAGTACACCTCAGACACTTCCAGGTACACCTCTGACTCTTCAGGTACACCTCTGACACTCCAGGCCACGCCAATGACACTACCAAGTACACCTATGACACCCAGTACTCCTCAGATGCTCCCAGGTACTCTCTGACACTCCCAGGTGCACCTCTGACACTTCAGGTACACCTCTGACCTCCCAGGAACCCCTCTGACCTCCCAGGTACAACTGACACTCCCAGGCTCCTCTGACACTCCCTTGTACACACCTCACACTCCCAGGTACACCACCGAGCACTCCAGGTACACCTCTGGCATTCCCAGGTACACCTCTGCCACTTCCAGGTACAACTCTGACCTCCCAGGTACCTCAGACACTCCCAGGTACACCTCAGACACTACCAGGTACACCTCAGACACACCAGGTGCACCTTTGACACTCCCAGGTACACCTCTGACACTCCCAGGTACTCCCCTGACACTCCCTGGTTCACCTCTGACACTTCCAGGTACACCTCTGACACTGCCAGGTACACCTCTAATGGCAGGTGCACCTCTGACACTCCCAGGTACACTTCTGACACTCCCAGGTACCTTGACACTCCCAGGTACACCTTGATCTCAGGTACACCTCTGACACTCCCAGGTACACCTCAGACACTCCCAGGTACACCTCTGACACTTCCAGGTACACCTCTGACACTTCAGGCCTCTGACATTCCCAGGTACCAATGACACTCTAGGTACACCTCTGGCATTCCAGGTACCCTGAAACTCCCAGGTACACCTCTGACATCTCCAGGTACACCCAGGCACTCCCAGATACCTCTGACACTCCCAGGTACTCCTCTGACTCTCCTAGGTACACCTTAGACACTCCCAGGTACATTCAGACACTCCCAGGTATACCTCTGACCTCCCAGGTAAACCTCTGTCACTCCCAGGTACTCTGACACTCAAAGTACACCGCTGACACTCCCAGGTGCCCGCTGACAATGCCAGGTACACCTCAGACATTGCCAGGTACCTCACCTCCCAGGTACACCTCAGACACTCCCAGGTACACCTCTGACACTCCCAGGTACACCCCAGCACTCCCAGGTACACCTCCGACATTCCCAGGTACACCACTGACTCTCCCAGGTACACCTCAGACACTCCCAGGTACACCTCTGACACTCCCAGGTACATCTCAGACACTCTCAGGTACACCTCTGACCTCCCAGGTACCCCCTACCAATCCCAGGTACACCTTGACACTCCCAGATACACCTCCGACCTCCCAGGTACACCTCAGACACTCCCAGGTACACCTCTGACACTGCCAGGTACACCTCTGAACTTCCAGGTACCTCTGACACTCCCAGGTACACCTCCGATACTCCCAGGTACACCCCTGACACTCCCAGGTACACCTCTGACACTCCCAGGTACACCTCTGACACTCCTGGTACACGTGACACTCCCAGGTATACCTCATACACTCCCAGGTACACCTCAGACACTCTCAGGTACACCTCTGGCACTCCCAGGTACACCTCTGACACTCCCAGTTACACCCCTGACACTCCCAGGTATACCTCTACACCTCCCAGGTACACCTCTGACACTCCATGGTACACACGTGACACTCCCAGGTATACCTCATACACTCCCAGGTACACCTCAGACACTCTCAGGTACCTCTGACACTCCCAGGTACACCATTGACACTCCCAGGTACACCTCTGGCACTCCCAGGTACACCTCTGACACTCCCAGATACAACTCTGACACTCCCAGGTACACCACTGACCTCCCATGTGCACCTCTGGCACTCCCAGGTACACCTCAGACACTGCCAGGTACACCTCTGACACTCCAGGTACACCTCTGACACTCCCAGGTACACCCTGTCAATCCCAGGTATACACGTGACACTCCCAGGTATCCTCCTTACACTCCCAGGTACACCTCAGACACTCTCAGGTACCTCTGGCACTCCCAGGTACCTCTGACACTCCCAGTTACACCCTTGACCTCCCAGGTATGCCTCTACACTCCCAGGTACCTCTGACACTCCATGGTACACACGTGACATCAGGTATACCTCATACACTCCCAGGTACACCTCAGACACTCTCAGGTACCTCCTGACCTCCCAGGTGCCACCATTGACACTCCCAGGTACACCTCTGGCACTCCCAGGTACACCTCTGACCTCCCAGATACAACTCTGACACTCCCAGGTACACCACTGAACTCCCAATGCACACCTCTGGCACTCCCAGGTACACCTCAGACACTGCCAGGTACACCTCTGACACTCCCAGGTACACCTCTGACACTCCCAGGTACACCCCTGTCAATCCCAGGTACACCTTGACACCCCAGGTACACCTCCGACACTCCCAGGTGCACCTCAGACACTCCCAGGTACACCTCTGACACTGCCAGGTGCCCCTCGGCCTCCAGGTGCACCTCTGACACTGCCAGGTACACCTCCGATACTCCCAGGTACACCCTTGACTCTTCAGTTACCCCTGACACTCCCAGGTACACCTCTGGACACTCAGGTACACCTCTGACCTCCCTGGTACACACGTGACACTCCCAGGTATGCCTCATACACTCCCAGGTACACCTCAGACACTCTCAGGTACACCTCTGACACTTCCAGGTACACCATTGACACTCCCAGGTACACCTCTGGCACTCCCAGGTACCTCCAGACCTCCCAGGTACACCTCCTGACCTCCCAGGTACACCCCCAGACACTCCCAGGTACACCTCTGACACTCCTGGTACACACGTGACCTCCCAGGTACACCTCTGACACTCCCTGGTGCCTCTGACCTCCCAGGTGCCTCATACACTCCCAGGTACACCTCAGACACTCTCAGGTACACCTCTGACACTCCCAGGTGCACTCATTGACCTCCAGGTACACCACTGGCACTCCTAGGTGCACCTCAGACACTCCCAGGTACACCTCAGACACTCCCAGGTACACCTCTGACACTCCCAGGTACACCCTGACATCCCTGGTACCGTGATACTCCAGGCCATACCTCATACCTCCCAGGTACCTCAGACACTCTCCAGTGCACCTCTGGCCTCCCAGGTACACCATTGACACTCAAGGTACACCACTGGCACTCCCAGGTATCCTCCTTACACTCCAAGTACACCTCAGACACTCCCAGGTACACCTCTGACCTCCCAGGTACACCTACGACACTCCCGGTACACCTCCGACACTCCCAGGTACACCCCCTGACACTCCCAGGTATTCCTCTGATGCTCCCAGGTACTCCTCTGACACTCCCAGGTACACACATGCAATCTGAGTACACCTCAGACACTCCCAGGTACACCTCAGACACTCCCAGGTACACCTCCGACACTCCCAGGTACTCCTCTGATGCTCCCGGTTACTCCTCTGACCTCCCAGGTACAACACTCACACTCTCAGGTACACCTCTGACACTCCCAGGTACACCTCTGACACTCCCAGGTACACCTCTGATGCTCAGGTAAACCCCGACACTCCTGGGTCCACCTCCGCACTCCAGGTACACCGCTGACATTGCCAGGTACACCTGTGACACTCATGTACACCTCAGACACTCCGAGGACACCTCAGTCACTCCAGGTACACCTCAGACTCTCCCAGGTACACCACCAGCACTCCCAGGTACCCCCACACCTCCCAAGTACACCTCAGACACTCCAGATACACCTCTGACTCTTCAGGTACACCTCTGCACTCCCAGGTACACCAATGACACTACCAAGTACACCTCTGACACTCCAGTGCTCCTCTGATGCTCCCAGGTACTCTCTCCACACACCACATGCACCTCTGACACTCCCAGGTACACCTCTGACCTCCCAGTGCCCCTCTGACACACCAGGTACACCCAGACACTCCCAGGTACTCCTCTGACATTCCTGGTACACCTCACACTCCCAGGTACACTGACCTCCCAGGTACACCTCTGGCATTCCCAGGTACACCTCTGCCACTCCCAGGTACAACTCCGAGCACTCCCAGGTACACTCAGCACTCCCAGGTACACCTCCAGACACTACCAGGTACACCTCAGACACATAAGGTGCACGGCAGTCCCAGGTACACCTCTGACACTCTCAGGTACTCTCTCTGGCCTCCTGGTTCACCTCTGATACTTATAATTACCTCTGACACTTCGAGGTACCTCTGACACTCCCAGGTACACCTGACACTGCCAGGTACACCTCTGACACTGCCAGGTGCCTCTGACCTCCTAGGTACACCTCAGACACTCCCAGGTACCTCCCCAACACTTCCAGGTACACATCTGACACTTCAGGTGCACCTCTGACCTCCCAGGTACATAATGACACTTCCAGGTACACCTCAGCACTGCCAGGTACACCTCTGACACTGGCAGGTACACCTCCTGACTCCCAGGTACACCCCTGTTGCTCCCAGGTACCCTCTGCTGCACTCCCTGGTACACGTGACACTCCCAGGTACCTCACCTCCCTGGTACACACGTGACACTCCCAGGTGCACCTCTCACTCCCAGGTACCTCAGACACTCTCAGGTACCTGACACTCCGGTACCCATTGACACTCCAAGGTACACCACTGGCACTCCCAGGTACCTCAGACACTCCCAGGTACACCTCAGACACTCCCAGGTGCCTCCTGACACTCCCAGGTACCTGACAATCCCTGGTACACACTGACACTCCCAGGTATACCTCATACACTCCCAGGTACACCTCAGACACTCTCAGGTACACCTCTGACACTCCCAGGTACACCATTGACACTCCAAGGTACCACTGGCACTCTGGTACCTCATACTCCCAAGTACCTCTGAGCTCCCAGGTACACCTGACAATCCCTGGTACACGTGATACTCCCAGGTATGCCTCACTTACACTCCCAGGTACACCTCAGACACTCTCAGTACCCTCCGAGCCTCCCAGGTACACCTGACACTCCAGGTACACCACTGGCACTCCCAGGTATACCTCGCCACTCCCAAGTGCACCTCAGACACTCCCAGGTACACCTCTGACACTCCCAGGTACACCTCGACCTCCCAGTACACCTCCGACACTCCCAGGTACACCTGACACTCCCAGGTATTCCTCTGATGCTCCCAGGTACTCCTCTGACCTCCCAGGTTCCCGTTACAATCCCAGGTACACCTCAGACACTCCCAGGTACACCTCAGACACTCCCAGGTACACCTCCGACCTCCCAGATACTCCTCTGATGCTCCCGGTTACTCCTCTGACACTCCCAGGTACCTTACACTCTCAGGTACCTCTCAGCCTCCCAGGTACACCTCTGACACTCCCAGGTACCTCTGATACTCCCAGGTAAACCTGACACTCCTGGGTCCCATGACCTCCCAGGTACACCGCTGACATTGCCAGGTACTTCAGCACTCCTGTACCTCAGACACTCCGAGGAACCTCAGTCACTCCCAGGTACACCTCAGACACTCCCAGGTACACCAGCCCCTCCCAGGTACCCCCTGACACTCCCAAGTACACCTCAGACACTCCCAGATACACCTCTGACTCTTCCAGGTACACCTCTGACACTCCCAGGTACACCAATGACACTACCAAGTACACCTCTGACACTCGAGGTACTCTCCTGATGCTCCCAGGTACTCCTCTCACACACCCCATGCACCTCTGACCTCCCAGGTACACCTCTGACCTCCCAGGTGCCCTCTGCACACCAGGTACACCACGGACACTCCCAGGTGCTCCTCTGACCTCCTGGTACACCTCACCTCCCAGGTACCACTCCCAGGTACCTCTGGCATTCCCAGGTACCTCTGCCACTCCCAGGTACAACTCTGACACTCCCAGGCACCTCAGACACTCCCAGGTACACCTCCAGACACTACCAGGTACACCTCAGACACATAAGGTGCACCTTTGACAGTCCCAGGTACACCTCTGACACTCTCAGGTACTCCTCTGACACTCCTGGTTCACCTCTGATACTTATAGGTACACCTCTGACACTTCGGTACCTCTGACACCCAGGTACACCTCTGACTTGCCAGGTACACCTCTGACACTGCCAGGTACACCTCTGACACTCCTGGGCCTAACTCCCAGGTACACCTCTGACACTTCCCAGGTACACCATCTGACACTTCCAGGTACACCTCTGACACTCCCAGGTACACCAGAACACTTCCAGGTACACCTCTGACACTGCCAGGTACACCTCTGACACTGGCAGGTACACTGTTGCTCCCAGGTGCACCTCTGACACTCCCAGGTACACCTGACATTCCCAGGTACACCCTTGACAATCTCAGGTACACCTCTGACACTCCCAGGTACACCTCAGACACTCCAGGTACACCTCTGACACTTCAGGTACCTCTGACACTTGTACACCTCTGACATTCCTTCCAATGACAATCCTAGGTACACCTCTGGCACTCCCAGGTACACCTCAACCTCCAGGTACACCTTTGACCTCCCAGGTACACCCAGGCACTCCCAGATACCTCTAACACTCCCAGGTACTCCTCTGACTCTCCCAGGTACACTAAACACTCCCAGGTACCCTCCAGACACTCCCGGGTACACCTCTGACCTCCAGGTAAACCTCTGTTACTCCCGGTCAAACCTCTGACACTCCCAAGTGCACCTCTGACACTCCGGGTGCACCCCTGACACTGCCAGGTACACCTCAGACACTCCCAGATACACCTCACACCTCCCAGGTACACCTCAGACACTCCAGGTACACCTCAGACACTCCCAGGTGCACCTCTGACATTCCCAGGCACACCTCTGACATTCCCCGGTACACCTCCAGACACTCTCAGGTACACCTCTGACACTCCCAGGCACACCTCAGACATTCCCAGGAACACCACTGACTCTCCCAGGTACACCTCAGCACTCCCAGGTACACCTCTGACACTTCCAGGTACCGTGACAATCCAGGTACACCCTTGACACTCCCAGGTACACCTCCGACACTCCCAGGTACACCTCAGACACTCCCAGGTACACCTCTGACACTGCTAGGTTCTACCTCTGACACTCCTAGGTACACCTCTGACACTCCCAGGTACCTCCCGATACTCCCAGGCCCCGAGCCTCCCAGGTTCCCCACCTGACCTCCAGGTACACCTCTGACACTCCCTGGTACACACGTGACATCCCAGGTATGCCTCATAGACTCCCAGGTACACCTCAGGCACTCTCAAGCACCTCTGACACTCCCAGGTACACCGTTGAACCTCCCAGGTACACCTCTGGCACTCCCAGGTACACCTCAGACACTCCCAGGTACCTGTGACCACTCCCAGGTACACCCTGACAATCCCTGGTACACGTGACACTCCCAGGTAAACATCATACACTCCCAGGTACACCTCAGACACTCCCAGGTACACCTCTGACACTCCCAGGTACACCTACGACCTCCCAGTGCCTCCGACACTCCCAGGTACACCCCCTGACACTCCCAGGTATTCTCTGATGCTCCCAGGTTCTCCTCTGTCCTCCCAGGTACAACACATGCCTCCCAGGTACACCTCAGACACTTCCAGGTACACCTCAGACACTCCCAGGTACCTCCGACACTCCCAGTCCTCCTCTGATGCTTCCGTGCTCCTCTGACCTCCCAGGTACAACACCCACACTCTCAGGTACACCTGCTCCCGTGCCTGTCCTGGGTACCTCTGACCTCCCAGGTGTCTCCAGGCCTCCGGTACTCCCAGGTACACCTCTGATGCTCTGGGTACTCCTCTGACCTCCCAGGTACACCTTTGACACCCCAGATACACCTCTGACATTCCCAGGTACACCACTGACACTCCCAGGTACACCTCAGACACTCCCAGGTACCTCTGACCTCCCAGGTACCTCAGACACTCCCAGGTACCGATCCCGGCCTCCCCAGGTACTCCTTGACAATCCCAGGTACCTATTGTCCTCCCAGGTACACCTCCATTGCTCGGGTACACCTCAGACACTCCCAGGTACACCTCTGACACTGCCAGGTACCTCTGACACTCCCAGGTACACCGCCTGACACTCCCAGGTACCTCCGATACTCCCAGGTACACCTGACACTCCCAGTTACCTGACACTCCCAGGTACACCATTGACACTCAGGTACACCATTCTGACCTCCCAGGTACATCTCTGGCACTCCCAGGTACACCACTGACCTTCCATGTGACCTCTGGCACTCCAAGTACACCTCCAGACACCCAGGTGCACCTCTGACACTCCCAGGTACCTCTGACATTCCCAGGTGCACCCTGTCAATCCAGGTACACCCATCGGCCTCCCAGGTGCAACTCCGGCACTCCAGGTACACCTCAAACCTCCCAGGTACACCTCTGACCTTCAGGTGCCTCTGACACTCCCAGGTACACCTCTGACACTGCCAGGTACACCTCCGATACTCCCAGGTACACCCCTGACCTCCCCAGTTACACCCCTGACACTCCCAGGTACCTCTGACACTCCCAGGTACACCTCTGACACTTCTGGTACCCGTGACCTCCCAGGTGTACCTCATGCCTCCCGGGTACACCTCGGACACTCTCAAGTACCTCTGACACTCCCAGGTACACCATTGACACTCCCAGGTACACCTGGCATTCCCAGGTACCTCAGACACTCCCAGGTTCACCTCTGACACTCCCAGGTACACCCTGACAATCCCTGGCACACACGTGACACTCCCAGGTATGCCTCATGCACTCCCAGGTACACCTCAGACGCTCCCAGGTACCTCTGACACTCCCAGGCTACCTGACACTCCCGGTACACCTCCGACACTCCCAGGTACACCCCTGGCCTCCCAGGTATTCTCTGATGCTCCAGGTACTCCTCCACACTCCTAGGTACAACATGCCTCCCAGGCCTCCAGACACTCCCAGGTACACCTCCAGACTCTCCCAGGTACACTTCGGTCACTCCCAGTACCTCAGACACTCCCAGATACCACCAACCTCCCAGGTACCCCTGCACTCCCAAGGCCCCTGAACACTCCCGAATACCTCTGACTCTTCCAGGTACCTCCTGACACTCCTAGGTACACCAGCCAACACTCCCAAGTACACCTCTGACAATCCGAGGTTTCTCCTAGACTCCAGAATTGCTCCTCTGACACTCCTAGGTACACCTCCTTACACTCCCAGGTACACCTCAGACACTCTCAGGTTCACCTCTGCCTCCCAGGTACACCATTGATGTCAGGTCACACATCTGGCACTCCAGGTACACCTCTGACACTCCCAGATACAACTCTGAGCACTCCCAGGTACACCACTGACACTCCATGTACACCTCTGGCAATCCCTGGCACCGACACTCAGGTCATCATACCTCCCAGGTACACCTCGGACTCCCAGGTACACCTCTGGCCTCCCAGGCATACCTACGACACTCCCAGTTGACTCAAACCTCCCAGGCACACCCCTGACACTCCCAGGTATTCCTCTGATGCTCCCAGGTTCTCCTCTGTCACTCCAGGTACAACACATGCCTCCCAGGTACACCTCGAACCTTCCAGGTACACCTCAGACACTCCCCAGGTACACCTCCGACACTCCCAGGTGCTCCTCTGGCTGTGCTCTCCAGGCTTGCTCCCGGTGCAACACTTGCACTCTCAGGTGCACCTCTGCCACTCCCAGGTGCACCACTGAGCCTCCCCAGGTACACCTCTGACACTCCAGGTACATCTCCGTGCTCCCAGATACCTGTCTCCCAGGTACCTCTGATGCTCACAGGTACTCCTCTGACACTCCCAGGTACACAGCTGACTCCCCAGATACACCTCTGACATTCCCAGGTACACCACCCAACACTCCCAGGTACACCTTGAACACTCCCAGGCCTCTGACACTCCCAGGTACACCTCAGACACTCCCAGGTACACCTCTGACACTCCCAGGTACTCCCCTGACAATCCCAGGTACACCATTGTCACTCCCAGGTCACACCTCCGACACTCCCAGGTACACCTCAGACACTCCCAGGTACACCTCTGACACTCCAGGTACACCTCTGACACTCCCAGGTACACCTCTGACACTCCCAGGTACACCTCCTGACCTCCAATTTTTTAAACACTCCCAGTTACACCCCAGCACTCCAGGTACCATTGACACTCCCAGGTACACCATTGACACTCCCAGGTACACATCTGTGCTCCCAGGTACACCTCTGGCCTCCCAGATACAACTCTGACACTCCCGGTACCACCCCAACCTCCCCATGTACACCTCTGGCACTCCCAAAGGCCACCTCAGACTGCCAGGTACACCTCCTGACTCCCAGGTACCTCTGACATTCCCAGGTACACCCCTGTCAATCCCAGGTACACCCTCCGACACTCCCAGGTACAACTCTGACACTCCCAGGTACCTCAAACACTCCCAGGTACACCTCTGACCTTCAGGTACACCTCCTGACACTCCCAGGTACACCTCTGACACTGCCAGGTGCCTCCGATGCTCCCAGGTACACCTGACACTCCAGTTACACCCCTGACACTCCAGGTACACCTCTGACACTCCCAGGTACACCTCTGCACTTCTGGTACACGTACACTCCCAGGTACCCTCACACACTCCCAGGTACACCTCAGACGCTCAGGTACACCTCTGACACTCCCAGGTACACCATTGACACTCCCAGGTACACCTCTGGCATTCCCAGGTACACCTCTGACACTCCCAGTTCTCAGGCACTCCCAGGTACACCCCTGACAATCCCTGGCACTACACGTGACACTCAGGTACACCTCAGACACCTCAGGCACACCTCTGACACTTGTACCCTCTCTGACACACCCAGGTACACCGTGACACCCTGGTACTCCGCTGACACTCCCTGGCACACACCTCACACCCCAGGACACACCACTGACACCCCAGGTACACCTCTGGCATTCCAGGCACACCTCTGCCACCCCAGGCACAACTCTGACACTACCAGGCACACCTCAGACACCCCAGGTACACCAGACACTACCAGGCACACCTCAGACACTCCAGGTGCACCTTGACAATCCCACGTACACCTCTGACACTCCCAGGTACTCCTCTGACACTCCCTGGTTCACCTCCTGACACTTCCAGGTAAAACCTCTGACACTCTGAGGCACACCCTGACACTCCCCAGGCACACCTCTTACACTGCCACGTACACCCTGACACTGCCAGGCACCTCTGACACTAGCAGGTACACCTCTGACACTAGCAGGTACACCCCAGACACTTCCAGGCACCTCTGACTCTTCCAGGTACACCTCTGACCCCAGGTACACCAATGACACTACCAGCACACATATGACACCCTGAGGTACTCCTCTGACGCTCCCAGGCATTCCTCTGACACCCCAGGTGCACCTCTGACACTTCCAGCACCCTGACACCCCAGGACCCCTGACACCCCAGGCACAACGCTGACACTCCCAGGCACTCTGTCACCCCTGGCACACACCCCACACTCCCCAGGCACACCACTGACACCCCAGGCACACCTCTGGCATCCCCAGGCACACCCCTGCCACCCCAGGCACAACCTGACACCCCAGGCACACCTCAGACACCCCAGGCACACCTCATACACCACCAGGCACACCTCAGACACACCAGGTGCACCTTGACACCCCAGGCACACCTCTGACACTCTGAGGTACTCCCTCTGACACCCCCTGGTTCACCCCTGACACTTCCAGGCACACCTCTGACACTGCCAGGCACACCTCTGCACCAGCAGGCACACCCCTGACACCCCAGGCACACCTCAGACACCCCAGGCACACCTCTGACACTTCCAGGCACACCTCACACTTCCAGGTACACCTCTGACATTCCCAGGCACACCAATGACACCTGTACACCTCTGCATTCCAGGTACACCCCGACACCCCAGGCACACCCACACTCCAAGCACGCCAGGCACCCCAGATACACCTCTGACACTCCCAGGTACCTCTGACCTCCTAGGTATACCTTAGACACCCCAGGCACACTCCAGACACCCCCAGGCACACCTCTGACACTCCCAGGAAACCTCTGTCCCTCCCAGGTACACCTCTGACACTCCAAAGCACCGCTGACACTCCCAGTTGCCCGCTGACAATGCCAGGTACACCCAGACACACAGGCACACCCCACACACCCCAGGCACACCCCAGACACCCCAGGCACAACCTCTGACACCCCAGGCACACCACTGACACCCAGGCACACCCAGACATTCCCAGGCACACCACTGACTCTCCCAGGCACACCCAGACACCCCAGGCACACCCTCTGACACTCCCCAGGTACATCTCAGACACCCCAGGCACACCCTCTGACACACTCCCAGGTACACCCCTGACAATCCCAGGTACACCCCGACACTCCTGCACACTCCAGACACTCCCAGGCACACCCCAGACACTCCCAGGTACACCCTCTGACACTGCCAGGTACACCTCTGACACTTCCAGGTACACTCCTGATACCCTGCAGGCACTCGACACTCCATGTACACCACTCTGACACTCCAGGTGCCACCCTGACACTCCCAGGTACCCTGACACCCTCTGGTACCCCAGGTACACCCACACTTGTACACCTCTGGCACCCCAGGCACACTGACACTCCCAGGTACACCTCTGACACCCCACACCCCTGACAATCCCTGGTACACACGTGACACTCCCGGTATACTCTCCATACACCCCAGGCAACACCCCAGACACCCCCAGGCACACCTCTGACACCCCAGGCACACCTACGACACTCCCAGGCACCCCTCCGACACACCCAGGTACACCGCGGACACTCCCAGGCACTCCTCTGACACCCCTGTGCCACACCCCACACCCCAGGCACACCACTGACACCCGGCACAACACGTACACCCCAGGCACACCTCAGCCACCCCAGGTACACCTCAGACACCCCAGGCACACCTCCGACACTCCCCAGATACTCCTCTGATGCTCCTGACCTCCCTCTGACACTCAGGTACAACACCTACACTCACAGTACCCTCTGACACTCCCAGGCACACCTCTGACACTTACAGGTACACCTCTGAAACCACCAGGTAAACCCTGACACCCTAGCACACGCTGACACCCCAGGCACACCGCTGACATTGCCACGCACACCTGTGACACTCCATACACCAGACACTCCCAGGTGCCACCCCAGTCACCCCAGGTACACCTCAGACACTCCCCAGGTACACCAATGACACTCCCAGGACGTCCCCTACTACTCTAAGTACACGTCAGACACTCCCAAGATACACCTCTGACTCTTCCAGGTACACCTCTGACACCCAAGGTACACCAATGACACTACCAAGTACACTCTGACACTGAGGCACCTCTGATGCTCCCGGTACTCACTCTGACACCCCAGGCACCCCTGACACTCCCAGGCCAACTCTGACACTCCCAGGCACCCCTCTGACACACCCAGGCACACCTGACACCCCAGCCCTCTGACACCCCCTGGCACACACCCCACACTCCCCAGGCACACCACTGACACTCCCAGGCATACCGCTGACACTCCCAGGCACACCCCTGACACCTCAGGCACACCTCTGACACCCCAGGCACACCAGACACCCCAGGCACACCCTGACACTTCCAGGCACACCTCTGACACACTTCCAGGCACACTCTGACACCCCAGGCACACCTCTGACACTGCCAGGTACACCCTGACACTGCCAGGTACACTCTGGAACTCCCAGGAATACCTCTGACACTCACAGGGACACCTCTGATACTCCCAGGCACACCTCTGACACTCCCAGGCAACTGCTGACACCCCAGGCACCCCTGACACTCAGTGCACCTCTGACACCCCAGGCACACCTCAGACACTCCCAGGCACACTGACACTTCCAAGTACACCTCTGACATTTCCAGGTACACTCTGACACCTGCAGCACACCAATGACACTTCCAGAACATCTCTGATACTGCCAGGTACACCTCTGACACTGGCAGGTACACCTCTGACGCTCCCAGGCACACCCTGACACCCCAGGCACACCGCTGACATTCCAGGTACACCCCTGACAATCCTCAGGCACACCTGACACCCCAGGCACACCTCAGACACCCCAGGCACACCTCTGACACCCCAGGGCCACCTCTGACACTTCCAGGCACACCCCACATTCCCAGGTACACCAATGACACTCCTAGGCACACCTCCTGGCACCCCAGGTACACACCTCTGACCCTCCCAGGTACACCTTGACACTCCCAGGTGCACCCCAGGCACTCCCAGATACACCTCTGACACTCCCAGGTACCTCTGACCTCCCAGGCACACCTTAGACACCCCAGGCACACACCAGACATTCCCAGGCACACCTCTGACACTCCCCAGGTAAAGCTTTGTTACTCCCCAGGACCACTCTGACACTCCCCAAGCACACCGCTGACATCCCAGGCACACCGCTGACACTGCCAGGTACACCTCAGACACTGCCAGGCACACCCCACACACTCCCCAGGCACACCTCAGACACCCCAAGCACACCAGACACTCCCAGGTGCACCTCTGACACTCCAGGCACACCTCCTGACATTCCCAGGTACACCCCAGACACCACAGGTACACCTCTGACACACCCAGCACACACCCCAGACACCCCAGGCACACCACTGACTCTCCCAGGTACACCCCAGACACCCCTGAGCACACCTCTGACACCCCAGGCACACCTCAGACACCCCAGGCACACCTCTGACACTTCCAGGCACACCCCTGAAATCCCAGGTACACCATTGACACCCCAGGCCCTCCGACACCCCAGGCACACCTCAGACACTCCTAGGTACACCCCTGACACTCCCCAGGCACCTGATACTCCCAGGTACACCCCTGACACTCCCAGTTACACCCCCTGACACTCCCAGGCACACCTCTGACACCCCAGGCACCTCTGACACCCCTGGCACACACGTGGAACCCCAGGCATACCCACACACTCCCCAGGCACCCCAGACACCTCAAGCACACCTCCGATACTCCCCAGGTACACCCTGACACCCCAGGTACCCTCTGACACTCCTGGTTCACCTCTGACACCCCAGGTACACCTCTGATATTCCAGGCACACCTCAGACACTCACAGGCACACCTCTGACACTCCAGGCACACCCCTGACACCTCAGGCACACCTCTGACACCCCAGGCACACCTCAGACACCCCCAGGCACACCTCTGACACTTCCAGGTACACCTCTGACACTTCCAGGCACACCTCTGACGCTCCCAGGCACACCCAATGACACTTCCAGGCACACCTCTGACACTGCCAGGTACACCTCTGACGCTGGCAGGCACACCTCTGACACTGCCAGGCACACCTCTGACACCCCAGGCACACTGCTGACATTCCCAGGCACACCCTGACAATCCCAAGGCCTCTGACACTGGCAGGCACCAGACACTCAGGCACACCTCTGACACCCAGGCACACCTCTGACAATTTGCATAATACCTGATACCCAGGCACACCCTGACACCTCCACACCCCTGACACTCCCAGGCACACCTCTGACACCCCAGTTCCTCGACACTCCCCTGGCACACACGGAACCCCAGGTATACCAACACCCCAGGCACCCAGACACCTCAAGCACACTCCGACATCCCAGGACCCTGACACCCCAGGTACCCCCTGACACCCCTGGTCACCTCTGACACTCCCAGGACACCTCTGATATTCAGCACACCTCAGACACCACAGGCACACCTCTGACACCCAGGACACCCTGACACTCTCAGGCACACCTCTGACACCCCAGGCACACCCAGACACCCCAGGCACAACTCTGACACTTCCAGGCACACCTCTGACACTTCCAGGCACACCTCTGACACTCCAGGCACACCACAATGACACTTCCAGGCACACCTCTGACACTGCCAGGCACACCTCTGACACTGGCAGGTACACCTCTGACACCCCAGGTACACCCTGAGGAACTCCCAGGCACACTGCTGACATTCCCAGGCACACCCTGGACAATCAAGGTACACCTCTGACACTCCCAGGCACACCTCAGACACTGCCAGGTACACCTCTGACACTGGCAGGTACAACCCCTGACACTCCCCAGCACCTCTGACACTCTCGAGGCACACCTCTGACCTCCCAGGCACACCTCTGACACTGCCAGGTACACCTTGACACTGCCAGGCACACCTCTGACACTGGCAGGCACACCTCAGACACCCCCAGGCACACCTCTGACACTCACAGGGACACCCTGATACCCCAGGCACACCTCTGACACCCCAGGCACACCGCTGACACTCCCAGGCACACCCCTGACACTCTGTGGCACACCTCTGACACTCCCCAGGCACACCTCAGACACCCCAGGCACACCCTGACACCTCCAAGCACACTCCTGACATTTCCAGGCACACCTCTGACACCCCCAGGCACACCAATGACACTTCCAGGCACACCCTGACACTGCCAGGTACACCTCTGACACTGGCAGGCACACCTCTGACACTCCCAGGCACACCCCTGACACTCTGTGCCTGCTGACATTCCCCAGGCACACCCTGACACCCCAGGCACACCTCTGACACTCCCCAGGCACACCTCAGACACTCCCCAGGCACACCTCTGACACTCCAGGTACACCCTGACACTTCCAGGCACACCTCTGACATTCCCAGGCACACCAATGACACTCCTAGGCACACCTCTGGCACTCCCAGGCACACCTCTGACACTCCCAGGCACACCTTGACACTCCCAGGCACACCCCAGGCACCCCCAGATACACCTCTGACACTCCCAGGCACTCCTCTGACTCTCCCAGGTACACCTAGACACCCCAGGCACACACCAGACACTCCCAGGTACACCTCTGACACTCCCAGGCAAGCTTTGTTACTCCCCAGGTACACCCCTGACACCCAGCACACCGCTGACACTCCCAGGCACACCGCTGACACTGCCAGGCACACCCCAGACACCACCAGGCACACCCCACACACCCCAGGCACACCCCAGACACTCCCCAAGCACACCAGACACCCCCAGGTGCACCTCTGACACCCCAGGCACACCTCTGACATTCCCCAGGCACACCTCAGACACCACAGGCACACCTCTGACACACCCAGGCACACCTCAGACATTCCCAGGCACACCACTGACCTCCCAGGCACACCCTCAGACACCCCAACACACCTCTGACACCCCAGGCACACCCCAGACACCCCAGGCACACCTCTGACACTTCCAGGCACACCCTGACAATTCCGGCACACCATTGACACTGGCACACCTCCGACACCCCAGGCACACCTCCAGACACTCCCCAGGCACACCTCTGACACTGCTAGGTACACCTCTGACACTCCTAGGTACTCCTCTGACACCCCAGGCATACCTCCGATACTCCCAGGCACACCCCTGACACTCCCAGTTACACCCCTGACACTCCCAGGTACACCTCTGACACTCCCAGGAACACCTCTGACACTCCCCTGGTACACACGTGAACCCCAGGTATACCCACACACCCCAGGCACACCTCAGACACTTCCAAGCACACCACTGACACTCCCAGGCACACCTCTGGCACCCCAGGCACACCTCAGACACTCCCAGGCACACCCAGACACCTAGAACACCCCTGACAGTCCCTGGTCACACACGTGACACCCCAGGCATACCTCTACACACCCCAGGTACACCTCTGATGCTCCCAGGCACTCCTCTGACACTCCCAGGTACAACACGCACACCCCAAGCACACCTCAGACACTTCCAGGAACACCTCAGACACTCCCAGGTCCACCTCCGACACTCCCAGATACTCCTCTGATGCTTCCAGGTACCCTCTGACACCCCAGGTACAACACTTACACACTCAGGTACACCTCTGACACTCCCAGGTACACCACTGACACTCCCAGGCACACCCTCTGACACTCCTCAGGTACATCTCCGATCCTCCCAGATACACCTCCGATCCTCCCAGGTACACCTCTGACACTCCCAGGTACACCCCAGGCACTCCCAGATACACCTCTGACACTCCCAGGTACTCCTCTGACTCTCCCAGGTACACCTAGACACTGGCACACACCAGACACTCCCAGGCACACCTCTGACACTCCCCAGGTAAAGCTTTGTTACTCCCCAGGTACACCTCTGACACTCCCCAAGCACACCGCTGACACTCCCAGGCACACCGCTGACACTGCCAGGCACACCCCAGACACTGCCAGGCACACCACACACCCCAGGCACACCCCAGACACTCCCCAAGCACACCTCAGACACTCCCCAGGTGCACCACTGACTCTCCCAGGCACACCAGATACTCCCAAGCACACCTCTGACACTGGCACACCTCAGACACCCCAGGCACACCTCTGACACTTCCAGGTACACCCCTGACAATCCCAGGCACACCATTGACACTCCCCAGGCACACCTCCGACACCCCGGCACACCCCAGACACCCCAGGCACACCTCTGACACTGCTAGGCACACCTCTACACCCTAGGCACACCCCTGACACTCCCAGGTATACCTCCGATACTCCCAGGCACACCCCTGACACTCCCCAGTGCCACACCCCCTGACACCCCAGGCACACCTCTGACACTCCCCAGGCACACCTCTGACACTCCCTGGCACACACCCGGGAACCCCAGGCATACCCACACTCCCCAGGCACACCCAGACACCTCAAGCATACCACTGACACTCCCAGGCACACCTCTGGCACAGGCACACCTCAGACACTCCAGGCACACCCTGACACTCCCCAGGTACACCCCTGACAGTCCCTGGCACACGTGACACTCCCAGGCATACCCCACACACCCCAGGCACACCAGACACCCCAGACACCTCTGACACTCCCAGGCACACCCACGACACCCGGCACACCCGACACCCAGGCACACCCTGACACTCCCAGGCACCTCCTGATGCCCCAGGTACCTCTGACACTCCCCAGGCACAACACGTACACCCCAGGCACACCAGACACTTCCAGGCACACCTCAGACACCCCAGGTACACCTGACACCCCAGACACCTCTGATGCTTCCAGGTACCTCTGACACCCCAGGCACAACACTTACACACCAGGCACACCCCTGACACTGGCACACCACTGACACTCCCCAGGCACACCTCTGACACTCTCAGGTCACATCTCCGATGCCCCAGATACACCTCCGATACTCCCAGGCACACCTCTGACACTCCCAGGTACTCTCTGACACTCCCTGGTTCACCTCTGACACTCCCAGGCACACCTCTGATACTCCCCAGGCACACTCTGACCCTCCCAGGTATTCCTCTGATGCTCACAGGTACTCTGACACTCCCCAGGCACACCTTGACACCCCCAGGCACACCCCTGACATTCCAGGCACACTGACACTAGGTGCACCTCCAGACACTCCCAGGCACACTCCTGACACTCCCAGGCACACCCCAGACACCTCAGGCACACCTCTGACACTCGCAGGCACACCCCTGACAATCCCAGGCACACCCTTCACACTCCCCAGGCACACCTCCGACACTCCCAGGCACACCTCTGACACTTCCAGGCACACCTCTGACACTAGCAGGTACACCTCAGACACCTCCAGGCACACCTCTGACTCTTCCAGGCACACCTCCTGACACTCCCCAGGCACACCAATGACACTACCAAGCACACCTATGACACCCCTGAGGTACCCTCTGATGCTCCCCAGGCACCCTCTGACCTCCCAGGTGCACCTCTGACACTTCCAGGCACACCTCTGACACCCCAGGACCCCTCTGACACCCAGGTCACAACGCTGACACCCCAGGCACCCTCTAACACCCCTGCACACACCACACCCAGGCACACCACTGACACTCCCAGGCACACCTCATCCCCAGGCACAACTCTGCCACCCCAGGCACAACTCTGACACCCCAGGCACACCCTCAGACACTCCCAGGCACACCTCAGACACTACCAGGCACACCAGACACACCAGGTGCACCTTGACCCCAGGCACACCTTTGACACTCCCAGGTACTCCTCTGACACTCCCTGGTTCACGTCTGACACTTCCAGGTACACCTCTGACACTGCCAGGCACACCTCTGACACTGGCACACCTCTGACACTCCCAGGCACACCCTCTGACACTCCCAGGCACACCGCTGACACCCAGGCACACCCTGACAATCTCAGGCACACCTCTGACACCCCAGGCACACCCCAGACACCCCAGGCACACCCTCTGACACTTCCAGGCACACCTCTGACACTTCCAGGCACACCTCTGACATTCCCAGGCACACCAATGACAACCCTAGGCACACCTCTGGCACCCACACCTCAACACTCCCAGGCACACCTCTGACACTCCCCAGGCACACCCCAGGCACCCCAGATACACCCTGACACTCCCAGGTACTCCTCTGACCTCCTAGGCACACCCAGACACTCCCAGGCACTGCAGACACTCCCAGGCACACCCTGACACTCCCCAGGTAAACCCCTGTCACCCCAGGCACACCTCTGACACTCCAAAGCACACCGCTGACACTCCCCAGGTGCTGACAATGCCAGGTACAACCCCAGACACTGCCAGGCATACCTCACACACCCCAGGCACACCAGACACTCCCAGGCACACCACTGACACTCCCAGGCACCCCTGCATTCCCAGGTCCCACTGACCTCCCAGGCACACCCCAGACACCCCCAGGCACACCTCTGACACTCCCAGGCACACCTGACACTCCCAGGCACACCTCTGACACTCCCCAGGTACACCCCTGACAATCCCAGGCACACCCTGACACCCCAGGCACACCTCCGACACTCCCAGGCACACCTCAGACACTCCCAGGCACACCTCTGACACTGCCAGGCACACTCTGACACTTCCAGGCACACCTCTGACACTCCCCAGGCACACCTCCGATACTCCCAGGCACACCCCTGACACCCCAGGCACACCTCTGACACTCCCAGGCACACCTCTGACACTCCTGGCACACACGTGACACCCCAGGACACTCATACACCCCAGGCACCTCAGACACTCTCAGGCACACCTCTGCACTCCCAGGCACACCTCTGACACTCCCAGGCACACCTGACACTCCCAGGCACACCCCTGACAATCCCTGGTACACACGTGACACACCCCAGGCATACCTCACACTCCAGGTACCCCAGACACTTCCCCAGGCCACCTTGACACTCCCAGGCACACCTACGACACTCCCCTGGCACACCTGACACCCTAGGTACACCCTGACACTCCCAGGAATTCCTCTGATGCCCCAGGTACCCTCTGACATCCCAGGCCAACACGTACACTCCCCAGGCACACCTGAGCCACCCCAGGCACACCTCAGACAACCCCAGGCACACCTGACACTCCCAGATACCCTCTGATGTCCCTGGGTTACCCTCTGACACCCCAGGCACAACACTTACACTCAGGTACACCTCTGACACTCCCAGGCACACCTCTGACACTTACAGGCACCTCCTGATACTCCCAGGTAAAACCCCTGACACTCCTAGGCACACGCTGACACTCCCAGGCACACCGCTGATTGCCAGGTACACCCGTGACACTCCATGTACACCTCAGACACTCCCAGGCACACCTCAGTCACCCCCAGGCCACCCCAGACACCCCAGGCACTCCAATGACACCCCCAGGCACGCCCCTGACACTCCAAGCACACGTCAGACACTCCCAGATACACCTCTGACTCTTCCAGGCACACCCCGACACTCCAAGGTACACCAATGACACTACCAAGCACACCTCTGACACCTGAGACTCCTCTGATGCTCCCAGGTACCTCTGACACTCCCAGGCACACCCCTGACACCCCAGGTACACCTGACACCCCAGGTACCCCCTCTGACACACCCAGGTACACCGCGACACCCCAGGTACCTCTGACACTCCCTGGTACACACCCTCACACCCCAGGCACACCACTGACACCCCAGGCACACCGCTGACACTCCCAGGTACACCCCTGACACCTCAGGCACACCGCGACACTCCCCAGGCACACCTCAGACACCCCAGGCACACCTCTGACACTTCCAGGCACACCGCTGACACTTCCAGGCACACCTCTGACACTCCCAGGCACACCATGACACTTCCAGGCACACCTCTGACACTGCCAGGTACACCTCTGACACTGGCAGGTACACCTCTGACACTCCCCAGGCACACCTCTGACACTCCCAGGCACACCGCTGACATTCCCAGGCACACCCCTGACAATCCCAGGCACACCTCTGACACTCCCAGGCACACCAGACACTGCCAGGCACACCTCTGACACTGGCAGGCACACCTCTGACACTCCCCAGGTACACCTCGACACTGAGGCACACCCTGACACTCCCAGGCACACCTCTGACACTGCCAGGTACACCCCATGACACTGCAGGCACACCTCTGACACTCGCAGGCACACCTCAGACACTCCCCAGGCACACCCTGACACTCACAGGACACCTCCGACACCCCAGGCACACCTCTGACACTCCCAGATACACCGCTGACACCCCAGGCACACCCCTGACACTCAGGCACACTCTGACACTCCCAGGCACACCCCAAACACCCCAGGCACACCTCTGACACTTCCAAGTACACCTCTGACACTCCCCAGGCACATCTCAGACACTCCCAGGCACACCTCTGACACCCCCAGGCACACCTCTGACACTTCCAGGCACACCGCTGACATTCCCAGGCACACCAATGACACTCCTAGGCACACCTCTGCACTCCCAGGTACACCTCTGACACTCCCAGGCACACCTTGACACTCCCAGGTACACCCCAGGCACTCCCAGATACACCTCTGACACTCCCAGGCACTCCTCTGACTCTCCCAGGTACAACTTAGACACCCCAGGCACACACCAGACACTCCCAGGTACACACGTCTGACACTCCCAGGTAAAGCTTTGTTACCCCAGGTACACCTCTGACACTCCCAAGCCACCGCTGACACCCCAGAGCCACCGCTGACACTGCCAGGCACACCCCGAGACACCAGGCACACCTCACACACCCCAGGCACACCCCAGACACCCCAAGCACACCAGACACTCCCAGGTGCAAACTCACACCCCAGGCACACCTATGACATTCCAGGTACACCTCAGACACCCACAGGCACACCTCTGACACACCCAGGCACACCTCAGACATTCCCCAGGCACACCACTGACTCTCCCAGGCACACCCCAGACACTCCCCAGGCACAACTCTGACACCCCAGGCACACTCAGACACTCCCAGGCACACCTCTGACACTTCCAGGTACACCCCTGACAATCCCAGGCACACTGACACCCCAGGTACACCTCCGACACCTCCTGGTACACCTCAGACACTCCCAGGCACACCTCTCTGACACTGCTATGTGCACCTCTGACACTCCTAGGTACACCTCTGACCTCCCAGGTATACCTCCGATTCTCCAGGGTACACCCCTGACACTCCCAGCTACACCTGAGCACTCCCGGTACCTCCTGACACTCCCAACACCTCTGACCTCCCTGGTACACACGTGGAACTCCCAGGTATGCCCTAATACCTCCTAGGTACACCTCAGACACTCTCAAGTACACCTCTGACCTCCCAGGTACACCTCTGGCACTCCAGGTACACCTCAGACACTCCCAGGTACACCGGTGACACTCCCAGGTACACCCTGACAGTCCCTGGTACACGTGATACTCCCAGGTATGCCTCATACACTCCCAGGTACACCTCCGACACTCCCAGGTACATCTCTGACACTCCCAGGTACACCTGCGACACTCCCGGTCACCTCCGACACCCCCAGGTACACCCTGACACTCCCAGGTTTTCCTCTGAGTGCTCCCAGGTACTCCTCTGACACTCCCAGGTACAACGTACACTCCCAGGTACACCTCAGACACTTCAGGTACACCTCAGACACTCCCAGGTACACCTCCGACATTCCCAAATACTCCTCTGATGCTTCCAGGTACTCCTCTGACATTCCAGGTACAACACTTACACTCTCAGGTACACCTCCTGACACTCCCAGGTACACCACTGACACTCCCAGGTACACCTCTGACACTCCTCCAAGTACATCTCCGTGCTCCCAGATACACCTCCGATACTCCCAGGTACCTCTGACACTCCCAGGTACTCTCTGGCCTCCCTGGTTCCACCTCTGACACTCCCAGGTACACCTCTGATATTCCCAGGTACACCTCAGACACTCCCAGGTGCACCTCTGACACTCCCAGGTACACCCCTGACACTCCTCAGGTACACCTCGACACTCCCAGGTACCTCAGACACTCCCAGGTACAACTCTGACACTTCCAGGTACACCTCTGACACTTCAGGTACCTCTGACACTCCCAGGTACACCAATGACACTTCCAGGTACACCTCTGACACTGCCAGGTACACCTCTGACACTGGCAGGTACACCTCTGACACTCCCAGGACACCTCTGACACTCCCAGGTACACGCTGACATTCCCAGGTACACCCTGAACCAATCTCAGGTACACCTCTGACACTCCCAGGTACACCTCAGACACTGCCAGGTACACCTCTGACTGCTGGCAGGTACACCTCTGACACTCCCAGGTACACCTCTGACACTTCGAGGTACACCTCTGACTCTCCCAGGTACACCTCTGACTGCCAGGTTGCATTTGACACTGCCAGGTTACACCGCTGACACTGGCAGGTACACCTCAGACACTCCCAGGTGCACCTCTGACCTCACAGGGACACCTCTGATGCTCCCAGGTACACCTCTGACACTCCCAAGGTACACCTTTGACCTCCCAGGTACACCCCTGACACTCTCAGGTACCTACTGTCCCAGGTACACCTCTGACACTCCTCAAGTACATCTCCGATGCTCCCAGATACACCTCCGATACTCCCAGGTACACCTCTGAGCCTCCCAGGTACTCCTCTGACATTCCCTGGTTCACCTCTGACACTCCCAGGTACACCTCTGATACTCCCAGGTACACCTCTGACCCTCCCAGGTATTCTCTGATGCTCACGGTACTCACTCTGACCTCCCAGGTACTCTTTGACCTCCCAGGTACACCTCTGACATTCCCAGGTACACCACCTGACACTCCCAGGCACACCTCAGACACTCCCAGGTGCACCTCTGACACTCCCAGGTACACCTCATACCTCCCAGGTACACCCCTCTGACACTCCCAGGTACACCCCTGACAATCCCAGGTGCACCCTTGAGCCACTCCCAGGTACACCTCCGACACTCCCAGGTACACCTCAGACACTCCCAGGTGCACCTCTGAGCACTGCCAGGTACACCTCTGACACTCCCGGGTGCACCTCTGACACTCCCAGGTACACCTCCGATACACCCAGGTACCCCTGACCTCCCAGTTACACCCCTCCCGGTACCTCTGACGTAATGTCCATGGTACACAGTGACCTCCCAGTTGTCTCATACCTCCCAGGTACACCTCAGACACACTCAGGTACACCTCTGACACTCCCAGGTACACCATTGACACTCCCAGGTACCCCTCTGGCACTCCCAGGTACACCTCTGACACTCCCAGATACAACTCTGACACTCCCAGGTACACCACTGACACTCCCCTGTACACCTCTGGCCTCCCAGGTACACCTCAGACACTGCCAGGTAGCACTCTGACATTCCCAGGTACACCTCTGACACTCCCAGGTACACCCTGACAATCCAAGTGTCCGAGCCTGGGCAGCTCCGGATCTCGCATCAGCAGGCATCTGTTCACGCTTCCATTTCACACAAGCTACGATTAATTTGTTAATTGTACTTATTATATTATTATTATTCTAGCTACTTAGGTTAATTGTATATTATGTATGTAATTTATATGCATCATTATCTTACTCATTAAACTCAAAGAAGTAATTTAATTAATTATATAAAATATCCAGCAAATGTCTAGATCACGTGATATAGGGGCGGCTCCTCCGCGGCGTGCCACGCCACGCTCCCCAGTAGCGAAAAATCCGTGGCAGATTAGACGTGTCTATTCGTTTCTCTAGCCTTGACCTTTGTTAAGTGCTTTATCAGTCTTCTGCAATGCCCTAGGGGTATCATGTATTAGTGACACGTTTGGTAGGCCTAGGAAGGATCCTGGTGGTAAGGTATCTCCTGTTTGGTAGGAATAATCATTTTGTATTGATTGTTGTATATATATTTCTGTATGTCTTGTGTAATATAGTAATGTTAAGTAATATTTGTTTGGTCTAACTCCTTACAGTATAGTTTCGCCCTTCCGGCATCACTCTTATTTTATTATACAATTCTTATTCATAAATTCATGTTTGCTAGGCATTACTCCTTTTAGAACATAAATTGAATTAATTAATTATCTTCCATTTTGTAATTCACTTATTTCAGCAGTTCTTACTTTTCAAGTACATTTAGTTGAGTAGGTATTCGGTGGAATAATATTGCCATGTTCCCTGTTTTGTACCTTTATTTGTTAATAACTTGGGGTAGATTCACTCCCAAGTTATAAAAATAGTGGGAATCGCGACACAGGTACACCCTTGACACTCCCAGGTCACACCTCCGACACTCCCAGGTACACCTCAGACACTCCCAGGTACACCTCTGACACTGCCAGGTACACCTCTACACTCCTAGGTACACCTCTGACACTGCCAGGTACACCTCCGATGCTCCCAGGTACACCCCTGACCTCCCAGTTACACCCCTGACACTCCCAGGTACACCTCTGACCTCCCAGGTACACCTCTGACCTCCCTGGTACACACGTGACACTCCCAGGCATCACCTCATACCTCCCAGGTACACCTCAGACACTCTCAGTGCACCTCTGACACTCCCAGGTACACCATTGACACTCCCAGGTACACCTCTGGCCTCCCAGGTACACCTCAGACACTCCCAGGTACACCTCTGACACTCCCAGGTACACCCTGACAATCCCTGGCACACGTGACACTCCCAGGAATACCTCATACACTCCCAGGTACACTCAGACACTCCCAGGTACACCCCTGGCACTCCCAGGCACACCTGACACTCCCTAGTTGCACCTCCGAGCACTAGGTGCACCTTTGGCCTCCCAGGTACACCTCCTGACATTCCAGGTACACCACTGACACTCCCAGGTACACCTCTGACACTCCCAGGTACACCTCTGACACTCCCAGGTACACCTCAAACACTCCCAGGTCACCCCTGAGCCTCCCAGGTACACCTACGACCTCCCTAGTTACACCTCCGACACTGCCAGGTACACCCCTCACCTCCCAGGTATTCCTCTGATGCTCCCAGGTACTCCTTGACCTCCCAGGTGCAAGCTACACTCCCAGGTACACCTCAGACACTCCCAGGTCACACCTCAGACACTCCCAGGTACACCTCCGACACTCCCAGATACTCCTCTGATGCTTCAGGTGCTCCTCTGACACTCCCAGGTACAACACTTACACTCCTCAGGTACACCTCTGACCTCCCAGGTACACCACACACTCCCAGGTAAACCTCTTGAGACTCCCAGGTACATCTCCGATGCTCCCAGATACCACCTCCGATACTCCCAGGTACACCTCTGACACTCACAGGTACTCCTGACCTCCCTGGTTCACCTCTGACACTCCCAGGTACACCTCCGATGCCTCCCAGGTACACCTCTGAGCCCTCCCAGGTAATCCTCTGATGCTCACAGGTACTCCTCTGACACTCCCAGGTACCTTGACACTCCAGGTACACCTCTGACATTCCCAGGTACACCACTGACACTCCCAGGTCACCTCAGACACTCCCAGGTACACCTTCTGACATCCCAGGTACACCTCAGACACTCCCAGGTATACCTCTGACACTCCCAGGTACACCCCTGAAAATCCCAGGTACACCCTTGACACTCCCAGGGTACACCTCCGACACTCCCAGGTACACCTCCGACACTCCCCAGGTACACCTCAGACACTGCCAGGTACACCTCTGACTCCCAGGTACACCTTTGACACTCCCAGGTACCTCCGATACTCCCAGGTGCACCCCTCTGACCCTCCCAGGTAATCCTCTGATGCTCACAGGTACTCCTCTGACACTCCCAGGTACACCTTTGACACTCCCAGGTACACCTCTGACATTCCCAGGTACACCACTGACACTCCCAGGTGCACCTCAGACACTCCCAGGTCACAGCCTTCAGGCCTCCCAGGTGCACCTCAGACACTCCCAGGGTGTACCTCTGAGCACTCCCAGGTACACCCTGAAAATCCCAGGTACACCCTTGACACTCCCAGGTACACCCCTGAAAATCCCAGGTACACCCTTGACACTCCCAGGTACACCTCCGACACTCCCAGGTGCACCTCCGACACTCCCCAGGTACACCTCAGACACTGCCAGGTACACCTCTGACACTCCCAGGTACCGCCCCGACACTCCCAGGTACACCTCTCGATACTCCCAGGTACACCCCTGAACTCCCAGTTACACCCCTGACACTCCCAGTTACACCTCTGACACTCCCAGGTACACCTCTGACACTCCATGGTACACACGTGACACTCAAAGGTATATCTCATACACTCCAGGTACACCTCAAACACTCTCAGGTACACCTCTGACCTCCCAGGTACACCCACTGCCTCCCAGGTACACCTCCGACACTCCCAGATACCTCCTGATGCTTCGTATCATCCTGACATACACCCAGTTGCATCACTTACACTCTCAGGTACACCTCTGACATAAGTACACCTCACAGCCTCCCAGGTAATCCTCTGATGCTCACAGGTACTCCTCTGACCTCCCAGGTACACCTTTGACACTCCCAGGTACACCTCTGACATTCCCAGGTACACCACTGACACTCCCAGGTACACCTCAGACACTCCCAGGTACACCTCTGCCTCCCCAGTGCACCTCAGACACTCCAGGTACACCTCTGACCCTCCCAGGTACACCCCTGAAAATTTCAGGTACACCCTTGACACTATCAGGTACACCTCCGACATCACAGCACCTCCGACACTCCAGGTACACTTCTCCACACTGCCAGGTACACCTCGACACTCCCAGGTACACCTCTGACACTCCCAGGTACACCTCTGACACTCCATGGTACACATCTGACACTCCCAGGTACACCTCCGACACTCCAGGTACACCTCTGACACTCTCAGGTACACCTCCGACACTCAAGGTACACCTCTGACACTCCATGGTACACATCTGGCACTCGCAGGCACACCTCTGACACTCCCAGGTATACCTCAGACACTACCTGGTACACCGCTGACACTCCCAGGTACACCTCTGCACTCCCAAGTACACCTCTGACGCCACTTGTCCGACACTCCCAGGTACACCTCCAACACTCCCAGGTACACTTCTTACACTCCCAGGTACACCTCCGACACTCCGGTACACCTGCTGACACTCCCAGGTACACCCCTGACACTCCCAGGTACACCTCCGACACTCCCAGATACTCCTCTGATGCTTCAGCGTACTCCTCTGACACACCCAGGTACATCACTTACACTCCTCAGGTACCTCTGACCTCCAGTACACCTCTGACCCTCCAGGTAATCCTCTGATGCTCCACAGGTATCCTCTGACACTCGGTACACCTTTGACACTCCCAGGTACACCTCTGACATTCCCAGGTACACCACTGACCTCCCAGGTACACCTCAGACACTCCCAGGTACACCTCTGACACTCCCAGGTACACCTCAGACACTCCCAGGTACACCTCTGACACTCCCAGGTACACCCCTGAAATTTCAGGTACACTCTTGACACTATCAGGTACACCTCCGACACTCACAGAACATCTCCGGCCTCCCAGGTACACTTCTCACACTGCCAGGTACCTCCGACACTCCCAGGTACACCTCTGACACTCCAGGTACATCTGACACTCCATGGTACATATCTGACACTCCCAGGTACACCTCAGGCCTCCTCCTGACACTCTCAGGTACTATCCGACACTCAAAGGTACACCTCTGACACTCCATGGTACAATTCTGGCCTCCCAGGCACACCTCTGACCTCCCAGGTGCACCCTCAGACACTACCTGGTACACCGCTGACACTCCCAGGTACACCTCTGACACTCCCAAGTACACCACTGACACTCCCACTTACACCTCCAACACTCCCAGGTACACTTCTTACCTCCCAGGTGCACCTCCGACACTCCCAGGTACACCTGTGACACTCCCAGGTACACCGGTGACACTGCCAGGTGCACCTCCGACACTCCCAGGTACACCTCCGACACTCCAAGTGCCTTCTCCCACACTCCCAGGTACACCTCCGACCTCCCAGGTACACCTCAGACACTCCCAGGTACACCGCTGACACTCCCAGGTACACCTCTGACACTCCCAAGTGCACTCTGACACTTCCAGGTACACCTCCGACACTCCCAGGTACACCTCCGACACTCCCAGGTACACTTCTTACCTCCCAGGTACACCTCCGACACTCCCAGGTACACCTCGACTCTCCCAGGTATACCTCCGACACTCTCAGGTACACCTCAGACACTCTCAGGTACACCTCTGACACTCCCAGGTACACCATTGACACTCCCAGGTACACCTCTGGCACTCCCAGGTACACCTCTGACACTCCCAGATACAACTCTGACACTCCCAGGTACACCACTGACCTCCCAGGTAAACCTCAGACACTCCCAGGTACACCTCCGACACTCCCAGGTACACCCTGACCTCCCAAGTACACCTCAGACACTCCCAGATACACTCTGACTCTTCCAGGTACACCTCTGACACTCCCAGTGCACCAATGACACTACCAAATTCACCTGTGACACTCCAAGCGTGCTCCTCTGATGCTCCCAGGTACTCCTCTGACCTCCCAGGTGCACCTCTGACACTTCAGGTACACCTCTGACACTCCCAGGTACCCCGCTGACCTCCCAGGTGCAACCTTGACCTCCCAGGTGCTCCAATGACACTCCCTGTACACACCTCACACTCCCAGATTCACACCACTGACACTCCCAGGTACCTCTGGCATTCTCAGGTACACCTCTGCCCTCCAGGGTACAACTCTGACCTCCCGGGTACACCTCAGACACTCCCAGGTGCACCATTGACACTCCCAAGGTTACACCTCTGGCACTCCCAGATTGCACTCAGACCCCTCCCGGTACACCTCACAGGCACTCCCAGGTACACCCTGACCAATCTCTGAGTACACACGTGACCCCTCCCAGGTTTTACCTCATACACTCCCAGGTACACCTCAGACACTCACAGGAACACCTCCTGACACTCCCAGGTACACCTCTGACACTCCCAGTTGCACTCAAGAGCCTCCCAGTGCACCCCTGACACTCCCAGGTATTCCTCTGATGCTCCCAGGAACTCCTCTGACACTCCCGAGTACAGCAAGGTGCACACTCCCAGTACACCTCAGACACTCCCAGGTACACCACAGACACTCCTAGGTACCTCCGATACACCCAGATGCTCCTCCTGGGCTGGGGCCATGCTGACACTCAGGGTACAACACTTGCCTCTCAGGTACACCTCTGACACTCCCATGTACCACTGACACTCCCAGGTGCACTTTCACCGGGCTCCCAGGTGCATCTCCGTTATCCCAGATGCACACCTCAGATGCTCCAGGTGTTACCTCCTGGCACTCCCAGGTACTCCTCAGACACTCCCTGCTTCTCCCTGACACTCCCAGGTACACTCTGATACTCCCAGGTACACCTCTGACCTCCCAGGTGATCACTCTGATGCTCACAGGGCCTCTCAACACTCAGTGCACTTTGACCTCCCCTGGGTACACCTCCCTGGCATTCCCAGGTACACCACTGGCCTCCCAGGTACCTCAGACCTCCCAGGTACACCTCTGGCACTCCAAGGTACACCTCAGACCTCCCAGGTACACCTCTGACACTCCCAGGTACCCCTGAAAATCCCAGGTACACCCTTGACCTCCGGGTCTTGACACTCCCAGGTACACCTCCGACACTCCCAGGTACATCTCAGACACTCCCAGGTACACCTCTGACACTGTCAGGTACACCTCTGACACTCCAGTACCCGTGACACTCCCAGGTATACCTTATACACTCCCAGGTACACCTCTGACACTGCCAGGTACACCTCTGACACTCCAGTACCTCTGACACTCCCAGGTACACCTCCAATACTCCCAGGTACACCGTGACACTCCTGTTACACCCCTGACACACCCAGGTACACCTCTGACACTCCCAGGTACACCTCTGACACTCCATGGTACACACTGACACTCCCAGGTATACCTCATACACTCCCAGGTACCTCCAGACACTCTCAGGTACACCTCTGACACTCCCAGGTACACCATTGACACTCCCAGGTACACCTTTGGCACTCCCAGGTACACCTCTGACACTCCCAGATACAACTCTGACCTCCCAGGTACCTGACCTCCCATGTACCTCTGGCACTCCCAGGTACGCCTCAGACACTGCCAGGTACACCTCTGACACTCCCAGGTACACCTCTGACACTCCCAGGTACACCCCTGACAATCCCAGGTACACCCTTGACACTCCCAGGTACACCTCCGACACTCCCAGGTACACCTCAGACACTCCCAGGTACACCTTTGACACTGCCAGGTACACCTCTGACCTCCCAGGTACACCTTTGACACTGCCAGGTACACCTCCGATACTCCCAGGTACACCCCTGACACTCCCAGGTACACCTCTGACACTCCCAGATACCCCTGACTCTTCCAGGTACACCTCTGACACTCCCAGGTACACCAGTGACACTACTAAATACACCTATGACCTCCAACGTACTCCTCTGATGCTCCCAGGTACTCCTCTGACACTCCCAGGTGCACCTCTGACACTTCCAGGTACACCTCTGACCTCCCAGGTACCCGCTACCCCGCTGACACCCTGGTGTACAACGCTGACACCCCAGGTACCCACTGACAATTCCTGCCACACACCTCACACTCCCAGGTACACCACTGACACTCCCAGGTACACCTCTGGCATTCTCAGGTACACCCTGCTACTCCCGTACAACTCTGACACCCCCGGTACACCTCAGACACTCCCAGGTACACCTCTGACACTCCAGGTACACCTCTGGACACTCCCCTGGTACACACGTGTCACTCCTAGGTATACTCATACACCCCAGGTACACCTCTGTGACACTCTCTAGTACACCTCTGACACTCCCAGGTACACCATTGACACTCCCAGGTACACCTCTGCACTCCCAGGTACACCTCCTTGACACTCCCACACCCCTGACACCCCTGGTACAATGTGACACCCCAGGCCTACTCTCATACACTCCCAGGCACACCTCAGACACACCCAGGAACACCTCTGACACTCCCAGGTACACCCCTACTAATTCCCCGGGTACACCTCCGACACTCCAGGTACACCCCTGACACTCCCAGGTATTCCTCTGATGCTCCCAGGTACTCCTCTGACACTCCTGTGTACAACAGGTACACTCCCAGGTACACCTCCGACACTCCTGTGATACTCCTGATGCTTCCAGGTACCTCTGACACTCCGAGGTACATCACTTATACTCAGGTACACCTCTGACAATTCCCATGTACACCACTGACACTCCCAGGTACACTCTCTTGACACTCTGGTACATCTCCGATGCTCCCAGATACACCCCAGATACCCCAGGTACACCCCTGACACTCCCAGGTATTCCTCTGATGCTCCCAGGTACTCCTCTGACACTCCCAGGTACAACACGTACACTCCCAGGTCCACCTCAGACACTCCCAGGTACACCTCAGACACTCCCAAGTACACCTCCGACACTCCCAGATACTCCTCTGATGCTCCCAGGTACTCCTCTGACACTCCCAGGTACAACACTTACACTCCCAGGTACACCTCTGACACTCCCAGGTACATCTCTGACATTCCCAGGTACACCTCTGATACTCCCAGGTATACCCCTGACACTCCTAGGTACACAGCTAACACTCCCAGGTACACCGCTGACATTGCCAGGTACACCTGTGACACTCCATGTACACCTGAGACACTCCCAGGTGCACCTCAGACACTCCCAGGTACACCTCAGACACTCCCAGGTACACCAATGACACTCCCAGGTACACCCCTGACACTCCCAATTACACCTCAGACACTCCGAGATACACCTCTGACTCTTCCAGGTACACCTCTGACACACCCAGGTACACCAATGACACTACCAAGTACACCTATGACACTCCGAGGTACTCCTCTGATGCTCCCAGGTACTCCTCTGACACTCCCAGGTGCGCCTCTGACACTTCCAGGTACCTCCTGACTCCCAGGTGCCCTCTGACTGCTCCCAGGTACAAATACAGCCTCCCAGGTACTCCTCTGACCTCCCTAGCACACCTCCGACACTCCCAGATACTCCTCTGATGCTCCCAGGTACTCCTCTGACACTCCCAGGTACAACACTTACACTCCCAGGTACACCTCTGACACTCCCATGTACACCTCTGACATTCCCAGGTATACCTCTGATACTCCCAGGTATACCCCTGACACTCCTAGGTACACCTGCTAACACTCCCAGGTACACCGCTGACATTGCCAGGTACACCTGTGACACTCCATGTACACCTGAGACACTCCCAGGTACACCTCAGACACTCCCAGGTACACCTTAGACACTCCCAGGTACACCAATGACACTCCCAGGTACACCCCTGACACTCCCAAGTACACCTCAGACACTCCGAGATACACCTCTGACTCGCTGGTGCCACCTCCCTGACACCCAGGTACACCTCCGACACTCCCCGGTAAATCTCCGACACTTCCAGGTACACCCCTGACACTCCCAGGTATTCCTCTGATGCTCCCAGGTACTCCTCTGACACTCCCAGGTACAACACGTACACTCCCAGGTCCACCTCCCACACTCCCAGGTACACCTCAGACACTCCCAGGTACACCTCCGACACTCCCAGATACTCCTCTGATGCACCCAGGTACTCGTCTGACACTCCCAGGTACACCTCTGACACTCCCAGGTACACCTCCGACACTCCCCGGTACATCTCCGACACTTCCAGGTACACCCCTGACACTCCCAGGTATTCCTCTCATGCTCCCAGGTACTCCTCTGACACTCCCAGGTACAACACGTACACTCCCAGGTCCACCTCAGACACTCCTAGGTACACCTCAGACACTCCCAGGTACACCTCCGACACTCCCAGATACTCCTCTGCTGCTCCCAGGTACTCCTCTGACACTTTCCCAGGTTCCTGCTGCCCACCTCCCAGGTACACCTCTGACACTCCCAGGTACACCTCTGACATTCCCAGGTACACCTCTGATACTCCCAGGTATACCCCTGACACTCCTAGGTACACAGCTAACACTCCCATGTACACCGCTGACATTGCCAGGTACACCTGTGACACTCCATGTACACCTGAGACACTCCCAGGTGCACCTCAGACACTCCCAGGTACACCAATGACACTCCAGGTACACCTCTGACACACCCAGGTACACCAATGACACTACCAAGTACACCTATGACACTCCGAGGTACTCCTCTGATGCTCCCAGGTACTCCTCTGACACTCCCAGGTGCACCTCTGACACTTCCAGTTACACCTCTGACACTCCCTGGTACCCCTCTGACACTCCCTGGTACAACGCTGACACTCCCAGGTACTCCTCTGACAGTCCCTGGTACACACCTCACACTCCCAGGTACACCACTGACACTCCCAGGTACACCTCTGGCATTCCCAGGTACACCTCTGCCACTCCCAGGTACAACTCTGACACTCCCAGGTACATCTCAGACACTCCCAGGTACACCTCAGACACTACCAGGTACACCTCAAACACACCAGGTGCACACTGACTGTCCCCAGGCACCTCTGACATTCCCAGGTGCCTCAGACACTCTGCAGGTACACCTCTGACACTCCAGGTACCTCTGACACTGCCAGGTACACCACTGACTTGCTCCCAGTACACCTCCAGACATTCCCAGGTACACCTCTGACACTCCTGGTACACACGTGACACTCCCAGGTATACCTCATACACTCCCATGTACACCACTGACACTCCCAGGTACACCTCCTGACACTCCCAGGTACATCTCCGAATCTCCCAGATACACCTCAGGTACTCCCAGGTACACCTCTGGCACTCCCAGGTACTCCTCAGACACTCCTGGTTCACCTCTGACCTCCCAGGTACACCTCTGATGCTCCCAGGTACACCTCTGACCCTCAGGTAATCCTCTGATTCTCACAGGTACTCCTCTGACCTCCCAGGTACACCTTTGACACTCCCAGGTACACCTCTGACATTCCCAGGTACACCACTGACCCTCCCAGTGCACCTCCAGACACTCCCAGGTACCCTCTGACACTCCCAGGTACACCTCAGACACTCCCAGGTACACCTCTGACACTCCCAGGTACACCCCTGAAATCCCAGGTACCTTGACACTCCCAGGTACCTCCGACACTCCCACGTACACCTCAGACACTCCCAGGTACACCTCTGAGACACACCTCCTGACACCTCCCAGGTACACACTGACACTCCCAGGTACACCTCCGATACTCCCAGGTACACCCTGACACTCCCAGTTACACCCTGACACTCCCAGGTGCACCTCTGAGCACTCCCAGGTACACCTCTGACCTCCTGGTACAGTGACACTCCCAGGTATACCTCATACACTCCCAGGTCACCTCAGACACTCCCAGGTACACCTCAGACACTCCCAGGTACACCTCAGACCCTCCCAGGTACACCTCCGACACTCCCAGATACTCCTCTGATGCTCCCAGGTGCTCCTCTGACACTCCCAGGTACAACACACTCCCAGGTACACCTCACACACTCCCAGGTACACCTCAGACACTCCGTGCACCTCCGGCACTCCCAGATGCTCCTCTGATGCTCCCAGGTACTCCTCTGCCTCCCATGTACAACACTTACACTCCCAGGTACCTCTGACACTCCCAGGTACACCTCTGACACTCCCAGGTACACCTCTGATACTCCCAGGTATACCCTGACACTCCTAGGTACACCTCTAACACTCCCAGGTACCTGTTGCCAGAGCACTCCATGTACACCTGAGACACTCCCAGGTACACCTCAGGCACTCCCAGTGCACCTCAGACACTCCCAGGTACACCAGCCAGGCTCTTCCAGGTACACCTCGGCCTCCCAGGCCAGTGAACTACCAAGTACACCTATGACACTCCGACATGCTCCTCTGATGCTCCCAGGTACTCCTCTGACACTCCCAGGTGCACCTCTGACACTTCCGTACACCTCTGACACTCAGGTGCTGACCTCCCAGGACACCGGCTGGCCTCCCAGGTACTCCTCTGACACTCCCTGGTGCCACCTCCCAGGTACACACCACTGACACTCCCAGGTACACCTCTGGCATTCCCAGGTACACCTCTGCCACTCCCAGGTACAACTCTGACACTCCCAGGTACACCTCAGACACTCCCAGGTACACCTGAGACACTACCAGACACCTCAGACACCAGTGCCTTTGACCTCCCAGGTACACCTCTGACCTCCCAGGTACACCTCTGACCTCCCTGGTTCCTCTGACTCTTCCAGGTACCTCTGACACTGCCAGGTACACCTCTGACACTGGCAGGCACACCTCTGACACTCCCAGGTACACCTCTGACCTCCCAGGTACACCGCTGACACTCCCAGTTTGCCGACAATCTCAGGTACACCTCTGCACTCCAAGTACACCTCAGACACTCCCAGGTAATCACTGACACTTGGTACACCTCGACACTTCCAGGTACACCTCTGACATTCCCAGGTCACAATGACACTCCTAGGTACACCTCTGGCACTCCCAGGTCACCTGACACTCCCAGGTGCACCTTTGACACTCCCAGGTACACCCCAGGCACTCCCAGATACACCTCTGACACTCCCAGGTGCTCCTCTGAGCTCTCCTAGGTACACCTTAGACACTCCCAGTGCCTCCAGACACTCCCAGGTACACCTCTGACACTCCCAGGTAAACCTCTGTCACTCAGGTACACCTCTGACACTCCCAAGTACACCGCTGACACTCCCAGGTACACCGCTGACACTGCCAGGTACACCTCAGACACTGCCAGGTACACCTCACACACCCCAGGTACACCTCTGACACTCCCAGGTACACCTCCGATACTCCCAGGTACACCCTGACACTCCCAGTTACACCCATGACACTCCCAGGTACACCTCTGACGTCCAGGTACCTCTGACATTCCCAGGTACACCAATGACACTCCTAGGTACACCTCTGGCACTCCCAGGTACACCCCTGACACTCCCAGGTACACCTTTGACACTCCCAGGTACACCCCAGGCACTCCCAGATACACCTCTGACACTCCCAGGTACTCCTCTGACTCTCCTAGGTACACCTTAGACACTCCCAGGTACACTCCAGACACTCCCAGGTACACCTCTGACACTCCCAGGTAAACCTCTGTCACTCCCAGGTACACCTCTGACACTCCCAAGTGCCCTGACCTCCCAGGTACACCGCTGACACTGCCAGTACACCTCAGACACTGCCAGGTACACCTCACACACTCCCAGTACACCTCAGACACTCCCAGGTACACCTCAGACACTCCCAGGTGCACCTCTGACACTTCCAGGTACACCTCTGACACTCCCAGGTACCCTCTGACACTCCCAGGTACAACGCTGAGCACTCCCAGGTACTCCTCTGACACTCTGGTACACCTCACACTCCCAGGTACCACTGACACTCCCAGGTACACCTCTGGCATTACCAGGTACACCTCTGCCACTCCCAGGTACAACTCTGACACTCCCAGGTACGTCAGACACTCCCAGGTACACCTCAGACACTACCAGGTGCTCCTCAGACACACCAGGAGCACCTTTGACCTCCCAGGTGCACCTCAGACACTCCCAGGTACACCTCAGACACTCCCAGGTGCACCTCTGACACTCCCAGGCATGCCTCCAGCATTCCCAGTGCACCTCAGACACTCACAAGTACACCTCTGACACTCCCAGGTACCTCTGGCCTCCCAGGTACACCACCCCAGCCTCCCAGGTACACCTCAGACATTCCCAGGTACACCACTGACTCTCCCAGGTACACCTCAGACACTCCCAGGTGCTCCTCTGACACTACCAGGTACACCTCAGACACTCCCAGGTACACCTCTGGCACTCCAGGTACACCCCTGACAATCCCAGGTGCACCCTTGACACTTCAGGTACACCTCCGACACTCCCAGGTACACCTCATACACTCCCAGGTACACCTCAGACACTCCCAGGTGCCTCTTACACTCCCAAGTACACCACTGACACCTCCCAGGTACACCTCTGGCACTCCAGGTACACCTCTGACACTCCCAGGTACACCACTGAGCACTCCCAGGTACACCTTTGACACTCCCAGGTACATCTCCGATGCTCCCAGATACACCTCCGATCTCCCAGGTACATTTCTGGCACTCCCAGGTACACCTGTGATTCTCCCAGGTACACCTCTGACCCTCCCAGGTATTCCTCTGATGCTCTGGTACTCCTCACTCCCAGTGCCTCCATCCCAGGTACACCTCTGACACTCCCAGGTACACCCCTGACAATCCCAGGTACACCCTTGACACTCCCTAGGTACACCTCCGACACTCCCAGGTACACCTCAGACACTCCCAGGTACACCTCTGACACTGCCAGGTACACCTCTGACTCCCAGGTACCTCTGACACTCCCAGGTGCACCTCCGATACTCAGGTACACCCACACTCCCAGTTACACCTGACACTCCCAGGTACACCCTTGACACTCCCAGGTACACCCAACATTGCCAGGTAAACCTGTGACACTCCATGTACACCTCAGACACTCCCAGGTACACCTCAGACACTCCCAGTGCACCTCAGACACTCCCAGGTACACCAGTGACCTCCCAGGTACTGGCACTCCCAAGTACACCTCAGACACTCCCAGATACCTCCTGACTCTTCCAGGTACACCTCTGACCCTCCTGGTACCAGTGACACTCAAGTACACCTCTGACCTCCGAACTCCTCTGATGCTCCCAGGTACTCCTCTGACCTCCACAGGTACACCTCTGACACTCCCAGGTCACCTCTGACACGCCCAGGTACCCCTCTGACACTCCCAGGTACACCGTGACACTCCCAGGTACACCTCAACACTCCCAGGTACCTCAGACACTCAGGAACACCTCTGACACTGCCAGGTACACCTCTGAGTCTCCCAGGTTCACCTCTGCCACTCCCAGGTGCACCTCCGATACTCCCAGGTACACCCCTGACACTCCCAGTTACACCCCTGACACTCCCAGGTACACCTCTGACACTTCCAGGTACACCACTGATACTCCATACACCTCGCTCCCAGGTGCACCTCAGACACACCCAGGTGCACCTGTGACACTCCCAGGTACACCTGACTCTCCCAGGTATGCCTCCAGACAATACCAGGTACACCTCTGACACTCCCAGGTACACCTCCAGAAACTCCCGGTACATCTCCGACACTTCCAAGTACACCCCTGACACTCCCAGGCCTGATGCTCCCAGGTACTCCTCTGACCTCCCAGGTACAACATGTACACTCCCAGGTACACCTCAGACACTCCGAATACTCCTCTGATGCTCCCAGGTACTCCTCTGACCTCCCAGGTACACCTCTGACACTCCCAGGTTCTTCAGTGCTCCCAGGTACTCCCTGACCTCCTAGGTACATCCTTGACACTCCCAGGTACACATTGCCAAGGTAAACCTGTGACACTCCATGTGCCTCAGACACTCCCAGGTGCACCTCAGACACTCCCAGGTACACCTCAGACACTCCCAGGTACACAATGACACTCCCAGTGCCCCCTGACACTCAAGTACACCTCAGACACTCCCAGATACACCTCTGACTCTTCCAGGTACACTCCCAGGTACACCAATGACAAATACACCTCTGACACTCCAGTGCTCCTCTCATGCTCCCAGGTACTCCTCTGACACTCCCAGGTACACCTCTGACACTCCCAGGTCACCTCTGACACGCCCAGGTACCCTCTCTGACACTCCCAGGTACACCGCTGACACTCCCAGGTACACCTTCGACCTCCCAGGTACACCTCAGACACTCCCAGGTACACCTCTGACACCGTCAAGTACACCTCTGACTCTCCCAGGTGCACTCTGACACTCCCTGGTACACGTGACCTCCCAGGTAGCCACCTCACTTGCCTCCCAGCTCATCCTCAGACACTCTTAGATACACCTCTGACACTCCAGGTAAACCATTGACACTCCCAGGTACACCTCTGGCACTCCCAGGTACACCTCTGACACTCCCAGATACAACTCTGACACTCCCAGACACCACTGACACTCCCATGTACACCTCTGGCACTCCCAGGTACCTCAGACACACCCAGGTGCACCTATGACACTCAAGGTACACCCCCTGACCTCCCAGGTATACCTCAGACAACCTGCACACCTCTGACACTCCCAGGCACACCTGACACTCCCCCCGGTGCCATCTCCGACACCTGGGCACACCCCCTGAGCACCCCAGGCATTCCTCTGATGCTCCCAGGTACTCCTGACACTCCCAGGTACAACACGTACACTCCCCAGGCACACTCAGACACTCCCAGATGCTCCTCTGATGCTCCCAGGTACCTCTTGACACTCTATAGGTACACAACACTTACACTCCAGGCACACCTCTGACACCCTGGCACACTTTTGACACTCCCAGGTACACTTGATAACCTAGTATACTCCCTGACACTCCTATATGTACACTGCTGGCACCCCAGGTACACTGCTGACAATGCCAGGTAAACCTGTGACACTCCATGTACACCGACACCTCCTGTACACCTCAGACACCCCAGGCACATTCTCAGATAATTCCCCAGGTACACCAATGACACCCCAGGTACCCCCTGGACACTCTAAGCACACACCTCAGATACTCCCATAGGTACACCAAAGACACTCCCAGGTACCCCTGACACTCCCAAGTACACCCCAGACACTCCCAGATACACCTCTGACACTCCTAAGTACACCTGACACTCCCAGGTACCCCCTGACACTGAAGCACACCTCAGACACTCCCAGATACACCTCTGACACTCCCAAGTACAATTGCTGACACTTAGGTACACTCTGACTCTTCCAGGTACACCTCTGACACTTAGTACACCAATGACACTACCAAGTACTCCTCTGACACCTGGAGTACCTCTGATGCTCCCCAGGTACCCTCTGACACTCCCAGGTCACCTCTGACACCCAGGTACCCCTCTGACACTCTGTACACTGCTGACACCCCCAGGTACCTCCTTGACACTCCCCTGGCACACACCTCACACTCCCTGCACACCACTGACACTCTAGGTACACCTCTGACACTCCCCTGGGCACACCGCTGACACCCCAGGCACACTGCTGATTTCACAGGCATACCCCAGACACTGCCAGGCACACCTCCCCACACACCCCAGGCCACCTCAGACACCCCAGGCACACCTCAGATTACCCCAGGTGCGCCTCTGACCGCCCCAGGCACATCATCTCTGACATTCCTGTCCACCTCAGACACCTCACAGGCACACCCCTGACACTCCCCAGGCACACTCACAGACATTCTGCACACCACTGACTCTCCCAGGTACACCCTCAGACACTCCCAGGCACACCTCCTGACACTCCCAGGTACACCCTCAGACACTCCCAGGTACACATCTGACACTCCCCAAGTACACCCCCTGACAATCCCAGGTACACCCTTGACACTCCCAGGCACACCTGACACCCCACAGGCACACCCCCAGACACTCCTAGGCACACCTCTGACACTGCCAGGTACACTCTGACTCCCAGGCACACCCCCTGACACCCCAGGTACAATTCCCTGGCACCCCAGGTACACCTCTGACACCCAGGCACACCACTGACACTCCCCAGGTACACACCTCTGACCTCCCAGGTATTCTCTGATGCTCACAGGTACTTCTCTGACACTTCCAGGTAAACCTTGACACTCCCCAGGCACACCTGACACTCCCAGGTACACCTCTGACACTCCCCAGGCACACCCCCGACAATCCCAGGTACACCCCTTGACACTCCAGGTACACCTGACACCCCAGCAGGTACACCTCAGACACCCCAGGTGCCACCTCTGACACTGCTGTTGGTACACCACTACTTCTCCCAGGTACACCTTGCACTTGTGCACCTCCACATTCTAGGTACACCCCTTGACACTCCCAGTTACACCTTGACACTCCCCAGGGCACACTGCTGACACTCCCCAGGCACACTGCTGACATTGCCAGGTAAACCCAGACACACCATGTACACCCCAGACACTTGTACACCTCAGACACTCCCCAGGCACACCCCAGACACCTCCCAGGTACACCAATGACACTTCCATACCCCACTGACACCCCAAGGCCCTCAGACACTCCCCAGATACACCTCTGACTCTTCCAGGTACACACCTCTGGACACTCCCAGGTACACCAATGACACTACCACCACACCTCTGACACTTGAGGTACTCCTTGATGCTCCCCAGGTACTCCCTCTGACACTCCCCAGGCACACCTCTGACACTCCCAGGTCACCTCTGACACGCCCAGGCACTCTCTGACACTCTAGGTACACCCCCATGGACACCCCAGGCACACCTCCGACACTCCCCAGGCACACCTCAGACACTCCCAGGCACACCTCTGACACTTCAGGCACACACACCTCTGGAGTCTCCCAGGCACACCTCTGACACTTGCACCTCCGATAATTTGGAGGCACACCCCTGACACTCCCAGTTACACCCTGACACTCCCCAGGCACACCTCTGACACCCCAGGCACACCACTGGACACTCCCATGTACACCTCTGGCACCCAGGTACACCCCAGACCCACCCAGGTGCACCTATGACACTCCCTGGTACACCCCTGACACTCCCAGGCATTCCTCTGATGCTCCCCAGGTACACTACTCTGGACACTCCCAGGTACAACACGTACACCCCAGGTACACCTCAGACACTCCCCAGATACCTCTAATGCCCCAGGTACTCCTCTGACACTCCAAGGTACAACACTCACCCCAGGCAGTTGACCCCTGACACTCCCAGGCACACCTCTGACACCCCAGTGCACACCTCTGATACTCCCCAGGTACACCTCTGGACACTCCCTGCACACACGTGACACTCCCAGGCATACCTCATACACCCCAGGTACACCTCACAGACACTCTTAGATACACCCTGACACTCCCCAGGTACACCATTGACACTCCCCAGGTACACCTCTGGCACTCCCAGGTACACCTCTGACACTCCCAGATACAACCTGACACCCCAGGTATTCCTCTGGGATGCCCCAGGTACTCCTCTGACACTTGTGTACAACACGTACACACCCAGGCACCTATGACACCCCTCTGGTACACCCCTGATGGCTCCCAGGTATTCTCTGATGTGCTCCCAGGTACCCTCTGACACCCCCAGGTACAACACGTACACTCCCAGGTGCACTCTCCGATACTCCCAGGTACACCCCTGACACTCCCCAGTTACACCCTGACACTCCCCAGGCACACCTTCTGACACACTTAGTACACCTTCTGACACTCCCTGGTACACACGCAGACACTCCCAGGTATACCTCATACACCCCAGTACACCTCAGACACTCTAGATACACCTTGACACTCTTACAGGTACACCATCACCATTGACACTCCCAGGTACACCTCTGGCACTCCAGGTACACCTCTGATGCTCCCAGATACAACTCTGACACTCCCAGGTACACCCACTGACACTCCATGTACACCTCTGGCACTCCCAGGTACACCTCAGACACACCCAGGTGCACCTGACACTCCCAGGTACACCCTGACTCTCCCAGGTATCTCAGACAATCCAGGTACACCTCTGACACTCCCAGGTACCTCCGACACTCCCCGGTACATCTCCGACACTTCCAAGTTACACCCCTGACCCAGGTATTCATCTGATGCTCCCAGGCTCCTCTGACACTCCCAGGTACAACACGTACACTCCCAGTACACCTCAGACACTCCCAGATGCTCCTCTGATGCTCCCAGGTACTCCTCTGGCCTCCCAGGTACAATGCCACACTCCCAGGTACACCTCTGACACTCCCAGGTACACCTCTGATACTCCCAGGTATACCCCTGACCTCCTAGGTACACCGCTGACACTCCCAGGTACACCGCCTGACAATGCCAGGTAAACCTGTGACACTCCATACACCTCAGACACTCCCAGGTACACCTCAGACACTCCCAGGTACACCTCAGACACTCCCAGGTACACCAATGACCTCCCAGGTACCCCTGACCTCCCAAGTTACACCTCAGACACTCCCAGATACACCTCTGACTCTTCCAGGTACCTCCGCAGCCTCCCAAGTACACAATGACATTACCAAGTACTCCTCTGACACTCCGAGTTGCTCCTCTGATGCTCCAGGTACTCCTCTGACACCCCAGGTCACCTCTGACGCCCAGGTGCCCTCTGACCTCCCAGGTACACCGCTGACCTCCCAGGTACTCCTCTGACACTCCCCTGGTACACCTCCACTCCCAGGTACACCACTGACACTCCCAGGTACATCCTCTGACACTCCCAAGTACACCGCTCTCCCAGGTACACCGCTGACACTGCCAGGTATACCTCAGACACTGCCAGGTACACCTCACACACTCCGGTACACCTCAGACACTCCCAGGTACACCTCAGACACTCCCAGGTGCACCTCTGACGCTCCAGGAACACCTCTGACATTCCCAGGTACCTTCAGACACTCACAGGTATACCTCTGACACTCCCAGGCACACCTCAGACATTCCAGGTACACCACTGACTCTCCCAGGTACACCTCAGACACTCCCAGGTACACCTCTGACACTCCCAGGTACACCTCAGACACTCCCAGGTACACGTCTGACACTCCCAAGTACACCCCTGACAATCCCAGGTACACCCTTGACACTCCGAGGTACACCTCCGACACTCCCAGGTACACCTCAGACACTCCCTAGGTACACCTGTGACACTGCCAGGTACACCTCTGACCTCCCAGGTACACCTCTGACACTCCCAGGTACACCTCTGGCACAGGTACACCTCCGACCTCCCAGGTACACCATTGACACTCCAGGTACACGACCTCCCAGGTACATCTCCGATGCTCCCAGATACACCTCCGATACTCCCAGGTACATTTCTGACACTCCAGGTACTCCTCTGACCTCCCTGGTTCACCTCTGACCTCCCGGTACACCTGTGATACTCCCAGGTACACCTCTCTTCCTCCAGGTATTCCTCTGATGCTCACAGGTACTCCTCTGACACTCCCAGCTAAACCTTTGACACTCCCAGGTACACCTCCGACACTCCTAGGTACCTCTGACCTCCCAGGTACACCCCTGACAATCCCAGGTACACCCTTGACACTCCCAGGTACACCTCCATCACTCCCAGGTACCTCAGACACTCCCAGGTACACTCTGACACTGCCAGGTACCTCTGACTCTCCCAGGTACACCTCGAGCACTCCCAGGTGCACCTCCGATACTCCCAGGTACACCCCTGACACTCCCAGTTACACCCCTGACACTCCCAGGTACACCGCTGACACTCCAGGTACACCGTGACATTGCCAGGTAAACCTGTGACACTCCATGTACACCTCAGACACTCCCAGGTACACCTCAGACACTCCCAGGTACACCTCAGACCTCCCAGGTACACCAATGACTCCCAGGTACTCCTCTGACACTCCCACACTCCCAGGTCACCTCTGACACGCCCAGGTACCCCTCTGACACTCCCAGGTACACTGACACTCCCAGGTACTCCTCGGCCTCCCTGGTGCACACCTCCTCCCAGGTACACCACACAGCACTCCCAGGTACACCTCCTGACACTCCCAAGTACACCGCTGACACTCCCAGGTACACCTTTGACACTGCTGGTATGCCTCAGACACTGCCAGTACACCTCACACCTCCCCAGGTACACCTCGAACTCCCAGGTACACCTCAGACACTCCCAGGTGCGCCTCTGACGCTCCAGGCACACTTCTGGCATTCCCAGGTTCACCTCAGACACTCCTGGTGCACCTCTGACACTCCCAGGCACACCTCAGACATTCCCAGGTACACCACCTGACTCTCCCAGGCACACACTCAGACACTCCAGGTGCCTCTGGCCTCCCAGGTACACCTCCAGACCTCCCAGTGCCACATCTGACGCCTCCCAAGTGCACCCCTGACAATCCCAGGTACGCCCTTGACACTCAGGTGCACCTCCGACACTCCCAGGTACACCTCAGACCTCCTGGGTACCTCTGACACTGCCAGGTACCTCTGACACTCCCAGAGTGCCACCTCTGGCCTCCCAGGTGCACCTCTGGCACTCCCAGGTACACCTCTGACTTGCTCCCCAGGTGCACCACTGACACTCCAGGTACACCTCTGACCCTCCCAGGTATTCCTCTGGTCACTCCACAGGTACTCCTCCTGACACTCCCAGGTAAACCTTTGACAGCACTCCCAGGTACACCTCCGACACTCCAGGTACACCTCTGACACTCCCCAGGCCACACCCTGACAGTGGTACACCCTTGACACTCCCCAGGTACACCTCGAACACTCCCAGGTACCTCCCAACTTGCTGGGTACACCACTGACTCTCCCAGGTACACCTCTGGCACTCCCAGGTGCTGCACCTCCGATACTCCCAGGTACACCCCTCACACTCCCAGTTACACCCTCACACTCCCAGGTACACCATGACACTCCCAGGTGCACCGCCCCCGACATTTGTAGATGAAACCTGTGACACTCCATCATGCACCTCAGACACTCCCAGGTGCACCTCAGACACTCCCAGGTGCCTCAGACACTCCCAGGTACACCAGTGACACTTCCAGGTACCCCACTGTGCTCCAAGTACACACCTCAAACCTCCCAAATGCCTCTGACTCTTCAAGTGCCCTCCAGCACTCCAGGTACACCAGCCTTTCTCAGTGCACCTCTGTCACTCCAGGTACTCTCTGGTCTCCAGAGTGCTCACTCTGACCTCCCGTTACCTCCCAGCCTCCAGGTCACCTCAACAACATGAGCCCGCCTCCCCAGCTTGCTCCCAGGTACCTGTGACACTCCCAGTGCACCTCCCGACACTCCCAGGTACACCTCAGACATGCTCCCAGGTGCCTCTGACACTGCTGGTGCACCTCTGGGTCCTCCCAGGTACACCTCTGACACTCCCAGGTGCACCTCCCGATACTCCCAGGTACACCCCTGACACTCCCAGGTTCACCCCCTGACACTCAGGTACCTCTGACACTCCCAGGTGCACCACTGACCTCCATGGCCACCTCTAGCCTCCCAGGTACCTCAGACACACCCAGGTGCTGCAGCCTCCCCTGGTGCACCCCTGACACTCCCCAAGGTATTCCTCTGATGCTCCAGGTACTACTCTTGACACTCCAGGTACAACACATGCCTCCCAGGTACACCTCAGACACTCCAGATACTCACTCTGATGCTCCCCGGGTGCTCCTCTGACACTCCCAGGTACAACCTTGCACTCCCAGGTACCTCTGGCCTCCCCAGGTACACCTCTGACTTGCTCCCAGGTACACCTCCCTGATACTCCCAGGTACCTCTGGCCTCCTGTTTGCACTCGGCCTCCAGGTATGCCTCATGTGCACTCCCAGGTACCTCAGACACTCTTAGATACACCTCTGACACTCCCAGGTGCACCATTGACCTCCCAGGTACACCTCTGGCACTCCCAGGTGCACCTCTGTGCTCCCAGACCACAACTCCTGACTTGCTCCCAGGTGTTCCTCTGATGCTCCCCATGTACTCCTCCTGACACTCCCAGGTGCAACACGTACACACCCAGTGCACCTTTGACACTCCCTGAGTACCCCCTGTTACTCCAGGTATTCCTCTGATGTCCCAGGTACTCTCTGACACTCCCAGGTACAACATGCCTCCCCAGGTGCCTCCAAATACTCCCAGTGCACCCCTGACACTCCCAGTTACACCCCTGACACTCCAGGTACACCTCCCAGCCTCCCAGTCTCAGCACTCCTGGCCACACAGCGACACTCCCAGGTAGTGCTCCTCATGCCTCCCAGGTACACCTCGAACACTCTTAGATACACCACCTCTGACGCTCCCAGGTACACCATTGACACTCCCAGGTACACCTCTGGCACTCCCAGGCACCTCTGACACTCCCAGATACAACTCTCGCTTGCTCCCAGGTACACCACCTGACCTCATGTACACCTCTGGCCTCCCAGGTACCTTCAGACACACCCAGGTGCCTGCAACCTCCCAGGTACACCTGACTCCCAGTATGCCTCAGACAATCCCGGTACACCTCTGACACTCCCAGGTCACCTCTGACGCCCAGGTACCCTCTGGCCTCCCAGGTACCGCCAGCACTCCCAGGTACACCTCCCGGCTCCCAGGTACCTCAGACACTCCCAGGACACCTGACACTGCCAGGTACACCTCTGGGTCTCCCAGGTACCTCTGCCACTCCCAGGTGCACCTCCGATACTCCCAGGTACACCCCTAACCTCCCAGTTACACCCCTGACGCTCCCAGGTACACCTCTGACACTTCCAGGTACACCACAGTACTCCCATGTGCACCTCTGGCACTCCCAGGTACACCTCAGACACACCAGGTGCACCTGTGACCTCCCAGGTACACCCCTGACTCTCCCAGGTATACCTCAAACAATACAAGGTTACACCTCTGACACTGGTACACCTCCAGAAACTCCCAGTACATCTCCGGCACTTCCGATACACCCTGACACTCCCAGGTATTCCTCTGATGCTCCCAGGTACTCCTCTGAGCCTCCCAGGTACACCACGTACCTCCCAGGTACACCTCAGAGCCTCCCAGATACTCTCCTGATGCTCCCAGGTACTCCTCTGATACTCCCAGGTACACCTCTGACCTCCCAGGTACACCTCTGATACTCCCAGGTATACCCCTGACACTCCTAGGTACATCGCTAGCCTCCCAGGTACACCGCTGACATTGCCAGGTAAACCTGTGACACTCATGTTGCACCTCGAACACTCCCAGGTACACCTCAGACACTCCCAGGTACCTCCAAGACACTCCCAGGTACCTAATGACCTCCCAGGTACCCCCTGACACTCCCGTGCACACCTCAAACACTCCCAGATACACCTCTAGACTCTTCCAGGTACACCTCTGGCCTCCCAGGTACACCAGTGACACTACCAAATACACCTCTGACACTCCAGGTGCTCCTCTGATGCTCCCAGGTACTCCTCTGACACTCCCAGGTACCTCTGACCTCCCAGGTCACCTCTGACACGCCCAGGTCACCTCCTGGCACGCCCGTGCCCCTCTGGCCTCCCAGAGTGCACCGCTGGCCTCCCAGAGTGCCTCCGGCCTCCCAGGTACACCTCAGGGCCTCCCAGGTGCACCTCTGGCACCAGGTACACCTCTGGGTCTCCCAGGCACCTCCCCAGCACTCCCAGGTGCACCTCCGTGCTCCCAGGTACACCCCTGACACTCCCAGTTACACCCCTGACACTCCCAGGTGCCTCTGGCCTCCCAGGTACCACAGCTTGCTCCCTTGTGCCTCTCTGGCACTCCAGGTGCACCTCAAGGCCACCCAGGTGCACCCTGGCCTCCCTAGTGCCTTTAGCTTGCTCCCAGGTATTCACTCCAGGTGCTCCCAGTGCCTGCTCTGGCCTCCCAGGTACAACACATGCACTCCCAGGTACCTCAGACCTCCCAGGTCTCCTCTGATGTCCCAGGTACTCCTCCTGACACTCCAAGGCCTGCTGCCCCTCCCAGGTACACCTCTCTGGCCTCCCAGGTGCACCTCTGGCCTCCCAGTTACCTCTGTCTCCCAGGTACCTCTGACACTCCCTGGTACCTTGCTCCCAGGTGATGTCCTCCTTGCTCAGGCACCTCCAGACATCTTGAATACCTCTGACCTCCCAGGCACCTGCATTGACATCCCAGGTACACCTCTGGCACTCCCAGGTGCCTCTGGCCTCCCAGATACAACTCTGGCTCCAGGTGTTCTCTGATGCTCCCAGGTGCCTACAACACTCCAGGCTGTACATGCACACCCAGGTGCCTATGACCTCCTGGTACCCCTGGCCTCCAGGTGTTCCTCCTGATGCTCCCAGGTACTCCTCTGACCTCCCAGGCCTGCCCGTACACACTCAGGTGCACCTCGATACTCCCAGGTACCCCCAGCACTCCTGATTACACCCCCAGCCTCCCAGGCACACCTCCCAACTGCTCCCAAGTGCCTCTGGCCTCCCTGGTACACACGTGGCCTCCCAGGTGTCCTCACTGCACTCCCAGTGCACCTCAGACATGTGGTGCACCTCTGACCTCCCAGGTGCACCGTGACACTCCCAGTGCACCTCTGGCACTCCCAGGTGCACCTCAGCCTCCCAGGTCTGGCTCCCAGCCTCCCAGGTGCCTGCCCCAACCACTCCCGCCTTGCACCTCTGGCTCCCAGGTACCTCAGACACGCAGGTGCACCTGCAGCACTCCAGGTGCACCCCTGACTCTCCAGGTATACCTCAGACAATCCCAGGTGCCTCTGGCCTCCCAGGTCACCTCCTGTGCAGTGCCCTCTGGCCTCCCAGGTGCACCGCCCAGCCTCCCAGGTGCCTCCCGGCTTGCTCCCAGAGTGCCTCCAGACCTCCCAAGACACCTCTACCAACACCAGGTACACCTCTGGGTCTCCCAGGGCTTGACACTCCTGTACACCTCGGACACTCCCAGGTACACCTCAGACACTCCCATGTGCACCTCAGACACTCCCAGGTACACCAATGACACTTCAGGTGCCCCACTGACACTCCCAAGTGCACCTCAGACACTCCCAGATACCTCTGACTCTTCCAGTGCACCTCCTGACACTCCCAGGTACACCTGCAACACTACCAGTGCACCTCTGACACTCCAGGTACTCCTTTGAGGCTCCCAGGTACTCCTCTGACCTCCCAGGTCACCTCTGGCCTCCCAGGTCACCTCTGACACGCCCAGGTACCCCTCTGACACTCCCAGGTACACCATGGCCTCCCAGTTACACCCTCCGACACTCCCAGGTACCTCAGACACTCCCAGGTACCTCTGACACTGCCAGGTACACCTCTGAGTCTCCCAGGTTTACCTCAGCCTCCCAGGTGCACCTCCGATACTCCCAGGTACACCTGACACTCCCAGTTACACCCTGACACTCCCAGGTACCTCTGACACTCCCAGGTACCACTGACACTCCCACTCCTCACGTACACTCCAGGCCTCAAAACTCCCAGATACTCCTCTGATGTCCCAGGTACTCTTCTGACACTCCAAGGTGCAACCTTACCTCCCGTGCCTCTGACCTCCCAGGTACACCTCCCAGCACTCCCAGGTACACCTCTGATACTCCCAGGTACACCTCTGACACTCCTTGGTACCCGTGACACTCCCAGGTATACCTCCTTACACTCCAGGTACACCTCAGACACTCTTAGATACCCTCTGACACTCCCAGGTACACCATTGACACTCCCAGGTACACCTCTGGCACTCCCAGGTACACCTCTGACACTCCCAGATACAACTCTGGCTTCTCCCAGGTGTTCCTCTGATCTCCCAGTACTCCTCTGGCCTCCCAGGTACAACACGTACACACCCAGATGCACCTTGGCCTCCTGGTACACCCCTGACCTCCCAGGTATTCCTCTGATGCTCCAGGTACTCCTCGACACTCCCAGGTACAACACATGACACCGGTGCACCTATGCCTCCCGGTACACCCTGACCTCCCAGGTATCTCTGATGCTCCCAGGTACTCCTCTGACACTCCCAGGTACCACACGTACCTCCCAGGTGCCTCCGATACTCCCAGGTACACCTGACACTCAGAGTTACACCCCAAGCACTCCCAGGTACACCTGACACTCCCAAGTACACCTCTGACCTCCTGGTACACACGTGACTCTCCCAGGTATACCTCACCACTCCCAGGTACACCTCTGACACTCCCAGGTGCACCTCCGACCTCCCAGGTACATCTCGACACTTCCAAGTACACCCCTGACCTCCCAGGTATTCCTCTGATGCTCCCAGGTACTCCTCTGACACTCCCAGGTACAACACGTGCACTCCCAGGTACACCTCAGACACTCCCAGATGCTCCTCTGATGTCCCCAGGTACTCCTCTGACCTCCCAGGGTACCAACACTTACACTCCCAGGTACACCTCTGACGCTTCCTGGTACACCTCTGACACTCCCAGGTACACCTCTGATACTCCCAGGTGCCCTGACCTCCTAGGTACACCTCTGACACTCCCAGGTACACCCATGACTGCTCGGTAAACCTGTGACCTCCATGTACACCTCAGACACTCCCAGGTACACCACCAGGCACTCCCAGGTGCCCACCTGACCTCCCAGGTACCTCAGACACTCCCAGGTACACCTCCAAAGACACTCCCAGGTACCCCCCCTGACCTCCCCAAGTACACCTCAGACACTCCCAGATACACCTCTGACACTCCCAAGTGCACTACCTGACACTCCCAGGAGTGCCACGGCACTCCAGGACACCTCAGACACTCCCAGGTACACCTCTGACACTCCCAAGTACACCGCCTGACACTCCAGGTACCTCTGACTCTTCCAGGTACCTCTGACACTCCCAGGCCACCTGACTACCAGGCCACTCCTCTGACACTCCCGAGGTACCTCTGATGCTCCCAGGTACTCTCTGACACTCCCAGGTCTCTGACACATGGGTGCCCTCTGACACTCCAGGTACATGACACTCCCAGGTACTCTCTGACACTCCTGGTACCTCCACACTCCCAGGTACACTGACACTCCCAGGTACACCTCTGACACTCTAGAGTACCTCCCAACCTCCCAGGTACACCTCGTGCCTGCCAGGTATCACCTCCGAACACTGCCAGGTACACCTCACACTCCCAGGTACCTCGAACACTCCCAGGTACCTCAGACACTCCCAGGTGCCTCTGACGCTCCCAGACACCTTCTGACATTCCCAGGTTCACCTCAGACACTCCAGGTACACCTCTGCTCTCCCAGGTACACCTCCAGACACTCCCAGGTGCACCACTTGACTCTCCCAGGTGCCTCCTGACACTCCCAGGTACACCTCTGACTGCTCCCAGGTACACCTCGGCACTCCCAGGTGCCTGTGACACTCCCAGGTGCACCTCTGACACTCCAGGTGACCTCAGGCACTCAGGTACACCTCTGACACTGCCAGGTACACCTCTGGTCTCCCAGGTACACCTCTGTTTCCCAGGTGCCTCGATCCTCCCAGGTACACCTGACACTCCCAATTTTTTACCTGACACTCCCAGGTACACCTCTGACTCCCAGGTACACCCAACTCCATGTACCTCTGGCCTCCCAGGTACACCTCAGGCTTTACCAGGTTGCACCTATGACACTCCCTGGTACACCTGACTTGCTCCCAGGTATTCCTCTGTGTCCCAGGTATCTCTGACACTCCAGGTACACCACGTACACTCCCAGGTACACCTCTGACACTCCCAGTCTCTCTGATGCGGGCCTCTGACACTCAGGGTACCAACCTTGCACTCCCAGGTGCACCTCTGACTTCTCCCAGGTACCTCTGACACTCCCAGGTACACCTCTGATACTCCCAGGTACACCTCTGACCTCCCAGGTACACTGACCTCCCAGGTACCCTCCTTTGCTCCCAGGTACCTCAGACCTCTTAGTACCTCTGACACTCCCAGGTACACATTGACACTCCCAGGTACACCTCTGACACTCCCAGGTACCACCTCCTGACCTCCCAGGCCTAACTCTGACACTCCCAGGTGGTGTTCTCTGATGCTCCCAGGTCCTCCTCTGGCCTCCCAGGTACACCTCGTATACTCCCAGGTGCACCTATGACACTCCTGGTGCACCCCTGGCACTCCCAGGTGTTCTCTGATGCTCCCAGGTACCTCCTCTGACACTCCAAATTTTGCTGCAGTGCTCCCAGTGCCTCCGATACTCCCAGGTACACTGACCTCCCAGTTGCACCCCTGACACTCCCAGGTACCTCTGACCTCCCAAGAGTACACCTCTGACACTCCTGAGTACACTTGACACTCCCAGGTGACCTCATACCTCCCAGGTACCTCTGACTCCAGGTACCCTCCGACATGCTCCTGGTACATCTCTGACACTTCCATGTACCCTGACACTCCAGGTATTCTCTGTGCTCCCAGATTGCTCCTCTGACTCCCCAGTGCAACCTTACACTCCCGGTACCTCTAACCTCAGATGCTCCTCTGATGCCAGGTACTCTCACAGCCTCCCATTCTGCCACCTCCCAGGCACCTCCTGACACTCCTGGTACACCTCCGAGCACTCCCAGGTACACCTCTGATGCTCCCAGGTATGCACCCCCAACCTCCCTAGGTACCCTGACTTGCTCCCAGGTACACCTCTGACAATGCCAGGTAAACCTGTGACACTCCATGTGCCTCAGACACTCCCAGGTGACCTCTGACACTCCCAGGACACCTCAGACACTCCCAGGTACATCTGAGCACTCCCAGTACACCCTGACAATCCGGGTACACCCTTGACGCTCCAAGGTACACCTCCGACCTCCCAGGTACACCTCAGGCACTCCCTGGGTACACTGCTGGCACTGCCAGGTACACCTCTGACACTGCCAGGTACACCTCTGACACTCCCAGGTACACCTCCTGGCACTCCCAGGTTCCACCTCTGACCTCCCAGGTACCACTGTGCTCCCAGGTACCTCTGACCCTCCAGGTATTCCTCTGATGCTCTGAGGTGCTCTCCTGACACTCCCAGGTAAACCTTTGACACTCCCAGGTACCTCCGACACTCCCAGGTACCTCTGGCCTCCCAGGTACACCCCTGACAATCCAGGTATTCCCGTGACTCTCCCAGGTACCTCCGACACTCCCAGGTACATCAGACATAGGTACCTCTGACACTCCCTGGTGCACCACCACTCTCCCAGGGTACCTCTGGCACTCCAGGCCTCGATGCTCCAAGTACCTGACTTTCAGTTACACCTGACACTCCCAGGTACACCGCTGACACTCCCAGGTACACCGCTTGACATTGCCAGGTAAACCTGTGCTCCATGTACACCTCAGACACTCCCAGGTACACCTCAGACACTCCCCAGGTACCTCAGACACTCCCAGGTACACCAATGACACTTCAGGTGCCCACCTGACACTCCCAAGTACACTCAGACCTCCCAATACTGACCTCTGGCTCTTCCGGGTACACCTCTGACCTCCCAGGTACACCAATGACACTACCAATTACCTCTGACCTCCGATGCTCTCTGATGCTCCCAGGTGCTCCTCTGACACTTCCAGGTACCTCTGACGCTCCCAGGTCACCTCTGACACGCTCAGGTACCCCTCTCAGGCTCTCCAGGTACACCGCCTCCCAGGTACCTCCGACACTCCCAGGTGCACCTCAGACACTCCCAGGTACACCTCTGACACTGCCAGGTACACCTCTGGTCTCCCAGGTACCTCTGACACTCCCAGGTACCTCCGACCTCCCAGGTACATCTCCGACACTTCCAAGTGCACCCCTGACTCTCCCAGGTATTCCTCTGATGCTCCCAGGTGCTCCTCTGGCCTCCCAGGTACTGCCTTACCTCCCAGGTACCTCAGACACTCCCAGATGCTCCTCCTGATGCTCCCAGGTGCTCCTGAGACTCCCAGGTGCTACTTACCTCCCAGGTACACCTCTGACCTCCTGGTACCTCTGACCTCCCAGGTACACCTCTGATGCTCCCAGGTATCCCTGACACTCCTAGGTACACCGTGACACTCCCAGGTACCATGACAATGCCAAGTAAACCTGTGACACTCCATGTACACCTCAGACACTCCCAGGTACACCTCTGACACTCCCAGGTACCTCAGACACTCCCAGGTACACATCTGACACTCCCAAGTACACCCCCTGACAATCCCAGGTACACCTCGACACTCCAGTACACCTCCAGCACTCCCAGGTACACCTCAGACACTCCTAGGTACACCTCTGACTGCCAGGTACACCTCTGGCTCTCCCAGGTACCTCTGACACTCCCAGGTACACCTCTGCTCCCAGGTACACCTCTGACACTCCCAGGTACACCACTGACCTCCCAGGTACACCTCCTGACCCTCCCAGGTATTCTCTGATGCTCTGGGAACTCCTCTGACACTCCCAGGTAAGCCTTTGACACTCCCAGGTACACCTCCGACTCTCCCAGGTGCACCTCTGACGCTCCCAGGTACACCCTGACAATCCCAGGTGCACCCTTGACACTCCGGTACCTCCGACACTCCCAGGCCTCAGACACTCCCAGGTACCTCTGACACTGCCAGGTACACCGCGACTCTCCCAGGTACACCTCTGGCTCCCAGGTGTCACCTCCGATGCTCCAGGTACACCCGCTGCTCCCAGTTACACCCTGACTGCTCCCAGGTACACCGCGACCTCCCAGGGTACACCGCTGACATTGCCAGGTAAACCTGTGACACTCCATGTACACCTCAGACACTCCCAGGTACCTCAGACCTCCCGGGTACACCTCGAACACTCCCATGCACCGCGAGCACTCCCAGGGTGCACCTCTGACTCTTCAGGTACACCTGCCAGGCTTGCTCCCAGGTACACCAATGACACTACCAAGTACTCCTCTGACACTCCGAGGTACTCCTCTGATGCTCCCAGGTACTCCTCTGGCCTCCCAGGTCACCTCTGACACTGGGTACCTCTGACCTCCAGTACACCCAACCTCCCAGGTACTCCTCTGACGCTCCTGGTACACCTCACACTCCCAGGTACACCACTGACACTCCCAGAATTTCCTGACCTCCCAAGTACACCATGAGCCTTCCTAGGTTGCCTGCTGACACTGCCAGGTATGCCTCGAGACACTGCCAGGCTGCCTCACACACTCCCAGGATTTTACCCTCAGACACTCCCAGGTACCTCGAACCCACTCCCAGGTGCGCCTCTGACGCTCCCAGGCACACTTCTGACATTCTGAGGTTCACCTCAGACACTCATGGGTACCTCTGGCTCCCAGGCACACCTCAGACATTCCCAGGTACACCACTGGCTCTCCCAGGTACACCTCAGACACTCCCAGGTACACCTCTGACCTCCCAAGTTGCCTCAGACACTCCCAGGTACATCTGGCTCCCAAGTACCTGACAATCCCAGGTACACGCCGACACTCCAGGTACACCTCCGACACTCCCAGGTGCACCTCAGACACTCCTAGGGTACCTCTGACACTGCCAGGTGCACCTCTGACACTCCCAGGTACACCTCTGGCTCCCAGGTGCCTCTGGCACTCCCAGGTACCTCTGACCTCAGGTACACCACTGAGCACTCCCAGGTACCTCTGACCCTCCCAGGTGTTCCTCTGTGCTCTGGGTACTCCTCTGAGCCTCCCAGGTAAACCTTGACCTCCCAGGTACACCTCCGACACTCCCAGGTACACCTCTGACCTCCCAGGTGCACCCTGACAATCCAGGTACCCCAGCACTCCCAGGTACCTCCGACACTCCCAGGTACCTCAGACACTCCCAGGTGCACCTCTGACACTGCCAGGTACACCACCTCAGCTCTCCCAGGTACCTCTGGCACTCCCACCTCCGATACTCCCAGGTACACCCCTGACCTCCCAGTTCACCCTGACCTCCCAGGTACACCTTCTAACCTCCCAGGTACACCGTGACATTGCCAGGTAAACCTGTGACACTCCATGCCCTCGAACCTCCCAGGTGCCTCAGAACCTCCCAGGTACACCTCAGACACTCCAGGTACCAACACTTCCAGGTACCCACTGGCCTCCCAAGTACACCTCGAACCTCCCAGATACACCTCTGACTCTTCCAGGTACACCTCTGACACTCCCAGGTACTTCAGCTCAGCACTACCAATTACCTCTGACGCTCCAGAGTTACTCCTCTGATGCTCCCAGGTACTCCTCTGACGCCTCCAGGTACCTCTGACTCTCCCAGGTCACCTCTGGCGCCCAGGTGCCCTCTGACACTCCCAGGTACCACGCCTGACACTCCCAGGTACACCTCCAGTGCTCAGTACCCTCGGACTCTCCCAGGTACACCTCTGGCACTGCCAGGTGCACCTCTGAGTCTCCGGTACACCTCTGACACTCCGGTGCACCTCCGATAATCCGGTACACAACTGACACTCCAGTTACACCTGACACTCCGGGTACCTCTGCCTCCCAGGTACACCACTCAACCTCCATGTACACCTCTGGCTCCGAGTGCCTCGAACACACCAGGTGCACCTCAGACACTCTTAGATACACCTCTGACACTCCCAGGCCTGCCAACACTCCCAGGTGCCTCTGGCACTCCCAGGTGACACCTCTGACACTCCCAGATACAACTCCTGGCACTCCCAGGTACACCACCTAGCACTCCATGTGCCTCTGGCCTCCCAGGTACACCTCAGACACCCAGGTGCCCTTGGCACTCCCAGGTGCACCCCTGGCTCTCCCAGGTGTGCCTCAGACAATCCCAGGTACACCTCTGACCTCCCAGGTACCCTCCGACACTCCCAGGTACATCTCCGATGCTTCCAAGTACACCCCTGACACTCCCAGGTATTCATCTGATGCTCCCAGGTACTCCTCTGACCTCCCAGGTACAACACATGCCACTCCCAGGTACACCTCAGACACTCCTGTACACCTCCGATACTCCCAGGTACACCCCTGACACTCTAGTTACACCCCCAACCTCCCAGGTGCACCTCTGACCTCCCAGGTACCTGAGCCTCCCATGTACACCTCTGGCACTCCCAGGTACACCTCAGACACACCCAGGTGCACCTGTGACACTCCCAGGTACACCCCTAGCTCTCCCAGGTATCCTCAGACAATCCCAGATACATGACCTCCCAGGTGCACCTCGAAACTCCCAGTACATCTCCGACACTTCAGATGCCTGCAGGTATTCCTCCGTGTGGTGCTCCTCTGACCTCCCAGGTACCAACACGTCCTCCCAGGTGACCTCAGACACTCCCAGATACTCCTCTGTGCTCAGGTACTCCTCTGACCTCCCAGGTACAACCCTCCCATTCCGCACTCCATGTACACCTCTGGCACTCCCAGGTACACCTCAGAGCACACCAGGTACCTATGGCCTCCTAGTACTGGCCTCCCAGGTATTCTCTGTGCTCCCAGGTGCTCTCTGACTCCCAGGTACCTCGTACACTCCCAGCTACACCTCAGACCTCCCAGATACTCCTCTGAGTGCTCCCAGGTGCTCCTCTGACACTCCCAGGTACAGTCCTTGCCTCCCAGGTACACCTCTGCCTCCCAGGTACCTCTGACTCTCCCAGGTACACCTCTGATGCTCCCAGGTATGCCCCTGACCTCCTGGGTACACCCAGCGCTCCCAGGTACACATGACATTGCCAGGTAAACCTGTGACCTCCATGTACCTCAGACACTCTGGGTACACCTCAGACACTCCCAGGTACCTCCAGACACTCCCAGGTACACCAGAACACTCCAGGTACACCCTGACACTCCCAGATGCCTCAGACCTCCCAGATACACTGACTCTTCCATGCTTCCTGGCACTCCCAGGTACACCAATGACACTACAAGTACACCTCCTGACCTCCGAGGTGCTCCTCTGATGCTCCCAGGTACTCCTTCTGACACTCCCAGGTACACCTCTGACACTCCCAGGTAACCTCTGGCCTCCCAGGTACCCCTCGACACTCCCAGGTACACCATGTGCTCCCAGGTACGCCTCTGACACTCTGGTGTACCTCACACTCCCAGGTACACCACCCACACTCCCAGGTGCCTCTGACACTCCCAAGTGCACCTGACACTCCAGGTACATGACCTGCGGGTATACCTCAGACACTGCCAGGTACACCTCACACACACTCCCAGGTACACCTCAGACACTCCCAGGTACACCTCTGACACTCCCAGGTGCACCTCCAGCGCTCCCAAGTCCACCTCTGACGTGCACCTCAGTCCTCCCAGGTACCTCTGACCTCCCAGGCACCTCAGACATTCCCAGGTACCTACCGACTCTCAGGTACACCTCAGACACTCCCAGGTACACCTCTGACACTCCCAGGTACACCTCGGACCTCCCAGGTACACCTCCCGAGCACTCCAAGTACCTGACACTCCCAGGTACACCCTTGACACTCCCAGGTACACCTCCGACACTCCCAGGTACCTCAGACACTCCCAGGTTTGCCTCCAGCACTGCCAGGTACCTCCCAGCCTCCCAGGTGCACCTCTGACACTCCCAGGTACACCTCGATGCTCCCAGGTACACCCTGACACTCCCAGTTACACCCCTGACCTCCAGGTACACCTCTGACACTCCCAGGTACACCTCTGACACTCCCTGGTACACATTGACACTCCCAGGTTACCTCACTTACCTCCCAGGTACACCAGACACTCTCAAGTGCACCTCTGACCTCCCAGGTACCATTGGCACTCCTAGGTGCACCTCTGGCACTCCCAGGTACCCTCAGACAATCCAGGTACACCTCTGACACTCCCAGGTACACCCCTGACAATCCCTGGCTTTTGCAACACTCCCAGGTATCCTCATACACTCCCAGGTACCTCAGTCACTCCAGGTACACCTCCCACTCCCAGTACACCCCTGACACTCCCAGGTATTCCTCTGATGCTCCCGGTACTCCTCTGACACGTCCAGGTGTCACCTCCCAGGTACACCTCAGGCACTCCCAGGTACGCCTCAGACACTCCCAGCACACCTCCGGCTCTCCCAGATACTCCTCTGATGCTTCCAGGTACTCCTCTGACACCGTTACAACCTTACACTCTCAGGTACACCTCTGACCTCCCAGGTACAACACTGACTCCCAGGTACACCTCTGACACTCCCAGGTACATCTCCGATGCTCCCAGATACACCTCCGATACTCCCAGGTACACCTCCTGACCTCCCAGGTACTTATCTGACACTCCCTGGTTCACCTCTGACACTCCAGGTACACCTCCTGATCTCCCAGGTACCTCTCAGCCCTCCCAGGTATTCCTGAGTGCTCCCAGGTACTCCTCTGACCTCCCAGGTACACTCTGGCCTCCAGTCTCTGACACTCCCAGGTACCCCTCAGCCTCCCAGGTACACCACTGAACCTCCCAGGCCTCAGTGCTCCCGGTACACCTCAGACACTCCCAGGTACCTCTCTGACACTGCCAGGTACACCTCTGGGTCTCCCAGGTACACCTGACACTCCCAGGTGCACCTCCGATGCTCCCAGGTACCTGACACTCAGTTGCCTCAGACACTCCCAGGTACACCTCGGACACTCCCAGGTACACCTCTGACTCTCCCAGGTGCCTCTGTGCTCTCGGTGCACCTCCGATACTCCCAGTACACCCCTGACACTCCAGTTACACCCTGACACTCCCAGGTACACCTCTGACACTCCCAGGTACCTCCTCAGTACTCCCACAGGTGTGACACTCCCAGTGTCTCATACACTCCAGGTACCTCAGACACTCTCCAGATCTGGCACTCCCAGGTACACCTGACACTCCCATGTACACCTCTGGCACTCCCAGGTACACCTCTGACACTCCCAAGATACAACTCTGACCTCCAGGTACTGACACTCCCATGTACACCTGGCACTCCCAGGTACCACCTCAGACACTCCAGATGCACCTGCAACACTCCCAGGTACACCCCTGACTCTCCCAGGTATACCTCAGACAATCCCAGGTACCTCTGCCTCCCAGGTACCTCCGACACTCCCGGTTACATCTCCGACACTTCAGTACACCCCTGACACTCCCAGGTATTCCTCTGATGTCCCAGGTACTCCTCTGTGCTCCCAGGTACAACTCATGCCTCCCAGAGTACCTCAGACACTCCCAGATACTCCTCTGATGCTCCCAGGTGCTCCTCTGACCTCCCAGGTACAACCTTACACTCCCAGGTACACCTCTGACCTCCCAGGTACACCTCTGACACTCCCAGGTACCTCTGATGCTCCCAGGTATACCCTGACACTCCTGGTACACCGCTGACACTCCCAGGTACACCGCTGACATTGCCAGGTACACCTGTGACACTCCATGTACACCTGAGACACTCCCAGGTACACCTGACACTCCCAGGTACCTCTTCTGGTCACCTCAGACTACTCCAGGTGGCCCAGCACTCCCAGGTACCCCCTGACCTCCCAAGTACACCTCAGACACTCCAGATACACCTCTCAGCTCTTCCAGGTACCTCTGGCCTCCCAGGTACACCAGCTGACACTACCAAGTACACCTCTGACACTCCGAGGTGCTCCTGATGCTCCCAGGTACTCCTCTGGCACTCCCAGTACACCTCTGACCTCCCAGGTCACCTCTGACACCCAGGTACACCTCTGGCTCCCAGGTACCATCTGACACTCCCAGGTACACCTCTGACCTCCCAGTTCACACCTCCACACTCCCAGGTACACCTTACACTCCCAGGTACACCTCTGACTCTGGTGCCTCCTCCCAGGTACACCGCCCAACCTCCCAGGTACACCTCAGGCACTCCCAGGTACACCTCACACACTCCCAGGTACCTCAGACACTCCCAGGCTCCTCAGACACTCCCAGGTGCATCCCCAACTCCCAGTTACACCTCTGACATTCCCAGGTACCTCGAACCTCCCAAGGTACCTCCCAACCTCCCAGGCACCTCAGACATTCAGTGCACCTCTGCCCTCCCAGGTACCTCAGACGCCTCCAGGTACACCTCCGAACTCCCAGGTACCTCAGACACTCCCAGGTACACCTCTGACACTCCCAGGTACACCCTGACAATCCCAGGTACCTTGGCCTCCCAGGTACACCTCCGACACTCCCAGGTACACCTCCAGACCTCCAGGTACACCTCTGAGCACTGATTACACCTGACCTCCCAGGTACACCTCCTGACACTCCCAGGTACACCTCCGATACTCCCAGGTACACCCCTGACACTCCCGGTCACCCCTGACCTTCTCCCAGGTACACCTCTGACACTCCCAGGTACACCTCCTGACACTCCTGGTACACACGTGACACTCCCGGTATGCCTCACTTACACTCCCAGGTACACCTCAGACACTCTCAAGTACACCTCTGACACTCCCAGGTGTACTCCTCCTGATGCTCCCAGGTACTCCTCCCAGCACTCTAGGTACTCATGCTCCCAGGTCACCTCTGACTGCTCCCAGGTGCCCTCTGGCCTCCCAGGTGCACATGGCGCCGGTGCACCACTGGCCTCCCAGATACACCTTTGGCTCTGAAGTGCACCTGACACTCTGGTGCACCGCTGATACCTTGATCATGCCTCCAGACACTGCCAGTGCACCTCACACCTCCCAGGTACCTCTCCAAACACTCTGGGTACACCTCCAGACATCCCAGGTGCACCTCTGACACTCCAGCTTTCAACATTCCAGGTACACCTCAGGCCTCTGGTACACCTCCTTTTTGGCTTTGTCAGACGTTTCCGTTGCCTGTTTCGCCAAGGTGCCTCGAACTCCCAGGTACCTCTGACATCTGGTGCACCTCAGCAGACGCTCCAAATGCCTCAGCACTCCCAGGTGCACCCCCCAGCAATCCCAGGTACAGCTCCCAGCACTGTGGTGCACCTGCCAACCTCCCAGGTGCACCTCGACTCCACGGGTGCACCTCCGATCCTCCCAGGTACACCTGACACTCCCAGTTGGGCCTGACGCCAGGTACACCTCTGGCACTCCAAGTACCTCAGCACTCCCTGGTACACATGTGCTCCCAAGTGTCTCTCCTTGTCTCCCAAATTACACCTCAGACACTCCCATTTTACCTCAACACTGCAAGTACCCCAACCATCCTGGTACACATCCAGCACTCCCAGGTGCTCCTCCTTGCTCCCAGTGCCTCAGGCTCCCAGGTGCCTCAACTGCTCCCAGGTACACCTCCCAGCCCCTCCATTTGCTCCCAGGTACCCTCCCAGGTGTCTGATGTCCCAGGTGCTCCCAGGTACACCTCAGACACTCTCAGGTACACCTCTGACACTCCCAGGTACACCATTGACACTCCTAGGTACACCTCTGGCACTCCCAGGTACACCTCAGACACTCCCAGGTACACCTCTACACTCCCAGGTACACCCCTGACAATCCCTGGTACACACGTGACACTCCCAGGTATACCTCATACACTCCCAGGTACATCTCAGACACTCCCAGGTACACCTCTGACAATCCCAGGTACACCTACGACACTCCCCGGTACACTACCGACACTCCCAGGTACACCCCTGACACTCCCAGGTATTCCTCTGATGCTCCCAGGTACTCCTCTGACACTCTCAGGTACAACACGTACACTCCCAGGTACACCTCAGACACTCCCAGGTACACGTCAGACACTCCCAGGTACACCTCCGACACTCCCAGATACTCCTCTGATGCTTCCAGGTACTCCTCTGACACTCCCAGGTACAACACTTACACTTTCAGGTACACCTCTAACACTCCCAGGTACACCTCTGACACTCCCAGGTACACCTCTGATACTCCCAGGTATACCCCTGACACTCCTAGGTACACCGCCAACACTCCCAGGTACACCGCTGACATTGCCAGGTACACCGCTGACATTGCCATGTACACCTGTGACACTCCATGTACACCTCAGACACTCCCAGGTACACCTCAGACACTCCCAGGTACACCTCAGACACCCCCAGGTACACCAATGACACTCCCAGGTACCCCCCTGACACTCCCAAGTACACCTCAGACACTCCCAGATACACCTCTGACTCTTCCAAGTACATCTCTGACACTCCCAGGTACACCAATGACACTACCAAGTACACCTCTGACACTCCTAGGTACTCCTCTGATGCTCCCAGGTACTCCTCTGATACTCCCAGGTACACCTCTGCCACTCCCAAGTACACCTCTGACACTCCCATGTACCCCTCTGACACTCCCAGGTACACCGCTGACTCTTCCAGGTACTCCTCTGACACTCCCTGGTACACACCTCACACTCCCAGGTACACCACTGACACTCCCAGGTACACCTCTGGCATTCCCAGGTACACCTCTGCCACTCCCAGGAACAACTCTGACACTCCCAGGTACACCTCAGACCTACCAGGTACACCTCAGACACTCCAGGTGCACCTTTGACTCTCCCAGGTACACCTCTGGCACTCCCAGGTACTCCTCTGATACTCCCTGGTTCACCTCTGACACTTCCAGGTACACCTCTGACACTTCGAGGTACACCTCTGACACTTCCAAGTACACCTTTGACACTCCCAGGTACACCAATGACACTACCAAGTACACCTCTGATACTCCGAGGTAGTCCTCTGAAGCTCCCAGGTACTGCTCGGACGCTCCCAGGTACACCTCTGACACTCCCAGGTACACCTCTGACACTCCCAGGTACCCCTTTGACTCTCCCAGGTACACCGTTGACACTCCCAGGTACCTCCGACACTCCCAGATACTCCTCTGATGCTCCCAGGTACTCCTCCTGATACTCCCAGGTACAACCTTACACTCTCAGTACACCTCTGGCACTCCCAGGTACACCTCCTGACACTCCGGTGCCACCTCTGATACCAGCAGTTATACCCCTGACCTCCTAGGTACACGCTGAGACTCCCAGGTACACCGCTGACATTGCCAGATCACCTGTGACACTCCATGTACACCTCAGACACTCCCAGGTACACCTCAGACACTCCCAGGTACCCTCAGACACTCCCAGGTACACCAATTACACTCCCAGGTGCACCTCCTGGCCCCTCCCAGGTACACCACTGACCTCCCAGGTACACCTCTGACACTCCCAGGTACACCTCTGACCTCCCAGGTACACCTCTGACACTCCCAGGTACACCCCAGGCACTCCCAGGTACACCTCTGACACTCCCAGGTACTCACTCTGACTCTCCCAGGTACACCTTAGACACTCCCAGGTACACCGCCTGACCTCCCAGGTACCACTGACACTCCCAGGTACACCTCAGACACTCCCAGGTACACCTCCCACACACTCTCCAGGTGACCTCTGACACTCCCAGGTACACCTCAGACACTCCAGGTGCACCTCTGACACTCCCAGGTACACCTCTGACACTCCCAGGTACACCTCAGACACTCCCAGGTACACCTCTGACACTCCCAGGTACACACCTCTGACCTCCCAGGTACACCTCGACACTCCCAGGTACACCTCAGACACTCCCAGGTACACCACTGACTCTCCCAGGTACACCTCAGACACTCCCAGACACCTCTGACACTCCCAGGTACACCCCAGACACTCCCAGGTACACCTCTGACCTCCCAGGTACACCCCTGACACTCCCAGGTACACACCCTTGACACTCAGGTACACCTCTGACACTCAGGTACACC